>NW_025765248.1:1480000-2019876 GCF_003918875.1 Haliotis rubra
AAGTAAATTGTTTTGTGGGCTAGTGACTTTCAGGCATAGGTGGCCCGACTGGCTAGCAAAATTTGGCAACTATTTTGCACACTGGCTACAAACAATACATTTTTTGCACCAGCTCCGATCTTTGATGTCTCCGCTTCACAACTTTTGAGCTGTAGTCAATTAAGCTATCCATCCATTGTTCAAAGTGCGCCATGCACTTGTTACAAAATTGTCTGACTTAAGAGGCACACTACTTCATCAACGCAATAATAATGTCTTCACAGACTGGTTTTGAATCACTAACACTCGAAAAACTGAAAATGTATGAGGGAATGTAGTTTTCCGAAATTTTATAAATGTTCCAGAAATATTAACAAGAGTGACACCAGAAACAAATTTCACACAAACCCTTTTATGAGGAATGAAACCTTGGTCCTCGGCGTGACCAGCGAATGCTGGTAAAAACTGAAAGTAATTTGAGAGAGAGAGAGTGTGTGTGTGTGTGTGTGTGTGTGTACTGTGATATCAATGTCTTTGATATCAGCATGTGATATTACGTAACGTGTCATCCGTTCAGCGAAACAATTCGTTCATTTCACTTAAGTGTTTGAGGGGTGGTGGAACCTTGTGGTTAAAGCCTTGGGTACAATGTGTGAAGCCCATATTTCTGGTGTCCCCCGCTGTGATGTTGCTGCAATATGGCTAAAGGTGGCGTACGGTAAAACTAAACTCAAGTGTTTTCGGATACACCTCGACATCAAGTTATGTCGACAACAAAATATTTCACTTTCGCGTAATTCCATCTATGGAAGGCTCAGAACTTACCAGTCAACCCTCTAATTACACCAATATTAATATCATAACATTGAAGCTGTGAATGACGACACACATGTGACCTCAAACACACACATACAATGTGGCTGGTCAAGGACAAAGTAGCGAACTTTCAACCGTGTCTACAAAACCGAAAGCGAAATTAAGATTTCTGGGAAAAGAGGTTTAGGACTAGCTCCAAGAAAAATGAACGCTGGTTGTGCAACATGTCAGGAAAATATCGCTCTGTGGTAAGAGTTGTGTGTACGATTCACCTGTGTTTATATTTTAATCAATTTGCTTAGTCGAAAATGATGTGGCACTGTGAACTATAGATATAGGTAATTATACGTGATATGTCCGAGATCGATCAGCAATTCTAGTCCTGTCACGCTCTCTGTGTATGGATCAAGGTTTGTATACAGCTCCTGAAAATATTACACTCATGTCACTAACTACCCTGGGGCGGTGGGGTAGCCTAATGGTTAAACCGTCCGCTCGTCACGCCGAAGACCCGAGTTCGATTCCCCACATGGGTACACTGTGTGAAGCCCATTTCCGGTGTCCCCCGCCGTGATGTTGCTGGAATATTGCTAAAGCGGCGTAAAACCATATTCACTCACTAACCACTTTGCCTACTACCGTAAGTTGAAGACTTGGGTAAGATCAACGCAAGTTGGTACGTTTTCTTTTGAGACAATTACTGTTTAAAAGCTTGCATTAGCCATGTGTTTATGAACCTGGAATTGATCTCATTAAACAAGATATTAATGAAATGTTATTTGTAACATAGCGTCGGATTTAGGACTATATGGTTTTTAAGTTGTCTCTTAAAAATGAGTTTCCTCAAACTCGATGTCATTGGACTTCAAATGCTGTCATGATAGCGAAAGTATCTGTAGGTTATGCTTGAGACGATCACGAATAGAGGCAAGGTACTTTGAGGTAGTAGTAGGCACGTTTTGCTAGAAAACGTATGAGAAAACATGGTGGTACGTGGGGCAGTGGCGTAGCCTAGTGGATAATGCGTTTGCTCGTCACGCAAAAGACGCGGGTTCGATTCCCAAAATGGTATTGCTGTAACATTGCTAAAGTGGCGTAAAGCTGCTGTTTTCGCAAGTTGTAAATTAAGAATAACTGTTGATATTTATGTACTTGTTTCCTACTTTTGAGAATATAACGAATATGCTTTTCGTATTCATATACAATTCAGCATCGATTCCTTTCCTCTTGACAGACTCTGTATTTCTTTTAGGTAACACAACTGATTTTCAATGATTGGTAACGAAGCAATAGAAGACAAAGGACACGGAGATGGTAGTAGTGAAACACATCCTAACAAGCAAGAAGAGTCGGAGCCTTATCGTCCACAAACCGACCCTGTCTCTCCTCCTCCTAGTGGGCAGCAGTGGTGTTATTGTGGCAGTGTTCCGCCACCCACCCACCCCTATGGTATCGTGTGTGTGCAGTATCATATCACTCCCACAATAGACAGTCAAACACGGTCTGATCATCCTGCTCATGGTGGACATCGAGCATCAACGGAAGACACAGGGCATCAAGGAACTGGTAGGGTCGAAATGCAACACGCCTTACAACCAATGCAGCCTAACCCTCCAGTGCCACAACCATGGGGTGGCTATCCTCACAGTGGGTATCTGCCAGTGCCACCGTTATGTCACTGTGGCAATCTACCACCACACCATCACCCTGGTGGTATGGTATATTTGCCATATCCCAACATACGTCTTGCAGACAATCGGTCAGCGCCTGACCACCCTACTCACGGTGGACAACATGCAGTATCAACAGAAGGCAAGGGATATCACGGAGCTGGTAAAGTCGAAATGCAGCACACCGGGCAACAGATGCAGCCTAACCCTCCAGTGCCACAGTCAGAGTATGGCTATCCTCACTGCGGATATCTGCCAGTGCCACCGTTCTGTTACTGTGGCAATATACCACCACATCATCATCCAAATGGTATGGTATATATGTCATATCCCAACAGGCCTCCTGCGGATTGTCAGTCAAGAACAGAGTACCCTACTCCTGATGCACAACTCCCATCAATAGAAGACAACGGGCACCATAGAGCTGGTAGAAGCCAAATGCAATTCGCCACACAACAAATGTTGCCTATTCCTCCAGTGCCACAACCATGGAGTGAAAGTCCTCACAGTGAGTATCTGCCAGTGCCATCGCTCTGTTACTGTGGCAACCTACCACCACACCATCATCCAAATGGTAGCGTGTATGTGCCATATCCCAACAGTCCTCCCGCAGGCAGTCAGTCAAGATCTCACCACCCTAATCATGGCGGACAAAATCCAGCATCCATGGAAGACAAAGGACATCAAGGAACTGGTAAAGTCGAAATGCATCACGCCTTGCAACAAATGCAGCCTAACCCTCCAGAGCCACATCCATGGAATGGCTACCCTCACTGTGGGCATCTGCCATTGCCGTTATGTTACTGTTGCAATATACCACCACATCATCACCCTGGTGGTATGGTATATTTGCCATATCCCAACATACGTCCTGCAGACAATCGCTCAACGCCTGACCACCCTGAAGCCTAACCCTGATGGACAACCATGGAGAGTATCAGTTGCCACCCTTTATGTTAGGCAACCTACCAGGGACATCAAGGAGATGTTACAATCTGCCAAATGGATCATACTACACAACCTATGAAGCCTAACCCCCTCCATTACCACAACCATGGAGGCTTATTCTCACAGCCATTGCCAGTGGGTATCTGCCATATGCCACCGTTATGTTACTGTGGCAAGACACTAGCCAAAACGAACACACCATCCTGATGGCATCGTGCAACGAGTTGCCATATTCTCACACCACCTCCTACAGACGGTCAACCTTTTTAATCTAACTATAAATCTGCACGTCTACGCAATGCACAGTGCTGTGAAATGATTTAGGCCACGCCAATTACGTCCCCTGAAAAGATTCAGTCACCCTTGTCCGAGCGGGGATGCTGGGTGCTCTTGTACAAAACAACCTTAGAGCTAAGGCTTATTGAGTTACGGTGACCTTAGCGCTAAGATCGCTTTGTACAACGGCACCCAGGTCGATGTGATCTCTCCTGCAGGATGAAGAGCTTTGCGAAATGTGAACAAGCTTTTATAGCTTTGAACGTGAAAATTATAATATGATTTCCCTTCATTCCTTCCTCGATGAGTCAGGTCTCTGTGTCTGGAGCGGTGGTAAAGCCTAGAGATTAACGCGTTCGCTCGTCACGGCGAAGACCAGGGTTCGATTCCCCACATGGGTACAATGTGTGAAGCCATTTCTGGTGTTTCCCGTCGCGATATTGCTGGAATATTGCTAAAGACGGCATAAAACCATGTTCACTCACTCACTCGCCGAAGACCCGGGTTCGACTCCCCACATGGGTACAATATGTGAAGCCCATTTCTGGTGCCCCCCGCCGTGATATTACTGGAATATTGCTAAAAGCGGCGTAAAACCACACTCACTCACTCACACAGGACTGTCCAGACACAAGCATCACTCATCAGAACTTCACTTCACGTTTTTGTTCCTTGTTTAAAGTTCATAGTTATAAATCTCGCCGAATTATTATGTTGGAAATAGAATATACTTTGGTTGTGAATGATGCAGTTCCTCGTGTTTACTGTGGTTCATGAACATGAGTGAACCAATGCACCTAGCATATGAACCATTAAGACTATGAACTGCGATAAGTGAACCTGTATTTGACACACAAATGACGCTTTTTAATAGCACAGATCACACCTAGATTCATGACGGTTTTATACCGACTGGAAACGTTCAACTCCTCGATATGCAATAGTTATTCTACATCAGCACTTGAGCACAATTATCTCTTTGAATTTATTTTGTATTTATGTGTATGTAAAAATTAGTTTTTCAAAATAAAGCCCCAGAAACATCAGTTGTTACATCTCTTTATTACACCATACATAACGACAAACATGGATTCATATTCTTCGGCTTGGTGACTATATGGGGGCATTGCGAGTCGACAGTCGCATGCGTTGAAGTAGATTTGCCTTGCCATACATACCCCAGACTTCGCTTGAGGGTATGTTCCCATTCGACAGATGTGCCTGTAGCTGAGTCTGCCATACAGATCCTGAAGCAGATGTGTCCAGTACAGCCCATGCAAGTCTATTATATATTATTATTAATATTATTATTATTATTGGATATTTATATAGCGCACATATCCACGCACTAGTGCATGCTCAAGGCGCTGATATATGGCCTGTATAGTTTTCGTTTGATTCCAGTTTAACGCCGCACACTGCAGTATTCCAGCTACATGGTGGCGGTCTGTATATAATCGAGGCTGAACCAGACAATCCAGTGATCAACAACATGAGCATAGATCTACGCAGTTGGGATGCAATGGCATGTGTCAACAAAGTCACCGAGCCTGACCATCCGATCCCGTTTGTAGCCTTTTACGACAAGCATGGGTTACTGAAGACCAATAAATTAATTCTAACCCAGATCTTCACGGGTCTGGCATCTATATATTACTGCGGGTGTCTAGCAGTCATGCAAATATGAAAATACATATCTAATACAGCCCGTGCAAGTCTAGAATATGTCGTATGTATGGACTAATGCAGTTTCTGAAAATGAACGCAGTATCTTTGCTATTTTTCAATATATTGTAATCTAAAAATGTTGACAGTTTTCTTCTTTCTGACAATATGTTTACATCAAAGACTAGATGTAAGTCTACAAGTAGGCATATAGAATAGCACGTAGTTCTGGAACTCGACGTGCGCGAGCAGGTGTCGATGTATATGTAAACTTACAAACATATCACTTACAACTAAACACTTCCTTAATCCAACAACAACGTAAAATGTCCAATAACTACTGTAACGATCCGGGTTAGTCATGTAAGTGACTGAAACATAATGTAGTATAAATATAATTTAGTGTACAGCACTGCACTAAAAAATACGGAAATATACGAGTCATTGGAAATGCAAGTTAAAGGTTTATAATAAGTTATAAATCCTTGCTAAGGCTAGAAGCTGTTCGGCTACGATTAGAGTGCTGTCCCTTTGTTGTGTTTAACCAATCACTGCCACGCACGTTCCAGCGCATGTCAGACAACTTTGCAGCCGGTAACGGAACTATCCTCTGCCACAGGTGGAAAAGACAAGCATAACAGTTACAAGTCATTCACGACGTCTCATCACAAGCATGCAGTTCGACATCAGGCGGTGAGTGTGGGTTCTTATCAGCTGCAGTCCAATTATTGATGCCGCGCGGCATGCAAATCAATCCTCGCAGCTGGAAAATAATACGATTGTTGGCCAGCTGTCAAAACAGTGCACGTGGACATACCGTTATACCACAGCACAATGAAGCATTGACCGATTGTGGGAGCCCAGATTTTTATCACTGCAATGTCAGAATTTGCCGAGCAATGCTTTTACTGTTGGGGTGCATTGTGATAAAACCTGGTGTCGTCTTTTGAACATTAACCTTCCGGACAGTGTCTTGGTACTGTAAACAGAAGCAATTAGGTTGGGAATAACGACATACTGGCGTCTAATAGTGTACTTTATTCTACATGTAGTCTCGGTATAACACCCCAACAGGAATATAGTTGATAGTCGTTTGACATATAATATGATAACGGTCATGTTAACCTTTATGCAAATGATATATGCAAGTTTTTGTTTGGAACGACAATTAGGGTGGTATATTACCTCTTCATCAGATGAATACTGCTAAATATAACTTATTATATTTGTTTAGGCTGGTCATCAGTACATCACTTATTAGGTTTTGAATACCACTCATTTTCAACAGGCAGATCAAGCCAAAGACCCGGGTTCGAATCCCCACATGGGTACAATATGTGAAGCCCATTTCTGGTGTCCCCCGCCGTGATGTTGCTGGAATATTGCTAAAAATGGCGTAAAACCAAACTCAGTCAGTCAGTCAGTCAACAGGCAGAAATTGTACAATGCTTGCTTTTGTTGTTAACTCGTAAGCCAATTATTCAATTCTGATTTCGGTGAAAAATGTTTTTTCAAAATAATTCTTGGCTCAAAGTGATGAATATTTTCAGACAGTGTATCAGTGTAGTATTCAGTTTAGTCAATTCTTTATTTCCTTGAAAAAGTACATTTCATCAGCGTTTGATATATATTATTAAAAATTTGACAGGGTGGTATGCTGGGCTGGAGAATGTACACAATATGCTGTTTTGGGCAGATTTGTCATATTTTCTCTTAAGTTAATTCAAAAAAATAATGCATCAGAACTGCCTGGGAGTATGTGCGTAATTGTCTCATATCTCTAACACTAACACTCACTTACCAGTGTATGAAATAAGCCAAAAATCCTGCCAGACAAAATGGATTTAACCAGACCAAATATGGTGAATTTACTCAGATGTATGGAACATTTAAAATTTTTACCAGACCATCGGACTGGCTAGCTCTAAATTTAGGCTATCCGTCACGAATCTAGACCGTCTCGGGCGGTTGGACGGGCCTTATTTCATACACTGCACTTACCATAAAACACACCAAGCCAAGGTAACAAATAGATATCAAGAGACATAATATGGTTTCAAAAAGTTGTCACATGATCTTACCTGAATGTGTTTTACTCAGAAATTATGGGGGCGGTGGGGTAGCCTAGTGGTTAAAGCGTTGGCTCGTCACGCCGAAGACCCGGGTTCGAATCCCCACATGGGTACATTGTGTGAAGCCCATTTCTGGTGACCATGATACCATTGGACATAGTCTTAGCAGTGTTTGTATCCATTGAGTCTTGGCGTGTCACTGATAGGAAGTGATTAACTCAGCAGATGCAAAATTATGATAAACATCAAACCATAGGACTAAATAAATAGAAGCTGAACTATCGTCTAAAATCAGTTGTGCCCAGACTGTATTGCAAGTCATGTTGTCTTAGTAGACGTGATCTATGCATTAGGTAGTAGACTTCAGTTGCAAAATATGTCAGTGATTTTTAATGCAGACATAAAATTTTCAGAAGCAAATGTATTTGCATATTGGCCTAGAGCTTATGTTGCTGTTGTTGCTGAAATACAAACTAAAATGTCTGTGTGTAAGATTGATGTTGAAGCAACAACACCCTGTCTTGTAAATTATCTGTCAGTGATCTTGCATCAACCTCCACAGTGAGCCCTGGGGCATGTGTGTGATATACAGATGTGTGATAACACTGCGTCATGGAGAGCTGATACCACAAACTAGCCATGCTTCATCAGTTTTATTGGGAAATTATGTACACTTATTTAAGCTGCTGATGGTAATTGTGACAGCAGGTTGGACATTTACTGGAAGCTGTTCAGTGATGTGTATAATGCTTGTATCAGGATCACAGTTCCGACTGCTGGGTCACGCTGTTTTATTGGTTATCGGTGGCTCTATTGATGACATGGATCTCAGTGTCAAACCTGTTTTAAAGTACCATTATACTGTGTCGACACGGACATCATGCTGTTATTTCGATGCACATGCTGTTGATCACTGGATTGTCTGGTCCCGACTCGGATTATTTACAGACAGCCGCCATATAGTTGGAATGTTGCTGAGTGCGGCGTAAAACTAAACTCACTCACTCATGCCGTTATTAAAACAAGTTTATTGTTTTATGCTACAAGACAAAGAATAGAAATCCTTTCATTTGTAGAGGAATTTTGCTTTCATCATGCACAGTATAGTTTCCATTTACAAAGACTTATTGCCATGAAAATAGAAATATTGTTTGTATTCTGTTATTTAAAAAATGACAAGGCCACCATTTTCATTGTTTTGACACTGACCTGAAAACATGCAGTCATGAATCTCTTGACAGTAAACATGGTAAACAAAATTGTACTTTGTAAAACAAATATCAAAATAATTATTTGTCAAGATGAAACAAACATTATAGGTTCCTTGGAAGAGAAAATTATCACAGGGCATGTTTTCCCAGTGTTTAAATTTCACACATGGTGTTGGAAATAACAAGAACATTTTATGTACAAATCCTGCAAAAGTCTGACGGCTTCAAAGCCTGCCCCAGTGTATTCAGGAACAGCAGCCATAGACACAACTTTAAGTCAAGTCAAGAGCATATGTGTAAACATTATTTCACAGGTTCTGCATTTGTAGCAATCCTGCTCCAGAGAGAGACAAAACTGTTTACCATGTTAAAATGTTCTGTTTATTCAGTTCCAATTTGTAGCATAAGTTTAACTTAAAACAATAAGAACAGGTTCAGAGTTATAGACCTTGAATATTACTCATCCGTTACAACTACCATCAGTGTATTTTTACTTTCCTCAGCACAATGTTTTACTTTTAGTCTTACTTGACGATTCGGGTTAGGATTGGTCTTCAGAAACCCATGCTTGACGTGAGAGCGACTAACGGGATTGGAGGGTCAGACTCGCTGACTTGGGTGACATGTCATGGTAACCCATTTGCTGTTGATCACTGGATTGTCTGGTCCAGACTCGATTGTTTACAGACTGTCGCCATATAGCTGGAATATTGCTGAGTGTAGCGTAAAACTAACTCACTCACTCACTCTATTATGTCTGTGGCAGTATATTTTGTGAACGATGTTTGCATGTTGTGCTTATGTCTACAAACAATACAATGTTGACTAAGATGAATTGTCGATAATGTCTACAGCAATCACCTTGTTGTCGTATCCCTTTATCTACATTGTGCCGCCCTAGCAGGTGTAACTAACTGACACTTAGATACACTTCATCGACAATCGCTGCAACAGGTGGCATGGATTCAAAACTATCTGTGTTCAGATGTTACTGTGTTCAAATCTTGTTGAATCATCTCTAATGACAACTGTTCAAATTGTTTTGCATCTCCATGGCAGGGTTGCAATGTGAAATGAAAAATCAATATATGTTTAGGAGATGTTTGGGATAAATATTGACACATCCAAACATGATGAGCCATCTTTAATCAACCAAATAAGCAATTACTGGCTTCTGAATTTGTACACATGCCATCTGAAAATAGTTTTTTTTTAAAATTCATTTTCAAACTATACCGAGAATAAAATCAAAATCAAAACTAAGATGTGAAGCTGTGGAAATGTTAGGCTGAAATAATTGGGAAGACCTATCCATATTTAGAGAAGGTTCATCTGGTAACTGATTTAGGGATATCATAAACATTTGTATTTACAATTAAAGGAAATATTGTTTAGGATATGATGGCACTGCTTTTTAAAGCAAAATAACTATTCCTATTCTGCTCATACAACACTATTAAACTTAGGTTTCACTTGTCAAAAATGACAATGATGTGACCATTTAACTGTCATTTCTGATTTTCACTTTTCAAAATAAGGTACCCGTAACCCTTTTTGAGGAAAACAAAATGCATGTTTTCCAAAAGCACATACATCCTGTTTAAAGTAAGAGATAATTTCCATAATGATTTTGTTTTTAAACTAAAAGTACTAAACCAAATTATGATAGGGGTTTTTTTTGTGAAAGATTTACTATGAGACAACCTATATTGGCAAAATATACTGGGTGGTGCTTAACTTTTTCTTCACAGTATAGATTTTTAAAAGAGCATATATCACACTGCAGGGTTTTACGTGACACACTCCAGTACGCACAAATGTGGAGAATGGATACAGAAACCCACAAATACTGTGTACGAAGCGACACCTAAGTACCAACCATGCATCAGGACTAGTTACCCGTATCTGTAATTTCACCCATCAGTCATGACAACTGTCCACATGCGTGGACTCTAAAGTAATTTCGATGCTCATGCTGTTGATCACTGGATTGTCTGGTCCAGACTCGATTATTTACAGACTGCCGCCATATAGCTGGAATATGGCTGAGTGCGGCGTAAAACTAAACTCACTCACTCAGTCACTGAAGTAATTAACTGAACCTACTCTACACTACATCATGTCAATACTTTACAGGACACTAATGAGCAAGGACCCGTAACATTTATTTATTACCTTTGTAAGTTAAGGTAAAGTCTGGGGCCTAGATTTTTTAAGCTATCTTAGAGCTGAGATAGTCGTAAGTTATTGTTAATATATGGTGCTTACGACCATCTTAACACTAGCAGAGCTTCGAAAATCTAGGTCCTGGTGCTTTTATCCTGGGATGACATGTCACAGTGCAACAAATATTAGGTGAAGTGACATCACCTCAACCTAGTCTGAAGGTCGGCTTCAGATCATTGGGTATGTTTGCTAGCAGGGTGTGGAGTCATCCCGCTGATGATATCCTTACCGTGTCAGCTTAACCTGTTTGGTCACATGAACAAGATGTCCGATTAGAAGGGTGGTAAGAATTCTAGTATTGGCTGCTACATTGCTAATAAGTGGGGTAGTCTTGTGGTTAAAGTGTTTGCTCGTCACGCCGAAGACCTGGGTTCGATTTCCCACTTGGGTGGGATTTCTGTGAAGGCCATTTCTGTTGTTCCCTGCCACCATGATATTGCTGGAATATTGCTAAAAGTGGCGTAAAACCATAAAAGGTGTATGTATCGTGATACGTATCGTATAGCAGGTAAAATATTGCGATACGTATCGTGTCGTGACATAGTGTATCGTCCCAGCCCTAGACATTTTCTGACCCACGATCACCATTTGTCCCTTTTCTTAATACAGTCATCCCTCGCAATATGACTCAGTGAGTATATTTGTTGACTCTTTTTTAATCAGAAATATAATGACAAAAGTAAGCTGATGGAATACAGTTTCACCTGTGGACGTACAAAATTCACCATTTTGTTAGTGCCGAATGTAATATACCGGTCATTCTGCCCTGGGCAGCAAGTATATATTTTGGGCAACATACACGATCAAATACTCTGAATACTTGACTATCATCCCAATGGCCCAAGATGAGTGAATAAATCAAAATATTTTCATAATCGACTAGAAGTGCTTTCACTGTAGAAGAAAATGGCCTGTCACTAAGTTGGATAAGGTAGCCTCTGTATCATGTGGCGACCATGATGGTTGTGATTCGACTGCATTCTTTGATTTGAGAAACTGATTTATCCTGAAATTGCTTGAGTGGTTTCTTTCCTGTCAATATATATTATAGTTTGCTCTGTGCAATTCATAAGCAATTGTGTGTACATGCACCTGTTTGTGCATGCATGTGATGGAGAGTGTGGGTGTGTATAAAAGTGTGTGGGTGGGTGTAAAAGTGTATGTGGGACTACAATCATGTAAAGTGTGTTATCTGTCTGTGGACAAGCCTTTCTTTATCTGTTCTCATACTCACCATGCAGTTATTTTATGAATCGGGATTTCTTTTGATGGCTTTTGTCTCTTTACAGTCTCTTTACAGGCTTTTTTAGGTTGTACAGACAGTTGCATGCACATGGTGTTTATTGATTGAAAACATCTGTGGTGTGTACAGGGCGTATATGAAAAGAATCGATTCTAAAAAAATATATACATGATTGTAACACTTACAGGTAACAGATGTTCAAGTTGTTTAAAATGGTAGGTGTATGCCTAATTGAGTATTGTTTTCTTTATATTTTACCAGGAATATTTTAGGTATTCTCAGAGAGTGCTGGGGGCGGTGGGGTAGCCTAGTGGTTAAAGCGTTGACTCGTCACACCGAAGACCCAGGTTTCGAATCCCTACATGGGTACAGTGTGTGAAGCCCATTTCTGGTGTCCCCAGCCGTGATATTGCTGGAATATTGCTAAAAGCAGCGTAAAACCAAACTCAGTCAGTCACTCAGAGAGTGCTAATTTTCTGAACTTCTATCATGTCTATTACAACTGAAATTGAAATATCTCCATTCATGTTAGTACTTTGTGTCACTCAGTACTATTTTACTTTTACAAAACAGGTTTTGGCACACCAACATGAATGATTAGATGAGATTCACATGGATCAAAACCATGTCACTGAAAACCGCTCGTAGATCTTTTAATGAGTACTTACCTATGCTATGTTTTGAAAAAGAATCAAGTTAAACAAAAATGCTTAGATAACGAGCAAGTATCTTCGTCCAGTAGATGGTCACTAGTTTGGTCATATGATACAGTACTCCAGAGTGAAACTTGTGATTCAGGTTAGAATTGGTCTTCAGCCTTCCATGCTTGTCAAAGAGGTTACCGTATATGACCGTCTATAAGCCGAATTTTGAGGACCAAAAAAAGCAGTCTGTAGAAGGGGGTCGTCTTATCCATGAGTTACACTTTCGTCAAACTTTTTTCCAGCGGTAAGAAAACAACATCGTATCACTTCGCGTGAACTAACAACAGAAGACGACTTTGTCAGTAGAGACGTCAAATTTGCAATTAAACATCACTAGACAAGATTAATTACCATTTAAGTTATAAGTTGATTTGCTGGGCATTGTTTTATTTATTATTTATTTATTTATTATTTATTATAGGATATTTATATAGCGCACATATCCACACACTAGTGCATGCTCAAGGCGCTGGTATTTTTTCCCTCGATCATTGGATGTCAATCTCAACGGCACATCACATTATCAATCTCAACTCCCTGAGGACTATACAACTCTTGCAGCCACTAGGCGCACCGAGTTATTGTAACTTTCTCATCCTAACGAGGTACCCATTCACAGCTGGGTGGACTGGGACACATAGTCACAGTACTTTGTCCATGTTTACTGCACGTTGCTATACCCGCAACTAGGCGTTTGCACGTATTCATGTGGCCACCATCTGGTCATATTCCAATGGATTCGTGGGTTCTTTTAAGTGCACAGGGTTGTGTACTGTACACTAGGGGTTGTGACAACACTGAAAGAGTCTGCACACAAAGTTGACTCCAAGGTTTTTACACCCGGTCACAGGTGGACTCGATCCCGACACCTCAACCTCGCTGGATCACTAGCCTGGCGCTTTGGCCAGCTCGCCCACCGCGCCCCCGCAGGGATTAAGATTACCGTGCGTATTTGTCTCGTACACAAAGCCGGAAATAGCAATCAGCTGTGCACACGTTTCCCCGCGAACAAGTTCAAACATGCACAATAATATAACGGGACGAATTCTGACGCAGTCATCAGTAAAATATAATACAGAATACCGTTATTTAACCCAAAGAAATATATCCTAGCATTATGTAATTTTAGTTACAGTTTTTGCTCTATAAATTAATTAAGATTACCGTGCGTATTTGTCTCGTACACAAAGCCGGAAATAGCAATCAGCTGTGCACACGTTTCCCTGCGAACAAGTTCAAACATGCACAATAATATAACGGGATGAATTCTATTGATTGAATACTATCATTTAACCCAAAGAAATATATCCTAGCATTGTGTAATAGTTTTTATGTAAAAAATATATAATCAACTCTAAGGTTATACGGACCATCATGAACGTGGTAAGCACGTGACATGGAACGAGGCGGTGATCAGTTTGTGATTGTTGAATGGGGTAAAATAAGCAAGCCAGTTTGTTGCTACAATAAATATGATATTTAGAGAAGCAAAATATATTATGCATTTTCTGTCAACTACACTTCGTTTCGATCCGTGAGTAGACACAATATATATGACAGTGAATTCTTTGAATAATGTGGATCGACTTACAGTATGAGGAGGACAGTGACACGGAATTTGATGGGTTTCGGCCGATGACTTGTGAAAATCTCAGATCTCTTTTGCAGAAATGTCAGTGTTTATTGTTAGTGGACTATTTTTCTTATTTTCATATATATATAGATGAAATATGGACACTTAAATAATATATTTTGAAACAAAAGTTGACTTCAGTTTTTCTTTACCGATGGTACTTTTTCTCTCCATACTCACCGATTTCACAAAATGGCGTCTCGTTGTTGATGCAAGCAGTGATCGTCGGGATATAAAAAGGAACACAAACACATGTTGCCACAATACACCGGTAATCTTTATTATGTAATATTCTCACCAACACTTACGCTGTATATCCACTTTCCAAATGGCGTCTCGTTGTTGATGCAAGCAGTGATCGTTAAAAAAAGGTAAACAAACACCGGTAATCTTTATTATGTAATATTCTCGTAATGGTGTCTCATCGTTGATGGAACATACTTACCAGGTACTCTGGTCTCTGTTGGCCGCGACCCATCGCGGGGGGTCGGCCTGTCCATGAGAGATATGATTTTGACACTGATTTTGAGGGTCAAGTTTGGGGGGTCGGCTTATCCATGGGGTCGGCTTATAGACGGTCATATACGGTACTAAGAGGATTGGGTTGTCAGGTTTATTGACTTGGCTGTCACATGTCATTGTGTCCCAGTTGCGTAGATTGATGCTCATGGTGTAGATCAGTGGATTGTCTGGTTGCCATGCTGCGGGAATAATGCTGATTAAACAACAAGCAAACGTATGAACCTTGCACGTATCAGAATTGCAGGCCTTAAACTAAACATGTTAAACAACAAACACTTGAGTTTATATGAAGTCTGATTGAAACATAAACAGTGGAGTTTGTGCAATGTGTGGTGTGTGTTCATGGAACTTGAGTTCCTTGCCTTTGCTTTAAGAAACAGAACTTGTGCCAGTATTTTATCAGGATATAAACATACTTCTACCCCTTGCTCTCTTGACAGTATCGACCCGTGAAGATCCGGGACAGAATAGGTCTTCAGCAACCCATGCTTGCCACAAAAGGCACCTATGCTTGTCGTAAGAGGCGACTAACGGGATCGGGTGGTCAGGCTCGCTGACTTGGTTGACACATGTCATCGGTTCTCAATTGCGCAGATCAATGCTCATGCTGTTGATAACTGGATTGTCTGGTCCAGACTCAATTATTTACAGACCGCCGCCATATAGCTGGAATATTGTTGAGTGCGGCGTAAAAACTAAACTCACTCACTTGACAGTATCATTAGGTGATACAAAGTACTATTGCTATTGCACAGATTCCTTTTTATGCTGTTGTTATAATCGCACTGGTTGAAAGGGTGAAACTGAAAAGCAATATTTTATGCTATGCTGTCTTCTGATTAAATTATAATGCTCCAACTTCACTCACTCACTCACTCACTCACTCACTCCAAGCAATTAGAGAACAAGCATGGTCTTAAGTAAGAGCTTTGTTAATGAAAGACCTATTTCTCTGCAGACTGGACCTGTATCGGAAGATTCCGAAGGACCTGACCCAGCCCACCTCAACAGGTGCTCTCATCTCTGTGTGTTCCGTCCTCTTCATCACCTTCCTGTTCTGCTCCGAGCTGCTGCTCTTCATCAACACAGAGGTGTAAGTACTTAGGTGTGAATGTGATATAACTCATTGAACTTGTTGGTTGTGAGAAACATTAATCTGGGTTCTTTTTCACAAAGCAATAGTAATGCCGCTACTGTCAAAAGTCTGTGATATAGGTATAGGAATTGAGATGGTCATAACTTTGTGAAATGACATCCAGAATGAATGGTTCATGTGCCATATTTCATTTCAAGGGGTACTGGGGTAGCCTAGTGGATAAAGTGTTCGCTCGTGGCGCCAAAGACCCGGGTTCGATTCCCCACATGGGTACGATGTGTGAAGCCCATTTCTGGTGTCCTCCACCATGATATTGCTGGAATATTGTTGAAAGAGGCGTAAGGCCACACTCGCACTCTTTCAAAACTTTCAAGGAGTTTAAAACAGATCATCTTTATGGACATTGAAAATAAAAATCAATTTCTGAGTCTGGTTTTGCATGAAAATAAGGTAACCACCCCTTACAAAATGGCCAACATCAATGCATATGGAGTCTAAATAATTGCAAATTAAGCCTATAAATATATTAAAATTGATATCAACATTTATAAATTTAGAAACACTTAGAATCAGATACAATACCAAGGCACCATAAGTTTCAGTAGCCACTGCTCGGTGTTTCAGTATCAGCGAGCTGAGTGTTGAGGACCCTGTCCAGCACTCTGAGAAGATCCCTGTCTTTATCAACATCTCCCTCTACAAGATGGAGTGCCAGTGTGAGTACATCGTCATGAACGGTGCTGGATGTACAGCATTCGTCACTGAGGGGTGGTGGTGAGGCTAGCTACAGCAGTGTACAAAATTCAGTGTCCTTTGGTTTGTTGCTAGTATTTTAGAATCTTAGAGCCCCAATTTGTGTTACTTTTATCACTAGTTTTAGAACAAGGACCCTCAACTTGCATGCTTAGCTCTCTTAAAAAACAACCCATGTTAGGATTCAGGGCTAGACATGTCCCTAGCAGGCCAAGGCTTTGTGACTGGGTCGTTAGAATAGAATAGAATAATACTTTAATGCCTTTTCAGGAATTTGTGTTACATCAGCAGAGCTACTGACACATTAGAGAGATACCAAACATATTTACATAAATTCTTTGATTTAGGTATCTTCACATTTGTTTAAGAGAGATATGGTACTTGGAATAAAGGATGTACGGGCTCTCTTAGTTTTCACAATTGGAACTTATGTAGCGGCGGCCTGAGGGGAGGAGGTTGTATTCCGAATTTAAGTAGTGAGTACGGTCAGATATGATTTTGACAGCTTGATTCACGATTTGCCGCTCATATATTGATGATAAACATTCAAATCTGACTCCAGCGATTTTACTTGCAGTGTTAACAATTTTGTCTATTTTAGATTTGAGATGAACTGAGAGAGACCCATACCAACAATGGAAGGAAAATGTTAAAATACTCTGAATAAATGCTACATAAAAAGATGACATCACAGATGGGTTAACATTAAAAGATCTCAGTTTACGCATGAGATGAAGATGTTGTTGACACTTTTTGTATAGGACTTCAGTGTTAGTGTCCTCATATCCCTGTGCGAGGGTTGTTGCTCACAATATCGCACATTTGATGGTCTGGTCTGGTCTGGTCTGGTCTGTTTCTTAAAATTGCTGTTGAGTCAGAATTAACAACCAACACATGTGGCTATTGTTGAGGCTGTCCCATTTGTGTCTTGGTTGTAATCTACGTTGTATGTTGAATAACCAAGATGTGCATTTAAGACTCAGTTTATATTGATATGCGCCATTTTAGATAAAATAAGTTTTACAGATTCATAGATATGTTTGCACCCTACCATTTCCTCCTGCTTGCAATCACAGAGTGTCCCTTTAAATCCAGTTTCTGCTTCTACACTCTGAGGTGAAGACAGCATCCAGCTCCATTTAATCTTGCGTGCTTTTAAGAGTGTAGTATCCTGCTGGTTTGACAAGTTCCTTGTGGATATATTTGTAGATATTGGGTTGGACATTCAAGATGACATGGGGCGTCACGAGGTCGGCTTCAAGGACAACACACAGAAGTTTCCCTTAGGTGCTGGTGGTGAGGGCTGCAGGTTCGAGTCCTTCTTCCTCATCAATAAGGTAATGTAGTCCATTCATCTATGTGTTCACCATGCTGCTGCTGGGTTACAATTGGTCTTCAGTAACCCATGCTTGTCGTGATAGGTTACTAATGGGATTGGATGACTTACTGACTTGGTTGACACATGTCAGGTTGACACATGTCATCGTATCCCAGCTGCATAGATCTATTCTCATATTGATCACTGGATTGTCTGGTCCAGACTTGATTATTCAGACTTCCACCATATCCTTGAAAACGGTATAAGAAGCTATACCAAAACGTTGCTATTGCAAATATAAGGAAGTTTATCATCCATAAAGTTTTGTCATCTCTATACCACCAACTTCTAGAATGCCACTCAAACAAATGCCACCATATAGCTGAAATGTTGCAAAGTGTGGCATTAAACAACAAACAAACAATAGTTGATTGTGTGTCACTGTGACCCAGTAGTGTGGATTGTTGTGCTTTGACCATTTGTTTTCTTCACAACAAATATTAAGAAATGCTATTAATCCTATGACATAATTTCCTTGCTGTCCAGATCCCAGGCAACTTCCACGTCTCCACCCACTCCTCAGCAGCCCAGCCTCAGAACCCTGACATGAACCACAGGGTACACAAGCTACGGTTCGGGATGGAGATGGAGGAAGGGAAGGTGGGTCACAACACTGTGTGTGTGGTATCCTCCCATTTGTTACACATGCCAATTGTTACATACCCCAATACACATAAGGTCACAGACCCATGCACACACCTATTACCTATTAGTGAAGAATGGGATAGTCCATACTCGTTACAGACATAGAAAGAGAAGGCAACACAATTGATTAGCACTAAATATCATTTCATTGATATCATCTGCATTTGTTTGCAAATCCTTGTATATGAAGTTCATCATTCTTCTGTCATATTGTATACTTGTTGTAGAGGAGTCCAGCCATGGTTAATGTGCAAGGTTATTAGGTGAATAATGATAAACATATAAAATGTGCAAGGGTCATCCCCAGCCATTATAGTAAATGATGTATTTTCTCAATATAGTTGAGTTAACTCGACTAAATAGTTAATCCTGCCTTGAGAAGATGAAATCATCTAGAGATAGATACAACTGAATGTACATATTAAATGCTAACTATAAAAATATCTTTAATCAAACAAACATTTCTTGAGTAAAAAAACATCAAAACTGCTTGCTCTTAATCCCTCTGATCCATTTGCCAGTTTGGGCTAGTCCATTAATGTTGTAGGTATAGCAGTAATTAACCCCCAACCTGACTCTGTAACAACTGGCATGTGTAACAAATGGGAGACAACCTTGTGGGGGGGGACCACCCTCATTCTCTCATCTTCTTATCATCATCTCTAATCAGTATGAGGGGCGGTGGGGTAGCCTAGTGGTCAAAGCGTTCACTTGTCACGCCGAAGACCCGGGTTCGAATCCCCACATGGGTACAATGTGTGAAGCCCATTTCTGGTGTCCCCCGCCGTGACGTTGCTGGAATATTGCTAAAAGCGGCGTAAAACCAAACTCAGTCAGTCTAATCAGTATGGATGCAGGTCATTGGCCCTAACAGCTTGAGTTACATTGCAGCCAGTTGCAGTCTTTCAAGTACACATTAATACTATTGTTTCTGAATTACATTACATAAAGTATAAACATAGCCAAATGTCTAGCATACTGTTAACAAAGGACTTAAGTATATTATGTTTCTGTATAGTGGAATGTACATCATGGTACATAGTAGGGTTTACCATCACCTGCAAAACTAGGGGTCTCAGTTACTAATTTCAAGGGCCATACTGGAAATATGAGGGTCCTGTGAAGTAATGGAAGTTGTGAAGCCTACTTCACTGTAAGATTTTATGATAACTTTGGATACAGGACCTTAATTCTTCTGGTAAAGAATTTGGTGAATATCATTGTGTTCTCCAGGATGAAATATGTATTTTGCTCTCTTGTACTTTATCCCCGTGAAGATCTGGGTAGAATAGGTCTTCAGCAACCTATGCTTGCCACAAAAGGCAACTATGCTTGTCGTAAGAGGCGACTAACAGGATCGGGTAGTCAGGCTGGCTGACTTGGTTAACACGTCATCGGTTCCCAGTTGCGCAGATCGATGCTCATGCTGTTGATCACTGGATTGTCTGGTCCAGACTCCATTATTTACATACCGCCGCAATATAGCTGGAATATTGCTGAGTGCGGCGTAAAACTAAACTCATTCACTCACTCACTCTTCTACTTTATATAAAGCTCCACATACAAAGAAGTTCATATCTCTGCTACAATGTGTTTCAGACTGTTCCCCATAAAGATGGGGAACATAAAGATTTAGAATATAGACTAAATGCAAGTGATATTTAGGTGTGACATTTCCTTAGATCTTACCTGTTTCATCTCAATTTCAGACAGTAAAGGGCTCTTTCAACTCTTTAGAGGAAGTGGACAAGTCTAAAGCTAATCGTAAGTTCCTGATGTGTGGGGTAGCACCTTTATGTCGTCAGTTCGTAAGTTTTGCAAAGGTGGTAAGCGTGAAATAACTGCACCACTTCTTACTTTACTTCCACAATCTTGACATGCTCTTATGACTGGAATTTTGTTGCAAGTGGTGTAAACCAATGCCACCCTCTCATTGCAGTCATTCGCATAGAAATCAGCTGATTCCTGAACATTGTTCATTTAAAATAATCTGCATTACCAATTTATGTAGTTATGGTGTCGTGCCGGGAAGGCTAAAATTTAATTTTCAGATGGCCCGGGAAGGCTGAAATGTATATTTCCGACCCTGGGAGAGCTAATTTCCATTTAAAACAATCTGCATTACCAATTTATGTAGTTATGGTGTCGTGCCGGGAAGGTTAAAATTTAATTTTCAGATGGCCCGGGAAGGCTAAAATGTATATTTCGGATTTCATGGGAGAGCTAAATTCCAAGGGAGTAGGGGAGTACCGCCAAAGCTAAAGGTACGGTGCCGGGAAGCATAATCCATGTCGGGAGTAGATAGATTTCTTTTCAAAACATTGTTATAGTATTCGATTCATTTATTACTGTTATCTGTACACGGGTTGATAATATTTTTATAAATTGCACATTTCGATGAGTTGGACAGCTCATTAAAGATAAACTGAATAGCCTGATCATTTTTTCTTTGTTTTAAAACTGTTAGATAATCTAGTGGTAATTCTTGCCTTAACTATATTTCACTTAATCCAATGTTTGACAAAATACTTTTAACCTGATACGTCAAATTTTTGACACCACGGGTCTCCACCTCCTCATGCAAATACTCATAACAACCCCGTAAAACGCTATTTTCAGACATAAGAAGCTTACACCAATATTTCATCATGCTTTATTTCAGAAATACAGTTCGCTCTACCACCATGTATAGTGTAATAAAACACACTTTCGCCCTGAACTATTATGACATCAAAGCACTCGGACGTACTTTCGCCCTGAACTATTATGGTTAAAGCACGTGGACCCTTGCGTCCGAGTGCTTTGACGTCATAATAGTTCAGGGCGAAAGTGTGTTTTATTACACTATACATGGTGGTAGAGCGAACTGTATTTCTTTTCAAAGATGCCAAATTTAATACTTTCAAAGGATAATTACGATTAATTTAAGGCAGAAAACAAACGACGGTGTCGGTGACCTAAATTAAGAATCCTCGCACAGGGCTAACTGGCGTGCTATTCTATTGATGTCTCTCTCTCTCTCTCTCTCTCTCTCTCTCTCTCTCTCTCTCTCCCTCCCTCTCCTCTCCTCTCCCTCTCCCTCTCCTCCCTCCCCCCAACACACACACGTTAAGACAAACGTTACCAGCCAGAAAAACAAATGATAAACAGTTTGATGACGGATTACGTTCGGATTAAATATCTTCTCTAAATTATTTTCATTACATCTGTGATTAATGTAAACCATGTGAACGTCGCATTTCTACTACCAACGTATGTTTAGATCAGTACATCCAGACGAAGCTGAGTAGTCAAGCGACATTCCACGATTGCATTGTGGGAATGTAAACATTGCGAACGTTACCGTGTCGCTAAACGTCAAAAAACATAAACGTTATCTTTCCACCAGTGATGTTAGGTGAGTGAAGCAACTGCAAACCAAGAAACGGGATGCAACGCAGTAGTTTACTGTAGGAGGCGATGACAACTGACATGCATCGTGACGTCGCTTACATTGTGACGTAGTGTAAAATGGTTCTATTACGAGGGGGCACACTAGAATGGCGCAGTGACGGGATAACGTCATTCAATTGTATGTCATCAAAAAGCTATACCTTTATTGTCTGATAATGTATTTTTGTTTTTATTGTTCTAACCGCTAGGCATCTTAGAATGCCTTTTGATTACGAGCGGATAACGACCTAACTCGGCATAAACCATGGAATTACAAGTTGATTTCTTAACTCCAAACAACCTTTTACAAAAATCCAAATGCAACCTTTCAATATTTAAGCCTTTATTATATGCCCATATCTCAGACGCATAAGATAGCATACTACCAACATAACAATCAAAGATAAAAAAGAGATTCCAGGTTGAGAGAGAGCAACCTGATATTATTGCAAATTAAAAAAGGGGCCTTCCTACCCTGGTCAGACAACTGAAGCTGTGCCTTTGAGAATCGGTTATCATAATTAAAAACTATTCCGAAATGTGTAAACATATCAACAACCCCAGGACACAACCATTATATATAACCAATGTTCTGACGATTTAAATTTACCAACTCTTCTGAAGACCATTATCTTTGTTTTAGCAATATTTACTTCAAGTTCCCACCGTCTGGAATAAGCTGACAACGAATTCAACTGTGTTTGCAACCTTTCAACAGATTCAGAAAATATTACATGATCATCAGCATACATAACCAGAAATATATTTAAAGATTTAAACTCGTAAGGTATACATTTATCTTTTAGGAAAGACTCCTCATTTATCTTTTAGGAAAGACTCCTAAAAGTGAACTATCTAATGTCGAATTAAGGAAAATGTGTAATGAAGAATAGACGTGAAAATGTGTAAATAACTTTATATATATTTTTATAGGTGCCCAAATTAAAGAGCATCCCCGTTAATCCTGTTTTCTTTGTAATTTGCCAGAGCCTCCGAGTGAGGCGCGCTGTGTTCTTTCAGCCATAACATTGCCTTGCAAGTACCGCGAAGGCTACGCTCATTGAACCTTCCCGGCCATGAACCAACCAAACTACAGATTATGTTAATGTAGTATTGACTGGTTCCCATCTATAATGAAATCTTAAATTGGATGATGATTAAAAATGAAATCATGATTGTGGAACAGTGACACTTTGTGTACCCAGCAGTAATCAAGAAGAAGGTTCTGATTGTCAGGGTCTGGGTTAATGGGTGGTTCCATGTATCTGATACCTTGTTGTTTCTGTTCCAGCGTTATCAATCAATCTTGTCCTGGTTCGACTACATCTTGTCTGGTTGGGTTAATTGGGTGGTTCCATGTATCTGATACCATGTTGTTTCTGTTCCAGCCCTATCAACCCACGACTACATCTTGAGAGTGGTGCCTACTGTGTATGAAGATATACAAGGCACTGCCAGATACCCTTACCAATATACATACTCCTATAGGGTAGGTCACAGAACATTATCAGGGCTCGAAAAATTAAAATATCTGCACTCGCCTTGTACTGGTAGGGCGAGTAACACGAACTTCCACTCGTCCTTCTAAAATTGTACTTTCCCTATAGATCATGCATCAAAATGAATAACCATTTAAATTATTTTATTTCAAAATGTTTGCTTGGAATAAAACTACAATAAACATTACTTACTTTGTCTTCTGTACAAAATCTTTGACAAAATTGAATTCATTCACCATTTAAGATAGCTGAACTTCAAGGAAAAAGAAAAATGTTACATTTGGGTCAGAAAACGTACTCGTCCTCTAGGACGAGCAAATTATGTTTTTCACTTGCCCGAAACAAATTTTTACTGGTCAATAGGAGCGAACGAGTGGAATTTTCGAACCCTGATTATTATACCCAGGACTTGGCCAAGCAGGGAATGCTACAAGCTTCATATGTTAAGTAAATGTTACAGGGATATTGCATTGTGTTCTCTAGGGCTGCAATGAATAAACTATGAGGTGAATACAATATGTTTCACAAAAATAGGGTAATGGATATGAATATATATTCATGAATACTTTAATAATGTCAAGGAAAGCAAAAAAAGCAATACACTGTGACAATGCCATTTGTAGCCTAATGACCGTACTAGTCAGGGCGACCCGTGAAGGTCCGGGTTAGAATTGGCCTTCAGTAACCCATGTTTGACGTAAGAGGCGACTAACGGGATCGTGTGGTCAGGCTCGCTGACTTGGTTGACACATGTTCCCAACTGTGCAGATCGATGCTCCTGCTGTTGATCACTGGATTGTTTACAGACTGCTGCCGTATAGCTGGAATATTGCTGAGTGTAGCGTAAAACTAAACTCACTCACTAGTAAGGGCCTTGGAAAAATGACACAAGGTCATGCTACTGTATGGTTAGTGAATATTCCACTTGCATATCACTCTTTGATAAATAAAAGACAAGTTCCAAGTGAAAAACACTCATTATAAAAAACTATTTGATTCAGGTGACCAGGAATAATGAATTGAATTCATGATGGGGTGCAGCTCGATTCACCGAATACAAGAATACGTGAATCGTAACTGGACTAACATTCTCACCTAGCGTGATACAAGTTTATACTAACTGGCATCATATTGTACCTGCAGGATATAGTACAGTATCATCATGGTGGTGCAGCGGTTCCAGCCATCTGGTTCCGATACGACCTTAGCCCCATCACTGTCCGGCACAAGGAGAAGCGCAAGCCTTTCTATACATTCCTGACAACAGTGAGTGGAAAGTCTCTTGTTCTCTTTGTTATAGCATGAGTGGACCAGAGTGCCCTTGTACAAAGCAATCTTAGAGCTAAGCTGTAACTCCCGTACCTTAACATATCTTAACATAAACTTAATGTAGTCTTAGAGCTATGGTGGTTTCGTGGTGATGATGATTTTAAGAAGGGATCACCCATTTTGTTCTGGGGAGGAAGGGGGTCATCAATTTTGTACACATGTACTAGGTGGTGGGTCAACAATTTTTGAACAAAAGAGGGGGGTGTGTGTTCTTAATTTGTTCATAAATTTTTGGGGGGGGGGCTGTTCAGAGTGTACATGCTTCATGTTTCTCCTTAATAATCATTACCACCCCCTAGCCATCAATTTTGAACAGCCTCTTATTGTGAATGTGTTTGCTATGTAGCCTCTGATATGGAATCTTGCAGGGATGTGAGGAAGGTTGGTTCCAAGCAGCCTAGTCTTATTGTTCGAAGCAATGGAATGTATAGGGTGCTTTATTAGGGGTGGGTATTGCAGAGAATTTTCATATTGCAATATATTGCGATGCGAAAGCATGTATTGCGATATGTATTGCAATATATTACATGAAGTATTTTTAAACAAAAAACTACATAACTTATAATCGCGAGGTAATGCTGGATTTATAGAGCAAATACACAGCAAAATCACTATGCTTGATTAAGCTTTAATAACAACTTTTATTCATGATTAAAAATAAAAATGTGAATAATATTTGGCACAAATGAAAAAAGGAAATATCCGAAGATTTCCGAGTGTTACGAAGTTTTCCAAATTCAAGTCAAAATACCAGTTTTCGATCAGCGTATCGCAATACGTATCGTTTTCATGTCTGAACCGGTAAATACCGGTAAACCGGTTATATTGCGCAGCCCTATGCTTTATCCTGTGTCATTTTAGATGTACAGATCATTGATCTCAATATCAATTAAAGATTATCTGATCTGGATTATTTAACAACTGCCACCGTATAGATGGACTATTGCTCAGTGTGGCTGCAATATTTCAGCTCTGTGTTTTATGGACAAAAAACATCCTTGTATTTGTTTCTGTTTCAGGTATGTGCCATTGTTGGAGGAACGTTCACAGTTGCTGGAATCATAGACTCATTAATCTATACTGCTTATGAAGTTTTCCGAAAGGCCGAGCTTGGTAAACTGAGCTGATTGGCTGGTTGTGAGAATCATCATCATCATCATCACCATGTCGCCACGTCGCAACATTCCATAGTCTGTACAGCTGGTGGGGGAAGAGGATTAGCAGTGAACACTGTAGTCAAGGTCAAGGCTAACCAGGATTTAGTTGGGCTCCCTAAAATAGCTTTTATTTTTGGGGTTCGTTTATTAGGGAAATACATCTTTATTATTGTTTCTGAGCATTGTAGCCATACCTTTGTTTGTTTTGAGTTGCCTCAATAGATATGTAACAGTCAGAAATATGATCTGCGTCATCTATGGTCCTGGAAGTGACAGTATGATTGATCTTCAACCTTGATTGTGTTATTCAACAGTGTGTTTTAAAGTGTTATATTTGGAATTTCGTTACGTGTTTTTGGGTATTTTTTGACAATAATTGTAACCTAATAACCAACTGTGTCTTTTAACAACTTCTTTTAAACGTAAATTCATATGTATGAATATGAAAATTTTATTACGGACAAAATTGAGACTCAAAGTCATTGTTCTTTGTCAAAGTAAACAGTTACTTATAAGTGTTCTGCTGGGATTAGATCATGTTCAAAATGGTGAAGAGGACTAAAAAGAGGACTTTTTTTTAGATATTCTGGTTTTTAACAATTTTTCTCAATAGTAACTTTGTATGTTTCAGATCAAATATGGCTTTTGTTAGCTCCTTATGTGAAAAATCTTAATCTTTTGTAAACATCTTAATCTTATGTAAATAGTTCATATTCGTTTCAAGTTTATACTCAATTTATTTCCAAAGAACATGTATGGTTTAGACATAAGAGATGTTACTATGAAGCGTCTAGAGTGGGATGTTGAGAAATACCTCAGGATACTTTCAAATCAAAGCTATCTTTAATACAAATTAGTTCAGTTGTTTAAGATATTAGAACATCTAAAGTTTTGTCCACTGTTATCCATTAGAAATATTGTTTTAGCTGCATGGATTTCACAGTTACTCATTAGGAAGGCAATATATTTATTTAGTCAATGTAAAATCAATGTAAAAGAAATCTTGTATTTTCGCATATTCATTTTGTTAGAATGGCAAAAAGACTTAGAACAGCTTGGTAGCTATGTATCAAGTATTGAATATAGTAATGGTGGAGGTAGCTACCAGTGCTGGGTGTATACTGTGGTAGTACTGTTGGGTATGAGGCTGGTCTGATGACAGTATTGTCACATGTGAAGTATCAAGCAGTATGATTCACTTTATCAGGTTGCAGTACTATCCATTAGTGGTGGTCCGATTAATTGAAATAATCAAAGATGGTCGCAATAACTATGCAATCGATCATGTTTTGTCATAATTGAACACAAACAATTTTGGAACACTTGTTTTCATTAATAGTATTTTACACAAGGTTGGTTTTGTCTGTTACATTTTATAAGCACTACAAGCTTGTTCCAAGTCAGGATTGAATTTATCTTTGAGACTCCAGGAACTTTATGTTCCTAACATACTAGTCATCCTTTAAAGATGTAAAATTTTCAAATGCATTTTGTGCAATTTGCAAAAAAATCGAAAGAACTACGTTTTTCTTTATTTTTGTGCATTAACAAACATAACCAGGAAAATTTGATAAATTACGCTAACCAATTATTTTCAATGATTGATCGGTTGTGATGAACCAATCATCACTTATGAGATGTTAACCCACACTACTATCCATGAGATCTCGACTCTTACGAAGTCATTTTTCCCCATGAGAATGGGTGAAGACCCAACATGTTTAGCAGACATGCTTGATACAATACCCAACAGTCTCACCTCGGACAGGACTCTTTGCAGCCCAGAATAAACATGAAAAGTTTCACTTGATGACTATGGAGATCCTTATCATTCATGCACATTGTAGTGTACTGTTACATGCTACCATTAAACAAAATGTCGCTATAAACAAATACTGCAGTCAATTGTTATAGCCTGAGTGACCCAAGAAGATCCTGGGTTTAGAATTGATCTTCAGTAACCCATGCTGGTGAGGTAGCCTAGTGGTCAAAGCATTCGCTGGTCACACTGAAGACCCAGGTTCGATATGGATAAACTGTGTTTTTGCATAAAAATACCTAATTAATTAACCATTACACAATTATTTTGTTACTTGATCCCAAATACATATGAAGAATTACAAAACCTAAACATGTAGTTATGTGTAATTAAAGAGTATTTCCTTGTTATAGGGGGTGGTGGGGTAGCTGAGTGGCGCTCGTCATGCCCAAGACCAGGGTTTGATTTCCTACATGTGTACAATGTGTGAAGCCCAATTTCTGGTGTCCCCTGCCGTGATATTGCTGGAATATTGCTAAAAGCAGCGTGAAACTACACTCACTCACTCAGTTGGACTGATATGAACTGATATATACAAGTTAAAGAACATCCTCAATTTGAAGGTTGTGTGTTTACATTGTCTTTATGATATGAGAGTCCTGTCGGTAGTTGAGTGATCTTTAATGTTTGGTTAGTACAGTGGAAGTTGTCAAAACCGGCATCTGTCCAATCCAGCAAGTTGTCAACATCGGTATAAAATCTCAGTCCCGTCCATGGCTAGTACATTTATCATCATTTAAAAGCTCTGCAACCCGGCAGCTGTGATTTCCGGATCTTGGCATGAAATGAGCCGGACGAATATGTGTTTATACAGTAATCAGCTGTCTAATCCGGCGCGTGGCAAGGAGTCAGTAATCCTGTGTTGAAACTACATGGTTGCCGACAAAGATAATTTAATCTTAGTTCAGTATGGGTGTACTTGTACATGTAATTAATGAGTTGAGAGAGAAATTGAGAGAACCACCTTATACAACAATGTATATGAGAGTGATAAAACTAGTTTAGTTCTGTACAATCAGACACGCTGTCGAAACCGGATTATTTTTTCAGTCCTGACGTGTGCCGGTTTAGACAGCTTCCACTGTATATTTACTGTAGGTTCACAAACCCAACTGTCTCTACTATACTTGTGTTTGTTGTACATTAAGTATACTACTCAAAAGAAATTATGGACTACCTAATTCTTTCATACCTTGGCTTGATGAATATTGTAATATGAATGAATGGGGTTGTGCTTAATTCCTGTTGAGTGGTATTTATTCAGTAGGATTAATGTGTACATTATGACACACAGTTTAAAAAATATCCAGTCATAGAGGTTGCATGATCATATATTTTCTACATCATATGTTGTGTTTTAACACTAAAACAACTAATTGTCTTCTGTGCTGAATATGCAGATAATTCTGAGAGGTGAAACAATATCATGCTTGTTGACATGAGAGGTCAGAAATGTGCCATTTAACCTCTGACTCAGTTTGACCCCAGCTTTCTTACTTTCCTAAAATGATCACAAACTTGTAAAACTAAACTCACTCACTTACTACTGACTGAGTTTGTTTTTACGCCGCTTTTAGAAATATTCCAGCAACATCACGGCGGGGGACACCAGAAATGGGCTTCACACATTGTACCCATGTGGGGAATCGAACCTGGATCGTTGGTGTGACGAGTGAACGCTTTAGCCACTAGGCTACCCCACCACCCCTCACTCACTTACTATGTGTCTACTACTAATGGAACATGAGATGTTAGGAGTATCATGATTTTTGACTTGATAACATTTGTTGTCATGATGTGTTGTTTCAGTTAACTCAAACAGTAGCATTCCTCTATATCTCAAAGTCTGGCCAGATTTGGTAAACATTTAACCAGCATAGAATCATAATGGAAGAAAAGTCCAAAATTGTAGTCCACACATTTAATTTCCATGAAGATGAGACGTGTAATTTGAATAAAACATATTTTTTTTATTTGTATAATAATGGAATTTGTTTAAATACACATGTGCATTTTGTGAAAGTATCACACTTGATCTTTCTCCAATTTGAGTGAAAATATTCAGTTCTTTCTTTAACTTTTAAATGAACATAGATCATATGACAACATTAACCTGTTCCTGTCACATGACCTGGTCACATGACATGTTACCGAACTAGAAGCCAGAATACAAGAGTCCAGCTGTGAGGAGCATGTAACTGTTGCAAGGTTGTGTTGGATATAATGGATATATTACATGTTAATACATATGAAAATGTACTTATATTGGATGGTGTACATGAGCAAATATATTTGTATTTATATAACACATATATTGAGGTGTTTAAATTCTGTTTCATGTTTTCAGCCTAGTCTAACTGCAACACATAAAAATGTCAGTCTAAGTAAGTAAACTTACAAAACGGGACTTACAAAACGGTCTTTGTATTTTCTCTTCCATGGTCGCTGACACTGATCTATGAACAAACGAAAATCTGCATAAATATGCAGATATTTGACCTGCAGTATATACGCTTATGGGTTTCTAATGACATGGTTACTATTTGCTTATATTTTTGCAAGATGACTTCCTTGAATATTGACAAAAACACTATTTTCAGCGACTGTTTTCTCATTGCGTGTATCACTCGGAAGCGATTGTGCAGAAAATAGCATTCGGAATCATTCGAGGTAAAGGTTCAAACGGTTTGTGCGAATGTTAATTTTCGCGATTTGGTAAGTTGTGTTCTGATTGGTCAGTCCAAAAGGTTAGCTGACGCGACCTTCTACTAGGTTTTGTTAGACTCAGTATAGCAGTGTGACGAATAATACGGAGCCTAAGTTTACTTAGACTGATAAAAATGTATTCACAATATATGTCTTAAGCCAGAGACTAATATATGTGTGTTCACAGTTTGAAAAAAATGCAAACCACCCCACTGTGATTTATGACAATCCATGTAAGAAACAAAGTTATTTTTCTTTCAATTATTTGAAGAAAATATGTTTACAGTCTCACTGTCAGGATTAAGGGACCAACTATTTAATATTGGGTGAGGCTTACATTTTGTAAGATGTTTCTATCTACATATTTTCTGAGCTAAAACCACAAAACCAGATATTTTTTTGATAAATTATCTGAGCCCCAAATATTTTGAAAAATATGAGTCCTGCACAAGTCTATTTTTGTGGCAGACAGTTTCTGTTTTTCAGGAGCCCAATTTTTACTTTTCAAAAAAATTCCAGGCACACAAATGGTCGACATTGTGATTGGTATGTATGTTGGTGTCAAGTGAACAGTGGTATCGTTGAGATGAGTACATTGTTATCTGTTAATAGCCAGCTTGTTGGCCATTGTAAGTTTATATAAGATGATTTATTTTAATTTTTATTGTGTAATTGTTTCCAGCAAGGCTGTAATAGACGTATTTTGCAGATCTCCCAACTACCCCCACCCTACAACCCTGCTCCTACACTTGCCTTGCTTTAATGTTTGATAAATATTACTCAACATTTTCTAAGGAGCATATCGGTAATAGTCATCAGCAGTGAAAGGCATGACCCTTATCAAATGTTGAAAAGTTTAGTACAGAACCCGTGAAAGTTGTATTTGCAAAATATCAGTCTTCCATGTTAACATGATTTACGTTTTTGATTATAGCTGACCTGTCAGTATTGAAGGTAATGTGCAGTACGTGTTGTGGGATGGGTGTGAAAACACTTGTTCATCTGTCTGCCTAAAGGGGTGAGGGGCTAGCCTAGTGGTTAAAGCGTTCGCTCGTCACGCTGAAGATCTAGTTTCGATTCCCACATGTGTACAATGTGTGAAGCCCATTCCTGGTGTCCCCTGCCATGATATTGCTGGAATATTGCTAAAATTGGTGTAAAACTATACTCAATCACTGTCTGCCTAAAATACAGGTGCTAAGGCATCATTGACAGAGCAACACAATCAATGCAGCTTTCCTAAGCCTCATCCCACCAAGCATCCTGTTTGGGGTCAAGCTGAGCTGAGATGGTCTGTAGGTCTGTGAGCACCATACTTGTGGTCAGGTCTCCACCAGATTAGAGAATGTCCAAGACCTGCGTTACTTCAGGATTTCCTCCAATAGGAAACTGACATGGAGTGAAGTGACTGAAAGATCTACTCAAACAGCATTTGACTATCTCTGTGCGTGCATGACGAGAGAGAGGTGCGACGGGTGGCCTAGTGTTTAAGGTGTTACCTCGTCATGCCGAAGACCCTGGTTCGATCCCCCACATGGGTACAATGTGTGAAGCCCATTTCTGGTGTCCCCCTCTGTGATATTGCTGGAATATTGCTAAAAGCGGTGAAAAACTAAATTCACTCTGTCACTGGGAACTAACAATGTCTGTTCCTGTCGTTTATGGAAACAATAACTATAACATTAATCAGGTTGGCAGTTTCATGTTAATTACATCAGACTGATGCAGGGGACTGGATATTAATTAATTATTAGTTTAATTAGTGGACTACCTTGTCCTTGTCTCAGGAGATCACGTTGTTTGTTCACGGATGAAGGGTATGTCTGTCTCGAAAGGAATCTCATTACTTAATAACATTTAAGATCATGAATATGTTGATTGGTTGTTCATCTTGAACTTTTCAGATTCTTTGTACAAACATTTTTCTGTTTGGCTGCATGTTTGTTTGTTATATTTTGTTAAGTGTTATTGAAAAGTTTCTGTACCTGTGGTATCAATTGACAAGAATAGTTAACAAGTGGAGCTATTGCTTGTAGATATAATGCAGGGATACATCTCGAACTGGTTACAGAGTGATACTTAGTCCTAAGAGTCTGCAGAATATGTCAGCGAAACTTCACAGTTTAGATTTAAACATTTTTCAGTTCATGCTGTCAGATTTGTTAACAATGTCAAGGCTTTGTAAGGTGATTTGCATCACTCTGGTAACAGGACCAGTTTTGTGTTTGATGTTTTGATTGTTTACATTTTTTCTTTGTATGCTATGTTAATATTCAGTTTTAAAATACCTCTAACTTCCCAAAGTCCTAAATTTCAACAAAATAACTTTTCTTACAGTGTCCCTGCCAAGGGCTTTTAGTTTGGAATTCTAGATAGACAAGGGCTACCATTATCGCAAACGTAAGAACATTACGAATGATGTATACAGTGAAGCCTCGTTAATCCGGACGGTTGCGTTTCTCAGCAAATTCGTCCGGGATTGCGAATAGTCCGGACTTTGTATTAGGAACAATGTACCTTTTTGTTCAATGTGTAAGCTAAGGACACTCATTTTGGAATACTGCATTCATGTACCAACTACACACTGGCAGACTAAGCTTTGCGTAGTAAATTGTATCATCAGTTTAATCACATAATCAAATTAATGCTTTAGATTTTCATTGCTAGTCATTTATTAAAGGGCGATTGCTGGATATACTCCTCAGTGTAGACCCAATATTAGTCTTAGCCTGGCTGTTGGATGAGTTAAGATTAAGATATGGTATCTGTGCCATTGGGTTGATCATTGGTTGGAACAGATACACAAGACTGGTGCTAGATTGAGTAGAATCTATTTTCCCATGGCTGCCTATTTCATCGAGTCTGAACCCTCTTTCACATAAACATGATGAAATTGGTCATTGCTGCACCTTGCCGTGAAAACACTTTTATGTTGTTAGTGTCATTATGTTTTTTTACACTTTTATAGTGCCATGCTTAAGTGTATGTTTGTACATGGGTGTATACTAAGAAAGGGAAATATGAAATCTGGGCCTTTAACAAAGTGGGGTGGTGGGGTAGCCTGTGGTTAAAGCGTCCGTTCATCATGCCGAAGACCCGGGTTCGATTCCCCACATGGGTACAATGTGTGAAGCCCATTTCTGGTCTCCCTGCCGTGATATTGCTGGAATACTGCTAAAAGCGGTGTAAAACCAAACTCATTCACTCACTTTAACAAAGGTGAAGAAAATTGGAAAAACAAATTTTATAAGACATTGTTGAGACGTGATTAGATCGCCACATTGGGCAAGAATTGTTTCTGTATAAGGCGTTTAAGTAAACATACCGAAGGTACAGAAGCAAAAAATCCGAAAAAAGACATAATATACATTTTCCCTGCTGTTTGTAGAATAATAATTTCCTGCACCCAAATCATAAAAAGTTCATTTCTGTGTTCCTTATTCAATTATATTAACTGTTCTATGAACACCTAATGACAGATCAGATTATCTCTCCACATTCCAAAACATCTTAAATTTGACAATGTCAAGGCAAACTGTACTCTTGAATAAAGAAAACTATTTTTCATTCTTTTCAGTGATGTTTGACACCTTTCAGAATTTATTATATTTCATTTTAACAATTACGTTATGTGTCAGTATTTATGTAAAATGCTTGTTGTATAATTTGAAATGTGTAGGTTTTCCATTGCTAAGCATGGAAGCACATCTGTATATTTGGAGATGTTGATGTTGATACTGAAGTGTTCAATACTTGTTGTTTGTCTACTTTCAAGAAGATAGAAACCTGATAATCAGGTCAAACTTTATGAATGCCAGACTCTCAAAGTTTTATCTTTGCCACAATTTGGGGAAAAGTTCTAATTTTTTTCAGTAACTCTTTGCATGTGTTCCTGGAAGGTTTCATGGACCTATATTACTGACGAGAGGCATGACAGACTGCTGCTACTGTTTCTATCATTGTTTTAGAATGTCAATATTTTCTAAAAATATTTTCATGAATAAACACTTTTTTGTTGAAATGTGTATAGCTTTTTTATTTTGGTGTTCATAATGTATACGCGAAGTAAGAGAAGACCTGATTCTTTCATTTAACTATAGTAATATGGATTGGTTGTGTGTTCTTTGACTTGTATCCTCGGTTCTGGAGGTTAGTTGTTATGTTTACTTGGCCATAACACTTTGAGCCTATACTAGTCGCATTATAGATAAGCATTGTTATTATTGCTAGTCGACACCATTCTGGTCTATGTGCGACTCTAGACTGGTTCTTGACTGACATCAATGAAAAAGGTTCTATCTTGTTATTCATGGTAGTGGGGTAACCTATAGTCTGTTTGTTAAACAACTTTTATCCTAACATGTATAAAAGTTTGAGATTTAAATGTTCATTTGGCAAGGTAAAATTATGAGGATTCGCAATCTTAATTTCACTTAATTTGATTTACTTTTTTGTTTAAAGTGAAATTCATCAGTACGTTTTCACTGCAAACAGAGTATAGTGGTTAAAGCATTCACTTGTCACGCTGAATGCCTGGATTGGATTCCCCACATGGGTACAATGTGTGAAGCCCATATCTGGTGTTATTGCTGGAATGTTGCTAAAAGCAGGGTAACAAGAAGACAAAGTCATCAATATCCCCTGCAATGGCAAAATACTCTTCATGATTATGTTTACGAGTTATGATTATGTCAAATATTTAGGTGTGTATATAGAAAAGTGGAAGGAGAGTATTCACCAATTTCAGTCTATGTCGAACTTGTTGCCATGGAAATGCCAAAAATATTTTATTCAGAAATCCAAAACTACCAAAAGGCACCAGTACACCACCAGATCTATGTATGTGCCAAGTTTGGTGAAGAAACATTCAACGGTTTTAGAGTTCTGCTCGGAAAAGTGCACTACCACTAATTTCTGTTTTAGTCAAACTTGTTGCCATGGAAATGCCACAAATATTTTATTCAGAATTCCAAAATTACCAAAAAGGAACCAGTACACCACCAGACCAATCTATGTGTCAAGTTTGGTGAAGAAATAGTGAACGGTTTTAGAGTTCTGCTCCGGAAAAGAACACAACCACCAATTTCAGTCTAAGTCAAACTTGTTGCAATGGAAACGCCAAAAATATTTTAATCAGAATTCCAAAAGTACTAAAAGCCAGTACACCACCAGATCTATGTATGTGCCAAGTTTGGTGAAGAAATATTGAATGCTTTTAGAGTTCTGCTCCAGAAAAGACAAATGTGCACGGACGGAGTCCATTTTAATACCCCCCGCAAAACGCGTTGCGGGGGATAAAAAAATAAACCAGCACTCTTCAGGGTGGAGCTGAAGCCAGTTGTTTGGAGTGAATGTGAATGATAAAGATAAATAGTGTGTATGTTAGTTTCAGATTGAATTAATAACTACACGACACATGATTTAACACAACAAATACTTTATTAAGGCTGGCTTCTTTTACAAGGTCCCCAAAACCCTCAGTATATACAATAACACAAACACATATTACCAGTACTATTTTCTGAGACATATCCTCCAATATTTTTGCTGTGTTGTGGAATACTGGGTAAAAAAGTATATATAATCAAGTTATAATTATTCATTCACAATTGTCTCCCTTCGAATTTGACTGACAAAACACTTGTAACAGGAAAGTGATTTTTTTGACAGTTGTAATCTCCCTTGTAACCGTGACAACAATATGGGGACCACTGACCATGCTAAATATCTAATTCAGTAGATCCACAGATACATCAGTGCCAGTCACTGTCGAACGCTTTCAGTGCCCAGTATAACACAATATAGACAGAAATGTATGTTGCAATACAAACTTTTGTCAATAGACAACCCTTAGGGACCGCTTCAAAACTTGGCTGTCGGATAAAAATTGTAATAACTTCTCAAGTTTTTAAGTTTAGGGAGGGGTATTAATGGCCCTGGAAGTCCTCTAAAATCAACTTATCTTATTTCTCAGTGTTTCATACAATAACTAAAATTGACCAAAATCCCTTCTTATTTATACTACATTAGATCATTATTCAAACTGTGAACATTGAAATACTTGTCATTTCCTTTTCTAGACATTCCAGACTTTTGTTAATGTTATATCAAAACATATGAAAAAGTACAATAATATATTTGTCATTCACCATGACAGTATGTTTGTGAGTAGTAAAAAGAATTTAGCATTTCCAGAATAAAGTTTTGGGTGGGAGAGGAGGTGTCGCAAAACTTAAGGAATTCAGTTTTTTATCCTATTGAACTTTTGAACTGGTCCCTAAGTAAGACTACAGATGAGGTAGAATGTCTGTCACACAATATATTGTCTCTGGAACTTAGTGATGTTTTTCAACCTATCCTAAACACATCATCCCAGGATAATCTCCCACCTAGTCACGCCCACATCAACATGTTGCCATGTGTCCCTCCATCATCAAAACGGCAACTCTGTACGATCGTAAGTGAGGTATTTCCCAGAGTCCTTCATTGTGAGACTAGTTATGACATTCATGAGACAGTTCACCGAGTGCTCCACAGTGAACAAGTTCGGGACGCCCTTGTGGTACGGGCGGGACAAGTCTGTGTCCACAGTCCCAGGGTGCAACGCCACACAGATCACCTTGTTGCGACCTCTGCCAAGTTCAATGCTGAGATTCTTAGTGGCCATGTTCAGGGCAGCTTTAGACATCCGGTAGCTGTACCAACCTCCAAGACCTGAAGACGGAAACAAAATCCCTAAGTTAGTAAAGTAATGACATCAGCATTGTCACCAGGAAGTCGTTTTGAATTTGAATCGAGTTAAAGAAAACATGAATTGGCATTTGTGTAAACACACAATAATTATTTACAGACCACTATTATATACCTGAAAAAAACCCAGACAGACTGACACACACACACACACAAATATTTCATGTAAAGGATGGTGGCCAAGACCGACAAACAGATTTCAAGTTAAAGTATGTGAAGAGGAATGTTACTACCTACCATTATCAGTTATGGATCCAACCTTGGCTGACATGTTGACCAGGACAGCCGAATGTCTGGCTTTAGGCTCTGCTGCTTGCACCCCGAACACACCAACCCCCTTAGCAAGGAGGGGACTGAAGTACTTGGTCATCAGGGTCGGCCCCAAAGCATTGGTCATCATTGAGACCGACAGCCCCTGGCAGCAAGGAATTCTTATGGTGAATATTGGTGAATAATGGACAATGTGTTTGTTAGACAATAAAACGTAACCTGCATCACCACATACCCACCTCTTTCATATTTGACAAGGGCGGTGGTGTAGCCTGTTGGTCAAACGGGTTCGATTCCCCACATGGGTACAATGTGTGAAGCCCATTTCTGGTGTCCCCGCCATGATGTTGCTGGAATATTGCTAAAAGCTGCATAAAGCTAAACTCACTCACTCACTCATATTTGACAGAATGCTATTTCAGAGAAAGTGCAATTCAATTACATGAAGCAGTCATAAAATATAGAATTAGAACTTAAATTCCCATCAAAGCCATTCAAAATATAAAATAAATTTGTCAAAGTGTAGAGCAACTATGAAATGCAACAAAATAAAAAAATATAAGATACAAAAAGAAATTGATTTTAAAAGACTCTCCTGAATGCCACTATTACCTCTGAAGATACATCCTTGAGACTTGTTTCCCCACGCCCTGATGGATGCAGCATACCTGCGGAGTTGATGAGGAGATCCAGTCTGTCTGTTTCTTCTGCAATTGTGCGTGATGTTTTCTCTATATCACCCTCACGTGTAATGTCTAGCTGGTGGATGCGGAGCTGGTTCGGGTATTGTTGGGACAGCTTTTGAAGATCTGTTGCAGAGTCTGGGGATCGACATGTTGCTATGACAACAGAGTCTGGACCACGGGCAAGCAAGGTACGACAGAACTGCAGTCCGATTCCGCGACTAGCACCTTGGACAAGTGATATGGTTGCCATGGTTTAGTACATATCCAGCTTGAAGAATCTAGGGACAAAAAGAAACTAAATTATTATCAATAAGTGACATTTAGTCCCTGAAAATACACTACTCTAAAGGAAGTAAGGACCATGACAAGTCAGACAACTACAGTAGCAATACTAACATAAAAAAATCAGGTGAACCCTAACCCTAAAATGGAAACCTTTGAGTATAGTCTAGTATCTGAACTTTGACAAGCAGCCGCTGGGAGAGTGTGGTATTGCAAAATTCCTTGTATTAAAGTGCTTATGGCAATGTATGTTCATAATGACAATTCAGCGTGCCCATTTCTGTAACATTCAGTCAATGATAAATGAACTTCCACACATGTAAACTTGTAAATTGGAACAGTTTTCCTCAGACAGAATATGAAATAACCTATGTTACTTTTCATTGAAAAGTATTTGGATTCTTCTGGTTGACAAACAGGTCCAAGGGTCCCAACAGAAAGGGAACACCCTTGTCAAAATGCCAAACAAAAGTCAACACACAACTTAGTCAAAATGGCCACACTGACCCTTTTCTTATAAGTTATGTAATACTTTGAGCTGTTTAATTACTCTCGCAATGTTTTCTTAATTAATACTTTTAGATGTAAATATCAAAACCCTATGATCATTGGGTAGTGTTTTGATAACATGACAATAAGTAACCAGGACACCTTTACTGAGGGCTCTTCACCACACTCCCATCCCATAGAGCCTGGTAAACTTCAGGAGGCACAAGTGAAGGTAAGATGTTTATCATCCTCCACAGTAGTCAAGCAAGCGATATACTACGTTGTTTTTGCAACAATTAATGAGCGGTGTGTCCAGTTGCATCCATTTTATTCCTGACATATTTGAGAGAGTGCGTGTCGATGCCCCTGCAACAAAAACACGATTCTGAACACTTTCACTTGCCTGTAAAATGACCGACTTGATTTGTCTGGTTTATGTAAGCAACACATGGCATTGTTGACGGAAGTGACGTTCGCGGAGACCGACCAATCAATAGGGAGGTAACAAAATAGACCAATCAGAACACTTGTTAGATTTGTTTGAACATGGCGCTGATTTTGACTACGGTAAATTTGCTTTCTTAACTGTTCATGTTGTTTACGATGCCGTCTACTCACCAACACGATCTCTTGACCTTTTTAGCTATAAATCCCCAAATGACCAATGCAATATAGTACCAGGCAGGGTTAGGTGATCATGTTTTGTTTGAGTTGTTTTTCATGAATGATCGGTGTACAAATAGACTAGTATCATGATTCATACACGTCTTGAAGTTGAAATAGGATATAATATTGATACTTCCTATTGATGTCACACGTTCAGCGTTCTCCCCGGATTTTAAAATAACACATTTATGCAAAATCTCCTTACTTGTTGAGAAATAATAACGATACAAGAGCCATGCTCTGCATTTATCTCCTTGAACATTAACAACATCTACAGGTCCTGATGTAAACATGGAAAAACATGGATTTCATGGCTGAATAAACAGAACAATGCTGATGAAAACCGTTTGTTTATTAACTAGTTACATGTGTATCATAGTGTATAATATAATCAATATATGTTCTTGAAAAACTGCTTTGTCTCCGGAAGGCCATATACCTTTCATACATGCCAGTTGAGTTAGTGAATATTTTCCTTAAGATCAGTTTGTCTGCTGTGTGTCAGAATGGTGTATGTAATACAGGATTACGGTCAACTCATTCACACATTAAGTCGCTACCTCATTGACTTGTTTTCATAATTGTTTATCTAATTAATTTGAATTAGCTTTATATTAGCTTAATGAGACTTGTTATCTGATCATTAATTTCTCATGTTTTGACTGACAACTATGAAAACAGAGTTGGCTGGGCATAAATGTATTGGCTAAACCGTTTACAGATTTGCTGGTCCACGATAAAATGCTTATTATTATATTCGACAGGTGATCTGTACACTGCTAAAAATATAAAGTCATTTGATTGGGAACTGACATTATTGAGTATAGGAGAATGTTCTGGTTGAAGTTACACTGTAATACAGGGACCATGTGCACATAGCAAACTTAGCGTAAGGCGGTCTTAAGATCACTTTGTGCAATTGGCCTCTGCCCTACATGACCATGGACTAAAGAAGTAATTGAATGATATTGATAAGCTGATCTTAATCTGTATATTGAATTACTCAGCTTTAACCACAAAAACTGTTGTCTTACAATCAGAAATGGTGATGTCAATTGCTTTTTCTTTACTAGTGAAATATGGGGCGGAAGGACAAGTCAGTACTGACATATGGCCGTCATAGGAACCGTGTGATGGCCACAGATGTCTGGAGCTCTGATGAAGACAAGAAGAAGCATGTGTTTAGTTTCAGCTCAGGGGGGTCCATCAACCTGTCCTCTGCAGACAGTGATGTGTCCATATTTGATTTGTCAAAGAAAGAAACAGTGACCAAAAAGAAAACCTCGTAAATATATATTTTTCATTTTCTGAGTTTTAGTCATGATAGCTAGGCTCAATAATCCTTATGATTTTGTACAGGTTGTAAATATTCCAAAATATTTTTTGTGTAAATCAGTATTCATTTAGCGTGAGTCATGTTAAGATGTTTGAGTAGGTTTTGGAGGAAAATAGTTATACTTATCCTTTTCATGTTTTACAATTTGTGTATGATTTGAGCATGTTCAATCATGTCAAAGTAGCCTTTATATGTATTTACCTCTTTGTTATCCATAGTTATTACTAGTATGTGACTTTTTCGTAAAGTTGGAAATGATTTATTAATCTTTGTAGATATGCATAATCTTATTTTTCTTTTGAATCAAATTAAAGTTTAGGAAAATGGAAAGAAATACAAATATTCAGACTATTGCTTTTGTCTTTGGTAGTGTTTCAGTCTCACTAAAACATAAAAGCAGTTTATGAATAATGTATACTGCCATTTGTCCATCACATTGTCAAACCCTGTAAATGGACGTTGTATTTTTGTGAAGAGACTGCTTGTATTCTCCTTATGTGTATGTGATTGTTATGCAGTGCCAAGAATACCAAGAACACCAAGAACTCCATCACCTGCAAAACAAAGGGGGGTAAATAAGGAGAACCGTTACAACAGGAAAAATGGTGGAAATAAAAAGGGGAAAAAATTTACTGTTTTCTCAGAAACAGAAAAGGTACGTAAATACTTTCTTAAATGCTACATGCAGCATATACTGCCTATTCAGGGTTCAAAATGTACTTGTATTATATTGCTAATGTGGGGCAGTGGGGTAGCCTAGTGGTTAGAGCGTTCGCTCGTCATGCCGAAGACCCGGGTTCGATTCCCCACATGGATACAATGTGTGAAGCCCATTTCTGGTGTCCCCTGCCGTGATATTGCTGGAATATTGCTAAAAGCGGTGTAAAACCATACTCACTCACTCACTATTGCTAATGTGCACAGTTAAAATTGTTTTGTCATACTAATAAGATCTGGGGCCTCAACATACCAGGCACACATAAAAGTGTTATTATACTTGCACAAGTGTTTTGGCCAAACTCATAAATAATGAATATGTTAGCATTGATTGACATACTCAGTGAAACACATTCTTCTCATTGGTACATATAAACATCTTAATTAGCTTAACTAAAGGAAAAGGGGCACTGGTTGTCCTGTTGTCTATGTCACTGTAATTCGTTGTCACGTTCCATCACTTTACGATGCCTTTGATCTTTGGCTCGAATCTCTGTCCTTATTATGTTTTTTGGTTGGTGAGCACCATACTAATGTTCATGTGTTTCACTAAAGGGATAACATCTGAGATTTGCATCACTTCAGGTTTTCCTCCCATATAAAGCTGACATGCTGTGCAATAGGGCTGCAGTGATTTGGTCCGATTCATCGAAAATCAAATCTTGACACCTTAGTTTCAATTTTCGATAACCATATCACTATTTCGATACAATATTTGAATACCTATTTAAATTATTTGCACATAAGAACGTAATTTTGACTCCAACTCGAGCAGTTTCGAGCACTGAAATAAAGCGAAACGTGATTGGTTGACGCCGGGCTAATTATCCAATAAGAATTGTTGTTAGTAGACATCGCCAGGTTGACGATGGATTTCACGCTGAAAAAGTTGACTCTGAAAGTTAAATAAAATTTGATGTTTTATTTGTATGAAGAATCGAATCGACAGTCCAATATAAAAAATCGAATTGAAGTCGAGGCGAATCGTTTCAGCCCTACTGTGCAATAACTAGAATGCTGTTTAAAGCAGCTTTAAAACCAACTCACTTGAATAAAATCTGGGGACCAAATGGATTAGGTGGCCAGGCTCAATGACTTGGTTGATTTATGTCCTCATATCCCAGGTGTGTGCTCATTATGTCAATCACTGATTTGCCAGACTGGTACAGACTGCTGTTATATAGCTGTAAAATGCTGAGTGCAGCGTTAATAACTAACATGAAGTCATTATAAAACTACAGTGTCTGTCTCAGCACTAACCCATTTTGATGGATTTTCAGGAGAGTTGTTCAAGCACAGGAGGAGAAAGTTTAGTGTTTTCAGCCAAGGCTGTGAATCAGAGGATTCTGCGGGACAGAAATGGCCTGACAGATTCCTCTATGTCCACAGGAAGTCCTGCTGTCAGACGACAAACTCGTAAAAACAGACAAAACACAACAAAGAAGAAAAAAGATGATCTTTCATACAACTTCAGCGAGTTTGATGATTACAGTCTCGTTGTTCTGTCTGGAACACCACAAAGTGCCAATAAGAAGCCCACAAACAAAGCCTTGACTTCTGGCATCGAGACAAGCACTCCTTTCCGAGATGCCAGGAAGAACAGTCACATATCGAAGGAGATAAAGGATGCCAATATATCTCTTATTGACCTTGTCGAAGACAGTCCTTTTGTGTCTGATCATCACAGTTTTCAAGACTCGCCACATTCAATGTCCGATATGACGGGTATAACTTCCAGCTATGGTGCCAGCCCATCTTTAGGTGTGTCTGGGAATGGTGCCAAGAGGTCAGTGGAGGATAATCTTTCTGTTGATAAGAACGTGAAGAAGTTGAAGGATGGTGGGGTGAAACTGCTACAGGATAGTATTCAGAACATGCACATATGTGAGCGTTCACGGAGACGTGTTGACCAGGACGATGTGAGCACGACCTCGACTCAGGCCTCATTCCAGCAGTCGCAGAGTCTGTTTGACAGCCCCATGGAGTCAAGGTCATCGCATCTGTCAAGGAACGTGTCAGACTCTAGTAGACAAATTAGTCCCTACAGTTGCGTGGTGCAGCTGCAAAAAATGAGAGATAGCCTATTACGGTCACAGCTAGGTGACAGCAGTTTATCGCCATTAAAGACAAATGTACATAACACACGCTCATTATCGAAAGAACCTGGAGATGTGTTTAGTGGTAGAAAGTTAAGGTCACAAGATGTGGATTTGCCAAGTGAAAATTCCTGCTCTAGAGAGGACTTTGGCTTGGTTGAGGAACAAGAAGAGGAGGAAGTTAGTACTGATTACTCTACAGAAGAGGAGGAAGAAGAAGAGGAGGAGGATCTCAGTGACATCTATGAGGACGAAGAAGATGAAGATGATGATACTTCAGATGCTGATACTTCAGATGCTGATACTTCAGATGATGGGATGGATGAGACAAAATATTCTCTTACGGGTGATGTAGTGAGTGGTGTTTGGACAGGTGAGATGGTGTCAGGGAACTTGTCACAGGTAAAGGAGATGGAGCTGTCCCCTGGATCTCCGCAAGGATTACAGAAGTCAGTGTATTACTCTGCAGAGTCAGACGGATCCTTCTACCGAACTGCTGAGGGATCGAGTGCTGTGCAGCAAGACAAGCCAGGCAAAGACAAGAAGAAAAACAAGCATCTGGAGAAGACTTTCGAGGATGGAAACATGTCAAGGTCATTTGTGGTGAGTTGTTTGTTTCATATCTATTGATCTGGCTAAAAGTATGTTGTGACTGTTGAATAACACACATACTTTGAGTTTTATTTGTGTGTGCAGATGTTTTTCATGTAAAAGGTATCCGAATAAAAGGAATCTCTGGATAGTGTTTGATATAATCACGATCTGACCAAGGATCTCTCTCCATTGGTGTTTACACGATCCACTTTAATTCTGTTTGGTATTTTGTCACACTTTTTAAATGTTAAAAATGTAATCAGTATTTACCCTAAGGTCTGGACCTGCAGAGATCTACTGCTCTGGACCCTGCTCCACAAAGTGATTTTGTCCTGAGAAACTCCTTTAATTCATATAGACTTTCGAGGGTTCCTTCTTAAATGATTTTCTGACTCAAGTCGGCTAAATGTCTGTTGTTACTGTTCAGGAGATGCTGACGCCCAACAAGAAATCACGGTCATCCCCTCCACTATCGCCAAGACGTAAACTATTCCAGATGTGTGAACAGAAGGGGCCCGTAACCTTCCAGGATGTCATCCCTGAAAAGTAAGCTTAGTGACAACAGAACACACAAAACAAATCAAAAGAACCAAGTTTTGCTTCAATCTTATTTAGCGATCAATTTTGCGATGTCTAGTGTAGGAAAATTATTATTAGTGGGTAACTTTTCCTGTCAGGTTGCACCCAGTCCATGGCAACAATTTTACTGGTATAACTTTCCACTATTAAATAAGTGACTGTGTTAAGATTTTAGTCATCCTGTATTGAATCTTCTATCGTGTGTATCAGGTGAACTGATTACCACTACCAGATTACAAAAAGTTTAAAGAGGTCTGTTTATAACATGGTGCAGCCAATATTTTGATGTTGTAACTTGATTAATTCACTTGTTTGCACCTGGTGCAGGTAGTGAAAAAATTGAAATTGTACCATCATTCATCCAATCATTTCACTTTGCATAGTTCTCTGTATTGCTTACCGCCTCCATGGTGTAGTGGTTAGAGCGTCCGCCCAGAGAGCGGAAGGTCACGGGTTCGATCCCCGACCGCGTCATACCAAAACACATTAAAATAAGGTACTTGTTGGTCCCTGCCTGGCGCGCGGCATTAATGGGTACATCAAGGACTGGTCGGCTCGGAGTCAGTATAATGTGTCTGAGTGGGGTATTCATGCTTCACTGCGGCATGGTATCTCAGTGGGCTAGCACTATAAAACCAGCTTCAGTCTGGGCTAGTACAAGCAGCTGCACATACGCATGCACGTCGTCATATGAGCGAAATATTCTCAAGCACGACGTTAAACCCAATTTCACCTCACCTCACCTGTATTGCTAGTTGTAACTTCATCACGTGTGTTATGTTTGATAGAATAGTGGAAAAGACAATGTATCAAAACTAACAACCAGACATCAGCCATTTTCACAAATCAGTGCAGTTAACATATTTGTTGTTACCTCACTGCTCTGAGGAAACAGTGCGTGGTTCATGTGTTAGTGGACTTTACGACAGCAGTGGTCTGTCTAGGATTCCAAACCTAAGTGAAGGGACTTTGTGAAGAATGGTTATTCATCAGAAGCTAGTCCTGATTCAACAAGAAAAAATCTATTATTATATTTACTTTTTCTGTCATTTATTTTTCATGCTTATTCAGTTTCACTCTAACAAAAATGAAGCATGAATTCAGAATTCTATCTGTCAAATGCTACCAGTCAGTGAGGACGACCATCATTGGAATCTTACTTATACTCATTACAAGTTGATTGTCTCAGGATATAGGTCTAGCATGGATGTCAAAAGCTGTTGGTTTAATGACAAGTCATCAATATTCTAGCTACATGAGGGACAGTGGGGTAGCCTAATGGTTATAGCCTCCTCTGGTGACGACAAAAGCTGTTGGTTTAATGACAAGTCATCAATATTCTAGCTACATGAGAGACAGTGGGCTAGCCTAATGGTTATAGCGTCCTCTCGTCATGCCATGGGTTCAAGTCCCAAAATGGGTACAATGTCTGAAGCCCATTCCTGGTGTCCCCTGCCATGATATTGCTGGAATATTGCTAAAAGCGGTGTTAAACCATACTCACTCACTCATTCACTCAAGCTATATGAAGGTGGCAACCAGTGTTTGTTTGTTGTTTAATGCTGCACTCAACGTGGCCACCAGTGACTAAACATGCTGAAAGAACACACCATTCTGAGTGCCTTGACATATAATGAATCAATGCTCAGAGCTTGACACTTAGTCCCGTTACTGTCCCCTTACAGCATAATATACTTAGGGCCCAAAGGATGTGAATGACTATACATGTATTGGCTATGCTAGAGTGAGTGAGTGAGTTGGGTTTTACGCCAGCTTTTAGCAACATTCCAGCAATATCACGGTGGGGGACACCAGAAATGGGCTTCACACATTGTACCCATGTGGGGTATCGAACCCGGGTCTTCGGCATGACGAGCAAACGCTTTAACCACTAGGCTACCCCACCGCCCCTATGCTAGAGATGTATAACTTCTTTCAGCATGATGAAGAAGATGTACTTCGGCCCCAAAGGATGTGAATGACAATACATGTATAGGCTATGCTAGCAATGTATAACTTCTTTCACTTCAGCATGATGAAGAAGATTGTGAAGATTGGTGAGGGGTGTACGGTGAAGTCTTTCGAGCTCATCGCTGTGGGAACTCAGTCGCCATCAAGGTAGGTGTATGTCTTAATGTTCTGGATGTATTTGAAAAATGAAATATTGAACTACAGTAGAATACTTTTATAATGAACACAGATATAACAAACTGACGGCTATAGCGAACTGATTTAAAAGTCCCAAATAAACCTCTGTATATTATCATATAAAAAAGACGTGAATAACGAATTCTCTATAACGAACTTAATGGCAATAGCGAACTGATTTGCAATCCCCGGAGTCCCAGTTAACACTAATTAACGGTGTGAATAACGAACTGAGCGAACTCAATCCGTGTCACTGCCAATAAGCGGTGCTCACTTTGAAATCAGTGTATAGCAAACGAGGTATCATTGCTAAATCATCACAAAGTCAACCCTGACCTCGTCAGTGATTGGTTAACTTCTCAGCTGCCAGGATACCTCGAAAAGTACGAATTTGCCGATTTGAATGAGGCTGTAGCACGTATGCAGTCAGGCCAAGCATGGACAAAGTAAGATCACAGACTTTGTAGTGGAACAATGTCACTGTCGTATGAATGAATAAACTGAGTAGGAGTGAATATGGACTGTACAGTATGTCTTTATTGTTCTTTCAATGGAATTTTGTGAATAGCGAACTACGGATATAACAAACTAATTTCAGTGGTCCTTGGAGTTCGTTATAAAGGTATTTTACTGTATATTAGATTAGTTCTTGCCATGCTTGCTGTTGTAATCACACCATTCTCTGAACCATTGGATTTTCTTCATCAGGTTGTTAATGTTAGACAATGTTTGTGTGTGTTTTCTGCTTATTATGGACGGATGTTTATGTAGATGGTTTGATTGTTGGTTTGTGCTGCTGTTTTACATGTTGTTCCTTCTTCATTCCATGTTCAGTCTGTACCAAAATCATTTGAGTCTATTGCCAGAACATAGCTAGTATTTGGCAAATAGTTATTTTGAGACTATTATGAGCTGAGCTTTCTAGACTAGACAGAAGTGACAGTGTACTAAACTCAGACCAGTGACTAAAACATCATTTGGAGATCTCCATAAGCATGTATGAACATGATATATAATAACTATTTTCAAAATTGTGTCTGCAGAGTTGTTTCACTACTTTTCTACTAGGCAAATGAAGTCTGCAACTTTAGCCATCTGTACTGTAACCGTAGTAACACACCAAATAGACTAGTGCCTCAATCTGTTCTTTATATCAGTTTTGACCACTGTTACTTTCCCTTTTCAGATTATTCCAATCGAAGGCGACTTTGAGGTGAATGATGAACCGCAGAAAACATTCTCTGAGATTCTGCCAGAAGTTGTTATCTCAACGTAAGTCCCCACCAAACAGAATATAAACTATGTCATGACCTGTGAGTAAGTGTAATCCCTGGTCTCTCACCACCTTGTTTGTGCTCATATGCTTCATAAAATGTATGACCTGGCCCCGATTGCTTGAAAGAAACTTAAGTCTGAGTTTTGACTTAAGTTAGAGTTTTTACTCAAATTTGAGAAAATGCATTTCCCAGAATGAACTGAAATTGATATTAAACTCAAACTTAATAGACAATTTGAGTTTGGAGGATAGATTACTTAAGTTGTTTGGGCTTTTTTATTTCAAAAATGCATTTGAGTTAAAACTTCAGCTGTTTCAAATTGTCAAACTCAGTTTGAAATTTGAGTAAAAACTTAAGTTTGCTTTGAGAAATCGGGGCCTGATTATGATCCTTAGTCTGTCAGTGAATACTATAAATGTTTCTGGGTGAAAATGTTTCTGGATAAAAAAAGTCTATCATAATGGAAAAATATTGGCCATGTGTCAGAAATGTGGCATCAAGGGATGTTCAAAGTGGTCTCTTAATCACTGCTTGTAATCCACAGAGAACTTAGCGGCCTCCACATCCAGGGTAGGAATACCACACCCAACTTCTGTCGGGTCAACAGGTGAGTGCCAAGATAGTTACACAGACACTAAGCATACACTCACTGCCACTCACAGTTGGTGCTTGTATAAATCCACAGATAACAAACTCACCTTAAAATCTGAAATTGAAAACTGACCCAACAGAGATAACGCTAATCATGTTTAGTATTGCATGTGTAATTAATGTTGTCAGTGATCCTTATCTTCTTCCATGTTTGTAGTGTGGCGTGTGTGCAAGGCTGCTACCCTGACCAGCTGCTAGCACAGTGGGATATCTACAACAAGAAAAGGAAGTCGGAAAATGATCGACCAGGTGAGAGACTTTCCTGTGCTCATATCCTATTGCTCCTCATCTTCATCTTGTTAATTGCTGATTTTCCATCAGAATCAAACAAATATTTTTGACAACATTCAACTGAAAATATGAAGAAATTGTTTTGGAAAGTTAACAGTTAGTTTATCATGGGTTTTTCACTTTTCTCATTGTTACATCTGGAATGGGCAGAGTTGCCTCCCTTAGCACTGCTTCCTCATGGTTGTTCAAAACCAAATAATTTCCCATTGGGTCTATTATTTTTTTGGAAAATTACCTTAGCCCTCAATAACTGATGCATGTACACATGTACATAGTGTGAACCTAAAACAGCAATACAAATATAAAAAGACAGCACTAGATGGCCAGTTTCAATTACTGGATGACTCTACATTGAATAAACACAAACATAATAATAAAGTAAATATTTGTATAGCGCCAGTTCCAACATATTGCTCAAAGGCGCTTAGGCAAAGGCTATGTTGAACAAGTGGGTTTTCAGTTGTCGTTTAAACTGGTCGAGATTGACAATGTTCTGAATGTGCCGAGGAAGACGGTTCCAGAGACAGGGGCCGGCTTTGGAGAACGATCTATCCCCATGGTGTCTTTTCTTGGTCATAGGAACATCAAGTGCTCTTGATGATCTTGACATGAGATCTCTCCTTGGAGTGTAGGTTGATAGGAGTTCACTGATGTACTCAGGAGCTACACCATGCTTCACCATGCAACCGCCTCCGTGGTGTAGTGGTTAGAGCGGAAGGTCGCGGTTTCGATCCCCGACCGCGTCATAACAAAAGATGTTAAAATATGGGCATTAATGGGTACAACAAGGACTGGTCGGCTCGGAGTCAGTGTAATGTGTCTGAGTGGGGTATTCATACTTCACTGTGGCATGGTATTTCAGTGGGCTAGCACTATAAACCAGCTTCAGTCTGGGCTAGTACAAGCAGCCGCACATACACATACATTCTTTTTATATATTCCTCCTTGGGTACTTATAAGCATTTAAATGTCCATTTAAATTCCCTACTTACAGTTGTAACAATATTTGAATAAAATATTTACAAAACAAAACTACGCTTTGTCTTGTGAGACCACTCTCTTACAGGGCCTTCCGCCCCTACAGCCAAGAGCAGGTAACTCTAGACCGTGAACCTCGTGACTCACTTTCCATGCTGTCGCTAAAAACCGACAAGACGGGTCCATACCAGAAGGTTTTTCCTTGCGACTAAGAGAGTTATGAGTGTTTCAGAAACCGCAACTGTATGTATGGTTCTCTTTTTTCCTGCATGGGCTTAATTGGAGGTTTTTTCTGAATTTTTCATTCATAATTTCTCGTTGTAACTTGGTACCTGTCGCGGGTCGGCTCGCTAGTGCGGTCAAGATGGCGGACAGGTCCCTTCGCTAGCCTTCCTGTTCATTGGTTTCCCATGTGGTTTTTCAATGTTACAGGTGGTTTTAGTGGTTTTTATTTGTATCTTTGTAACGCAGTAGGGCGATGTCTACTGCTCGATTTTCTATATTACGCTAAAACCGTGAATTGTTAGTTATGCTGCAGTGTGTACTAGGTTGTCAACTGCATGCCACGCTTGTCGATTAGTTGTGTCGCCTACGCGCCTTTTACATGTATTTGTATGTGGGTATAGGGTAGATTGCTGCACAGGTTTTTACTTGTTGCAGTTTAAACCCTGTACTTCGCGGCCTTGCTGCAATTCCCGCACGGGATACCCACGAGGTTCGCTTACGCTGTTTAGTGCAGAAGGAACATGAGGAAGAGGGGTGTGCGGCATGTGCCATGTTCTCGCCCCAAACCATTCGGCGAGGCGGATAGACACGCTTGTTTTACAGCAACCTGCTTCGGGCGGGGTGATCTCTGGGCACAGGATCCCCCGGCCCAAGCGCCCCATAGTAAAAAGGGTCCACGGAGCCGCTTCCCACGCCGGAGCCGGGCTCCCAAGAAAGCTAAGGCGCACCAAGGCGGCTTCGCCTTCACGCGACTCATGCCCCTTCTGCATCTCCTACTGCTTCCGCCTCTGTACCCGCACCCCCTCTTGATTCAGCACCTGTAAAAGTGTTCCTGTTGATTCGCTAACCGCTTTTTTCCAGGAGCAGATGTCGCCAGTCAAGTCCCTGATTGATACGGCGCTAGCGGGTTCCGTGAAGGAGCTCAGCTACCGGGTCGCCGGGGCGGGCTGACACATCTGGGGTTATTGCGCCCGAAGCTCGCTCGAGAACGCGCGGCCCCGGGCGGCTTGATCCTGGCTTCGCCCTGGTGATGGCATGCCCTCGGCGCCTGGTGGCGCACCTGGCTTTATGCACTGGTCTGTCACAGGTGCCTGGTGCCGGGCGATACAGGTTTGCCCCTGTCATTGCCTGGTGTCCCGACTGGCGGTCGCCAGGCGCCTCACCAGTTCGGGATACTCGGCGCCTGGCAGCCAGTCAGTCTGGGCTGCCCGGAAGCCTGTTGCGCAGGTTCCTCTCGGCGACTCGGGCCACCTGGCGCTGGTTCCTCCCGCAGGGCGATGTTTTTCCCCTGGCTCCTCTTGACCTTATGAGTTTTTCTGGTCCTGCCTCTGGCGCCTCCTCGGCGCTCTCTCAGGAGTCTGAGATTATGGCGGCCGAGGATTCTGCCGAGGTCGATATGGAGGAGGAGGAAGGGACGGTGGAATCGGAGGCGGAGTGCCGCACTTCCTTTGCCTCGCCACCGCGCAGGTTCGGGATAAGATCGCCAAGTCCTGCCGCAGGTGGCTGTTCCCGCCCCGCACCCGACCCCGCTGGAGTTTCGCCCCGGGAGGCGCGCTCGACCTAACCGGTCGCAGAGGCACGCCACGCATTCTCCCATCACTGGTCAGTGAGGTGGTGAATCCGCCCTGGCTGGTACTCGCCGCCGCTTTGATTTGCCTGACGAGGCAGGCGGTACCAGTTAGGTGAGGAGACGCTTCAACCACCAGTGGTGGACGAAAGCGCCTTTGCCTCAGTCACGCTAGAGGGTCGTTTTCGCCCTCCCTGGCCTCGCCAGGCAGGGCAGGCGCCCCCTTTTCCGCTAGTACGCCACTGCCGCTGAAGTCTGCCTACCGGTCATTCAAGAATGTTACCGTGCGCCGCCCAGCAACTTAAAGTAGCCATCCATTCAGCCTACCTGTTCGCGCTTGCAGGGACAGCTGGTGGCCCACAGCGCTTGGCGGTGCCGATTCATCGGAGTCGGTGCTCGCTGCAGTTAACGGATCGCACTCGCGATCTGGCTCGACAGCATTCGTGCTGTGCCAGCCAGATGATGGGTGCCGCCATGGGCTTGCGCCGCCTGTGGCTGTCTGTGGCGCTGCATTCGCCGCCACACAGCAAGCTCTACTGTCATTGCCCTATACCATGGGATCTTCCCTGTTCCCTGGGGCCTTGCAGGTGGTAAGGGAGGCCGCTGGAGGCTGTCTCTACCTTTAAGGACTCAAAGCCTTTGTTGAGCAGCCCTCCTCCTCCTCGCCATCGGCCCTCCCCGCTATGCCCCCGCTACCCTTCTGCCTCGGGCTAAGGATGTTGTTAAGTGGGCTGCCCCTTTGCAGTCCAAGCGAGCAGGCGACGAGGCAGGGGCAAGCCTGCTCCAGCGCAGCAGTCTTTTCGGGCAAGGGGAAGCCAGCCCCGCTTCCCACTGATTCATTCCCCAGAGCCTTGTTGCCCCCACTCACGCAAGCCGAGACTTGCCGACGGTGGGGTGCACTGCCTCTTGCCACACGCCCCTGTCGGGCGCCGGCTGTCCCTATTCCTCCGGGAGTGGGAGGCAGCCACCTCAAATCCCTGGGTCCTGTCCACGCCAGGGATGGCCATTTGCCACAGTGGAGGCGCCGATCCTCCGGCCCTTTCTCCGGGTTCGCACACGCCTGTGCCGACCCCCCCGCTGACAAGGCGGATGTCCTCCGCGTCGAGGTTCAGTCTTTACTGACCAAGGCGCCATCGAGGTGGTTCCTGTGAGTCAGCGAGAAGAGGGGTTTTATTCCACCTACTTCCTCGCGGACCAAAAGGACGGAGGGTTCAGACCCATTCTGAATCTCAGAGGGCTGAACAAATTACTGGAGGTGCCGCCTTTCAGGATGGAGACACTCAGGTCAGTGATCTCCTCCGCCGAGACAGGGATTGGCTTACGCCAATCGATCTCAAAGACGATACCTCCATGTTCCAATGCACCTCGAATTCAAGAAGTACCTCCGGTTCTCCTTCGACGGACGCGCATACCAGTTTCGCAGGCTCCCCTTCGCATCTCCACGGCGCCAAGGGTGTTCACCAAACTTATGCTAATCCCAGCTCAGTTAGCCAGGTCTCAGGGCAGGTGTTGTCACCCGCATCTGGACGATTGGCTTCTACGGGCCTTAGGGCTCAGTTAAGCAGAGCCTCCACACTGTGTGCTGGATACTCTGGTGTCACTGGGCTGGATTATCAATCTCAAGAAATCAGACCTCGCTCCGACGCAGGATCTGATATTCTTGGGAGCCAGATTCAACACGGCGCTTAGGGATTGTTTCTTGTTCGACCGCATCGCCAAAGTCCGGGACTGTGTTACAGTTCCTCCAGTCCCCCGCTAAGGCCGCCCTAACATGGCTTCGCTGCTCGGCAACATGGGCGCTTACAGTGGACGGGTTTGGCGCGGCGCTGCTTGAGGATGCACCAATTCAGCAAGCATTAGCTCAGCTGTGGTCCCACTCGCAGGGCTACGGTAGATTATGCTCATAACGCCAGAGTGGTTAATCCTCACTTGGCGATGGTGGACGGACGTCGGAATTTGTCCAGGGGATCCCCTCGACACCCTCGACACCTTCCCTTCAGTTCAGACGGACGCCCTCACAGGTTGGGGGTCCTGGCGAAGCACTCAGCCTCCGCCTCTGGTCGGAGCAGGAGGTCAGCCTACACATCAATGTGTTAGAACTGAGAGCAGTCCGCAAGGTGTTCGAAAGTGCTTCCGGTGTTGGTGCAGGGCCGTGGTTCGCTCTAGAAATGGACAATCAAACGCCATGTCTTACATTCTCAAGCAAGGCGGCACAGTGTCTCCGCCGCCCTTCAGGAGGCGTGGCAGTTTCTACTGTGGTGCGATCAGTTCAACATTCGGTTTTGCCTGTTTATCTCCCCGGGTAGACAACGCCCCGCAGATGCTCTCTCACGGGCGATACTAGCCCCACACGAAAGTGGATGCTCGACCGAGATATTCGGATTATCTCCCAGTTGTTCGGTCGTTTCCAGGTGGATCTGTTTGCGCCTGGGGTGACGAACCAGATTCCTGTGTTTTGCTCCCGGATTCGATCCGGTGCGTTAGCCAACGCACGCTTTCAGCTAGATTGACGGACAGGGTACTGTATGCCTCCCGATACCACTGATTTCCAGGGTCCTGTCGCGAGCTGACCGCACAACCAGCTCGGCTACTTGTGCTTCTGGCACCCCTTTGGTCGGCAATAAAGCTGGTTTCCGTAATTTCAGGTTTCTGGCTCAGCCTCCTGTTCTATTACCTTTTCGACCGACCTCCTATCCCAGAACGGAGCGCCCCACCAATCCCAGGATTCAGTGGGTGGCTTGGCCGCTATCAGGGATCGCTTCCATGCGAAGCGAATTCCTGCACCAGTTGCAGACACAATTCTGGCTTCATGGAGGGATTCGACAAACGCTCAATATGAGGATAGATGGGCCTGTTATTCGCTGGTGTGTCAACAGGGGATTCTTGATCCCTTTCTACAGATTTAGTCTGTGTGTTAGAATTCCTCCAGTTCGTTGGAAGCCGGTCTAGCTGCTTCCACTGTTCGGGATATTCTACGGCTATTTCTGGCGCTTCATATTCCTGTTGACGGTGCTCTCTTGGGGCAGCACCTCTTGTACAGCTTTTAGCAGGTGTGGACAGAATCCGTCCGTTGTCCGGACGGATTAGTCCTCGCGGGACTTGTCAATCGCTCTTGATTGGCTGTCCGTCCACTGTTTCACAATCTGTCGGCTCTTTCCCTCCAGCTGTTGACGGAAGACGGGCGCTTTGTGGCGGTGACTTCTGGCAGGCGGGTTGGCGATATTCATGCAATGTCGGCCGATCCCGCTTTACTGTTTTTCACAAAGACAGAGTTAGCATTCGCTGCCTGAGACTTACCGCCCTAAGAAGGATAGTCCCTTCCATGTGACGCTTCTATTGAGCTCCCAGCTTTCACTCAGCCTTCCCTGTCCGGGTACTCTCTACGACGCGCTCACGCCTTAGATGTCCGTAGAAGACACTTCAGGCTTATATCAAACTTAACAAGGGTACCCGTAAGGGTAACCAATTGTTTTGTTGTTATGGCGGGTTCAGGCTGGTCTTCCGCCACCAAGCAGACCATTTCTCGGTGGCTTGTCTCTGCCATACATATGAGTTATACTCAAACAGGGCGATCCCGCCTGTTGGGTTGAAAGCTCATTCGTTAGGGCAGTAGCTACATCGACAGCTTACGCTGCAGCCCTGCCCATTGAGGAGATCTGCTCCGCGGCTATTTGGAGCCGGCCCGAAAGCACGCTCATCCATTATTACCAACTTGACAGACTCTCCAGTGAGCGCTCGGTTCGGGTCAGTCAGTTCTCCAGTGGGCATGGTTCCACCTCTCTAGCCGCATTGAGCTTTCGAGGTTTTAAAACATTATTGTGTGAACCATTATCTGCCAATTTTAACACTGGTGTTGGGTTTTACAAATCTTGTTACATTTTTCCCTTGGTGATGGGTTTTATGTGGTGCTGGTTTTTTATTCCCATGTCTCTTGCTTTCTAACCGAGAAGCTCTAGACTAAACTGCCCTTGGAAACTTTGCTGTTCATATTCGCATTTCGCTTCTGGGTTTATTATGGACCCTTATCTTCACTTCCGAAAGTAGATTACGGGAAGGAGGGAGGGTGTGTCTCGCTCGCTGCATTAGCTGCAGGTTTCGCTGGACAAATTTGCATACGCTTAACCCTGACCCTGGCTCATGCCCCCGCCTGATTGGCTTTGGTGGACACGCGGACCGGTAAGTGTGCCTTTTCTGCTATAATTAGCTTGGGAAATTCCACTTTGTCGGGGTGTTTAAGCAGACAGAATGCCGCCCTGAGATCCGCCTTTAGGAGTCTGTCTTATGCTTATAAGTACCCCAAGGAGGAATATATATAAAAGAATCGAACTAACCTGTAGAGGTTTAAGATTCTTTGAATATATTCCTCCCTGGGTACTACCACCTCCCCTCAAGATTCTGTCTGACTTCGCTCAGCATGGAAAGTGAGGTACGAGGTTACGGTCTAGAGTTACCTGCTCTTGGCTGTAGGGGCCGGAAGGCCCTGTAAGGGTGGTCTCACAAGACAAAACGTAGTTTTGTTTTGTAAATATTTTATTCAAATATTGTTACAACTGTCGAGGGAATTTAAATGGACATTTAAATGCTTATAAGTACCCCAAGGAGGAATATATTCAAAGAATCTTAAACCTCTACAGGTTAGTTGATGACGATACCCGTGTTGTTGAATGTGTTCCAGTTTGTCAACCCATGGCAAGCCAAGAGCGTTCTCCAACAAGTGTGTGTGTCTCTGGCCGTGGCAGAGGAACAGTTAGAGTTTGAGCATCGAGATCTACACATCGGCAATGTCCTCGTACGAAACTACAGCACTGATAACAGCATTGCTTACTGTCTAGCTGATGGCGTTGTTGAGACTGAAAGTCATGGTGTTATGGTCAGCATCATCGACTTCACATTGTCTCGACTCAGGAAGGGTGAGTCCTGGTTTCAAGCAGGAAGAATATGAAGTTTGTCTTATCTCAAAACTCAGCTGCCTACACAAACAGGCGTTGAATCCAGCAAAGCATCAATTCCCCTTCTCTAATCTTGTCTCTGTTTCATTCCATGGAGCTTCAGAATCACCGGTCTGTAACAGGTGAGGTGAGGTGAAATTGGGTTTAACGTCGTGCTTGAGAATATTTTGCTCATATGACGACGTGCATGTGTGTGTATGTGTATGTGCAGCTGCTTGTACTAGCCCAGACTGAAGCTGGTTTTATAGTGCTAGCCCACTGAGATACCATGCCGCAGTGAAGTATGAATACCCCACTCAGACACATTATACTGACTCCGAGCCGACCAGTCCTTGTTGTACCCATTAATGCCCAGCGCCAGGCAGGGACCAACAAGTACCATGTTTTAATGTCTTTTGGTATGACGCGGTCGGGGATCGAACCCGCGACATTCCGCTCTCCGGGCAGACGCTCTAACCACTACACCACGAAGGCAGTCCGGTCTGTAACAAGACTCCAGAAATAGGAATATAAGTACAATGAAATGATCTCATCTTGATTGTCTCTTTCAGACGGCTGTACCGTGTTCTGCGACATATCAAAGGATGACAGTTTGTTTGAAGGCACAGGGGATTACCAGTTCGATATCTACCGGAACATGAAGGAAGAGAACAAGTGAGGCAACCTACATTGTAGCTGAAGTCACCCACATTAACTGTGTTGCACTGAAATATGAGTCTACTGCAGACGAATGGATGTCTCACAATCACACACTGTCTGTCACTCTCATGCTTTCATTCTCTCACTTTTTCTCCACACACTGATTCTTGCTCATTCTCACTCACTCACTCACTCTCACATTCTCAGTTGCATTCTCTTTTTTTATTGTCTTTTATTCAAACTTTCCCATACATTTAGATCATAATAATTGCATTAGTGATATTTGTTCATTGAAACTATGCCTTGTAGCTGTGTTCTGGATACCAACTCTCTACAATACTTTCAATACTCTATCCTTTCAGGAATGAGTGGGAGCCATTCAACCCTCACTCCAACATCCTTTGGCTCCACTACTTGGTGGACAAACTCCTCAAACAAAAAAGATACAAGCGTAACAGTCGGGAAGATCGGGAAGCTATGCGGTACTTGCGTCAGTTCCAGGCCGAGGTTCTTCAGTACACAAGCTCAAAACACCTTGTACTGGAGAGCCACTTCTTCCAGACATGACCATGAAAGTCCTGAACACAAGCTTCACAAGCACCAGCAGTGTGAAATGCTTACCTGAAAATACAGAGGCCTGAAATCAACTGTGAGCAAGATTGACATGAAATAATGAATACAGAAAGGGTCCATTTTCAGGAGAAGTTTTGCCTGATAGATGAGCAGACTCTAGATTCCAGACACATGCTGTCAAAACATGTGCCACATGACCTGTAGGCTCATATAGACAGGTGCTCTGGGGGCTGTCTTGGCTTTGTACAGTTTCATTCCCAAGGTTAAGAGGGTACTTACTGGTCAGGCTCACTGACCTGGTTTATGTATGTCATCACCAATTGAATCCGTGAAGATCCGGGTTAGAATTGATCTTCAGTAACCCATGCTTGTCGTAAGAGGCGACAAACGGGATCGGGTGGTCAGACTCGCTGACTTGGTTGACACATGTCATCGTATACCAATTGCGTAGATTGATACTCATGTTGTTGATCACTGGATTGTCTGGTCCAGACTCGATTATTTACAGACCACCGCCATATAGCTGGTATATAGCTGAGTGCAGTGTAAAACTAAACTCATTCATTCATCACCAATTGGATGTGCATGATGTCAATCACTGGATTGGCCGGTCAAGACTGATTATTTACAGTGTCTTCATATAGCTGTAATATTGCTGTATTCAGCGCTAGACAAAAAGGCCTCATTAGGATACAGTCTAAGCAGAAGGGACCTAAGGCTATGTGGGTGGTGGGGTGACTGATAGGAGTGTACTGTAAGAGTGTCACATTGACTGTCTACATCATAGGCATCTCACCATACAGATCTGTACTTTGTGATGTCGAATAAGTGCTTTAAGTAATTATGGAGAAAATTTGTCACTAAAGATGGTTGTTGTGATATTATTTATGATTTTGTATTATGTATCTAAGTAACTGAACTCAATTCACAAATTACCTTCTATCAGCCAATCAGCATGGATGTTTCTAAATTCTTGGAATGAGTGAAATGTTCAAATGAGCTAATGTCTTGATCTAAAATGCCAGTAAATCGTTATAGACATATCACACTTCCTGTTGTTTCTCAGCACTGTTGCATATTCTCTGAAAAGGAGCATCACCAAAGGACTATTTGTGGTCTGTGTGGATTACACCTAGTGGTTACAGTGTTTGCTTGACACGAAGACCCGGTACGATTCCCCACATGGGTACAATGTGTGAAGCCCATTTCTGGTGTTCCCTGCCATGATATTGCTGGAATATTGCCAAAAGTGGCGTAATACTAAATTCATTCACTCATTTGAAGGCATAAAACATTTTAGAATCAAGGTAAATAGAAGCCTAATTGTTTTAGAAAGCTATCAGCCGATCAGCTCAAGAACACATGAGGCTTCTCATTGATTCGGATTGAAAAGTTCATTCAGGGTTTACCAGACGCCACCTATTAGGGACGTGTCCTTGGATCTTAATGTAGATATTGAAAATGATTTAAAAGAAATGTCACTGCTATCTGTTGAGAGTACACAATGTGGCCACCCAATCAATGTTAATGTCTTGTGTCATCCAAGGATTACTGGAACACATTTAGCACTGAACACATTTCCTGTCCATTGTGCTGTCGTGTAATTCATCACATGTGCATTGATCTCAACATCCTTTATTGCAAGTTAGGACAGTAACAAAAAATGTGGAAGGGAATTCAAATGATAATGACCAACTGTACTACTGATAAGATTATTTTGTGCTAAATACACCTCAGTCAGTATTCACAGGTATGTCTCTGGAAAGATCCATTTTTGTGGAGTAACTGTAAATTTGTAATAAAGTGTATATCTGAATGAAGTCATTGTTTTTCAGTTTTCTTTACAATTTATTTAAAGTGCCAGAATTGGTTTTACCAAGTCTCTTATTTATTTTACTTCACATATATGTTTGTTAGTTTGGAGGTTTTCTTTTTAAACCATTGTTCGGCCCTAATCAAGATTTAATTAATCTTCTGCTCTAATTGGCGCTGGCGGTTTTAAATTGTATTATTCTGTTGGGGATATTTAGCTTGTTACCTGTTGATTCCCATACCCATGAAGATCCCGGTTAGAATTGACTGGGTTAACACAGGCCTTAAACAATAAACCAATAGGGCTGTAAGGATGCATGGAACTAAGATGCATTGCAATTGTTGAGTCACCAATAGCAATTAATCGATGGTAGAAACTAAAAACTATCGATGCGATCGTTTGGGAAAGACTTCCGCCCAAACCCCCCTGTAAATGTCATTCTTGTCAAATCATATCACCTGAATATATATTTCTCATCTGATAAGGATGAGTTTTAACATGTTTCTTCAATTGTATCAGAACATACTGAAAGACATATCAACTTATATAAATGACCCTCAAGGAAATGTTTCCTCATCGTTAAAATTTAGGGGGGATACGGGTGGAAGTGTTACCATAGTTGGTGTGACTATCGATAGTTATTAATTGACTTCTGTTGATAAATGCGCAGATCAAAATACAAGGTGTTTGGGTGCAGGCTTGCAGCTTCGTTGAGTCTATGTTTTAACTGTTAACTTGATCTTGGTTTCGTGTTTCTTGTCACTCATTTCTTGTTTTCATTTCATATATACTATACATTCATTTGGAAAATTACTTCAAATGAGACAATTCAAGGAGAGAAAAAAACCTATTGCAATAGTGGGTCGCAAAAGACTATCGCTAACCCAAGAGTATGTTGCAATAGACTTTCGCTATCCCAATAGTATGTTGCAATAAACGATCGCTATCCCAATAGTATGTTGCAATAGACTGTCGCTATCCCAATAGTATGTTGCAATAAACTATCACTATCCCAATAGTATGTTGCAATAGACTGTCGCTATCCCAATAGTATGTTGCAATAGACTGTCGCTATCCCAATAGTATGTTGCAATAGACTATCGCTATCCCAATAATATGTTGCAATAGACTGTCGCTATCCCAAGAGTATGTTGCAATAGACTTTCGCTATCCCAAGAGTATGTTGCAATAAACTATCGCTATCCCAATAGTATGTTGCAATAGACTGTCGCTATCCCAATAGTATGTTGCAATAAACTATCGCTATCCCAATAGTATGTTGCAATAAACTGTCGCTATCCCAATAGTATGTTGCAATAGGCTATCGCTATCCCAATAGTATGTTGCAATAAACTATCGCTATCCCAATAGTATGTTGCAATAAACAGTCGCTATCCCAATAGTATGTTGCAATAGGCTATCGCTATCCCAATAGTATGTTGCAATAAACTATCGCTATCCCAATAGTATGTTGCAATAAACTGTCGCTATCCCAATAGTATGTTGCAATAAACTATCGCTATCCCAATAGTATGTTGCAATAAACTATCGCTATCCCAATAGTATGTTGCAATAAACTATCGCTATCCCAATAGTATGTTGCAATAAACTATCGCTATCCCAATCGTATGTTGCAATAAACTATCGCTATCCCAATAGTATGTTGCAATAAACTATCGCTATCCCAATAGTACGTTGCAATAGACTATCGCTATCCCAATAGTTGTTTCCCCCTCAATAGTCAACCAATGTTGATTCCCAAGTTGAAACAGCCTAAATCAGAATCAGTCTGAAAAGGACTTGGTGTGAAAAGCAGCAAACTAATATGATATGATTAATACAGTCAAATCCCGATGAGTCGAATCGCTGGGGACCAAGTAATAATATTCGACTTATCGATGTATTCGAGACATATGTATGCCTATGAGGGTAGGAAAAAAGATGATCCAGTCCTAATTCCTCCACCTAAGCATTTGTTTACCTAATGATTTCCCCTATCACTAATAGGGGCACCTTATCAGTTCCAGTCTGATTAGCACAGACAGTGATTTCCGTAAAATCACTAATCTGCCTTTAGAACTCACCTGTCAATGGCGGAAAGGTGTGAGCCGCGCTTTTTTTGTTAATTGGATCAGTTTGCTACACCAATCAACTTCTCATTGACTGACTTCGGCTTATGTATACAATATTGCTGTTGTTTGAATGTCATGGGAACAAATTTCCTTCTCGAGTCATCGTGTGTATTTATGAGACGAATTCGTGTAACCGGAAAACAAATGATGACAACTATAACAGGGAATGGTCGGGACCAACAGGTACTTCGAGTTATGCATAATATTCGAGACACCGGCATTCGACTCATCGGGATTTGACTGTATTTGTATTCTAAAATTTTACAAATTAATACAAATCACTACATAGGTATTGCAGTGGCAGTACAGATTCAAAGACAGTATAAAACAAAAGCAGTGATTACAACAATAAAGACAGACATCGGGACACTCAGCTCCTTGCAATAATGCTGAAGTTTCCAGAAAGCCAAACCTGAGTATCCAGGATAAGAAATATTGTCCACAATTTCTTGTAACTTGAGATGTAATGTGTGATAAGAGGCAATAGCACGTCTAATAGACTCAGGGGCGGATACAGCTTTTTGAGAAAGGGGGGGTGCACACTATTGAGAAAAGGGAGGGTGCACACTTCATTTTCACCCGAGTTTCTATGGTCATTTAATAAACTTTCAGGACAAAAGGGGGGGTGCGCACCCCTGCACCCCCCCCCCCTCTGGATCCGCCTATGAGACTCCAGAAGATTCTCCAGCTCTCTGGGTCACAATATCTTTGAAAGGCCCATAGGTTTGTTGTATCCTGTGATGCCGTCCAAAAAACGAGAAGATCCGGGTTATAATTGGGTCTTCTCTAACCCATGCTTGACGTAAGAGACGACTAACGGGATCTGTGGTCAGACTCACTGCGTGATGCGTTCAACAATCAACTACCTTACAGAACGCTAAATGTAGCACACCACTGCCCCTTCACACGTACAAAGTATTACACATGGAACATTGATACACAATGAATAACACATCCCCCATATATATACCAACCTCATTACTGACTGACTGAGTTTGGTTTTACGCCGCTTTTAGCACTATTCCAGCAACATCACGGCGGGGGACACCAAAAATGGGCTTCACACATTGTGCCCATGTGGGGGTTCGAACCCGGGTCTTCGGCGTGACGAACCAACGCTTTAACCATTAGGCTAACCCACCGCCCCACCAACCTCATTAAGTGATCAGTTTACATATGTTTATTACATAACCCCAACATCGCAATGGCACTCCTGAGTGGGATGGTTGTCAGAATCACACCTGTGCTTCATGGTGTTAAAGTAGTTAAGATCACTGCAAGTTTCCTCACATACGTCTGTATATTTTTAAGAATTTCATTATATAAAAGCCGTTTCACTAAAAGTTATGTTAAAGTCTTCCCATTGAAATGTTTCTAAATTTTATCACGGGCCCTGGCGGAATTTTAAATCTAGGTGACACGGAGGTAGATTTGTGCCAGCATGCACTGATTGTAGGTTCAAATCCCGTATTCATAGCGATGATGATTTATACTTGTACACCGTGTTGTACATACACTACTCTTTGGCTTCATAGATGTTGTATCATCAAAGGGAGTGAGTGAGTGAGTGAGGTTTTAGTCTTAGCAATAGTCTTAGTCTTTAGCAATATTCCAGCAATATCACACCTGAAATGGGCTTTACCGGGGTCTTCAGCATGACGAGCAAACACTCTTACCACTAGGTTGACCACCGTCCCCGTACCATCAAGGACGTGCACGGCTTGTGCTTATCGTAAGAGGCTACAGTGGGGTCTGGTTGGTCAGGCTCGCTGACTTGGTTGACTCATGTCATCGTATGGCAACTGCGTAGATCGATGCTCATGCTGTTGATCACTGTATTGTCTGGTCCAGACTCGATTATTTGCAGACAGCCGCCATACAGTTGGAATATTGCTGAGTGCGGCGTAAAACTAAAATCACTCACTCACTGATTTTGATTATCATGACATCCCTTCCCAGTTGCGCAGACCGATTCTCATGATGTCAATCACTGAATTGTCTAGGCAAGACTTGAAAATTTTATGCCGCCATTTAGTTGAAATATGTCTATGAGGGTTGACAGTTACATACTGCACATTAAACAAACACACCTGCACTGTCGGTCTATCTCGAACAGAAGCAGCCTCTTCGTGACATTATTAAAATACTGTCTAAGTGACTTCTTTTCACTCACTAAGTCTGTGTAAAACGAAACTAACTTCTACATTGCTTGAAAAACAGTACCAGATACGTGGACTAAGCACTTAAACATTTTCGTCAATGACAGAAACAGCATTGATTTTACTTTCAAGAAACAAATTTTTTTTGTTTAGTATGTATCAAAAGAAAATTTTGTTTCCGTGCTCAACATGTTTTCACTCTATGACTTTTATCATGCAAACCAGGAATAACAACCTTTGCCAAACAAACAAACCCTTTCTTGTCGGTCGACTTAAAACTTCTTTTTTTTAATCCTATTCAAATACCCTCATTATCGGTTTGCTTTCACAGCAACTTTTTAATTTTTGTTTTGTTTTCTTCGTCTTCAATAGTCTTTCTTCTCATGGCGTGTCAAGGCGAATTCCGTCGCCAACCGCACAGTATTATCTGATTGTTAAGGCGGAAACAAAAAACAGCTCAATGGGTCTATTGCCGTTAGCAATCCATACGTTATTATGTGACTAGACTTTTCAGTAGATGCAAATAGTCCCCATATCGACCCCGTGGAAACACATTTATTCAATCAGAAGTGCTTTTAATGGTGGTATTATTAGACCGTAACTTTGGTCTGGCATAAGAGTTGCCGAAATGTGGCGTATGACGCTTATTCGAGGTTGTCTTACCTTATAACATTTCAAAGTATTTTCTTTGAAACAAATATCATAGTTATGGATTTATTTTCGTGAATATGAGGAATCTATTGGTGTTATTTGATGCGGAGAGTGATCCTTTTACTCGGAGAGCGAGATATATTACTTAAGTGTATGCCGGATATTTTTGCCCTGTCACCGCACGACTACCCAGTCCGCTGCCCATACAGATGGGAATCTGATAGAGATGAACTTCAGTACTTGAAGAGTACCCAGTGACCCAAAGCACCAAGAGGATCCAGAAATTCTCACCAGCAAAACATTTAATAAATAGTGAGTGAGTGAGTTTTGTTTTACGCCGCACTCAGCAATATTCCAGCTATATGGCGGCGGTCTGTTAATAATCGAGTCTGGACCAGGCAATCCAGTGATCAACAGCATGAGCATCGATCTGTGCAATTGGGAACAGATGACATGTGTCAACCAAGTCAGCGAGTGTGACTACCTGATCCCGTTAGTTGCCCTTTACGACAAACATGGGCCACTGAAGATCAATATTCTAACCGGACCTTCACGGGTCTTATAAAAAGTAAACACCTTACGCGAATACCCGGTGTCATCGGTAAATTCCAGTGATCCGTTTGATACCGTTAACCGATATTTTACCTTATACGCCAATTGAATCTGTTTTGTCGGATAATCGAGACTGGTTACTCTCTGTCATTGACGTTTGGTATCTAAAGTAATGCTAAAAAATCATGAAGCCCGTGCCAGGCGTCCCTGTCGAGATATTAATAGAATATTGCTAAAGAGATCGTAGCACCAGACTTAAAAAAGGGAAAAACAATCACAAATAAATACCTTTTGATCTTTGACCCTTTGATCTTTGAATTAAACAAGACACACATGTGTCAAACCGAAGTCATCACGTCATTGTATGCCTAGTTCGTATGACCTAATTGGGGCGGTGGGGTAGCCTAGTGGTTAAAGCGATGGCTTGTCACGCCGAAGACCCGGGTTCGATTCCCCTACATGGTGCAATGTGTGAAGCCCATTTCTGGTGTCCCCCGCCGTGATATTGATGGAATATTGCTAAAAGCGGCGTAAAACCATACTCACTCACTCACTATGACCTAATTGTCTTTGTGATTAACCTTGGTTTAACACGCCTTCAGTGGTGCATATTCATTTTGTCAGGGTGCCTGCTCAAAGATCTTAGGTTAGGTCATGTGCTATTATGGTGTAATGCGTGAGTGAGTTTAGTTGTACGACTCTTTTAGCAATATTCCAGCAATATCACGGCAGAGACAAAACAGAAATGGACTTCACACATAGTACCCATGTGGGGAATCGAACCCGGTTCATCGGCTGAAAATGAGCGAACGCTTTATCCACTAGGCTATACACACTATTGTAATGTGAACAAAAAATTTGACACTGCTTACAACACGAAACTAATAGCAAAATCCCTTTTTGCTGACAATACCATTTTCTTTTATTTTTCAGATGCTATGTTTATCCGGAACAAAGCCAGTTAAGGTTATTTTCTTTAAATATATTCATTATACATTATCAGGTTTGGATATTAATGTATGTTCTCTCTCCTACACCTCAATCCAAAGTTTCTAATGGCTCTTTCATCAGCTTGACTTCCAGACATTGTAACACTGACTGGAACCAAATGCTAATTTCTGCGAGGAAACTCGGATGCCTGCTCGCTACCGCATTGTGATTCCATCGATTATATATAGTGATTTGTAGCAATTATACTACCCGGCAGGAAATGACGGAGTCTAACTCGAGCTCCTTAGTGGGACGTTATTCACATGCGGTGCTCAGGACTTTCAGAAAGTGCCCGAGGTGCCTTGATAAGCTGTCCCAGTGCCGGCAGGTAAGTTCAGATTTAGGTGGAATATTATACATTGGCATCTTTATTAATGATGACCACACGAAAACGTGTTTATTTCTTAAATACCTACCTTTGTGATTCATGCTTCACTGCGGCATGGTATCTCAGTGGGCTAGCTCTTAAATACCAGCTTAAATCTGGGCTAGTACAAGCAGCCGCACATACACATACACACGCATGGACGTCGTCATATGAGCGAAATATTCTCAAGCACGACGTTAAACCCAATTTCATCCTCACCTCTTTCATTTTAAGATAAATATAATGACGTTAAATTTCATTAGACAGTTATCCCAACAGCAAATAGTCTGAGTCATCTTGTTGCGTCTGAGGTCATGTATTCAAAGTTAATATAGAATATAAAAACTGTTATGTTCATGAGTGATTACAGAATTTAGGTAATGATCTCAGCATGGCTTACCGACTTTGAAAAACCAGACCGCTCTAAAGCTATGTCGAGTGGCGATGTAGAGTATGTATTATTTTCATGATTTTTAATATGTGAAGAACTTTGACATTTTTAAAGTTTTCTCTAATCTCATGATAACAAACAGAAGTGTACTGTTGTTTTGAGTATTATATATTATCTTATAATAAAGCTCATGTATCTGTTGTTAGCCATTTCACAGCAATGAATGAAACTTGATTCATTTTAACTCTGTTTACAGTCCAGTGGATTTTGAAACGTAACAAAACACCATCCGCAAAATACCCGACAAAATCTTTGATTTGGTTTCGGCGTTTAGTGTCACCCTTTATTGAACCACATGCAATGCACGTGAAAGTTGGTGATCAGATAGTCTCAATGATGGGTATAAAAGGTTGATCGCTGTCTGTCGATTATTCACTGTATTTGGAATATTGTTGACGAAAGCAAAATGCCACGTCGAAGTGAAGCCAACCGTCATATCGCCATTGGTTTGCTTGAAGCTGGCCAGTCTCAACGTGCAGTTGCCCGACGCATGAATGTTCACCAAAGCACCATTTCACGGCTCTGGGAGAGATATCGCCGGCAGAATGCGGTAGCAGATGCCCCTCGTAGTGGGCGAACTCGAGCGACCACTGCGGCGCAGGATCGCTACATCCGGGTACATCACCTGCGTAATCGACCAGTACGCTCGACAAATACCCGGATTGAGGAGGCTTTCTGCACAGACCGTCAGGAACAGGTTGAGAGAGGCTGGTTTACGTGCCAGAAGACTTTATTATGGCCCTGTGCTTCGACAACAACATCGTCGACATCGAGTTCAATGGTGCACCAACGTTCAGGCCTGGAACCTATCGAATTGGCGTAGAATCTGGTTCAGTGATGACTCACGATTTCTATTGGAACGGCGCGATGGAAGAATGCGGGTGTACAGACGTCGACGCTTGCGTTCCCCAGGTGGACAGATTCGGCCGGGGAAGTGTTATGATGTGGGGAAAGATCACCTGCCGTAGAAAAAGTGATTTGGTGATGATCCAGGGCAACCTGACAGCTCAACTGTACTGTGACGAAATCCTACGCCCACACCTCCTCCCAATCATTGATCGCCAGAGGGAGTTGTTTCAACAGGACAATGCCAGGCCCCACACAGCACGTCACACTAGAGACTTTCTCCAGAACCTCAACATCAATGTGCTCCCCTGGCCCTCAAGATCACCGGACTTAAACCCGATCGAACATCTGTGGGATGCCCTGGACAGACGCGTGCGACGCCGTAACCCTCAGCCCCAGACACTTCAGCAACTCGCACAGGCACTTCAGGCAGAGTGGGCTGCGATTGGGCAACACGAGATTCTGAGACTTATTCGTTCGATGCCGTGCAGTTCTGGATGCCCACGGTGGTCATATGACTTCAGCGCCACCACACGTCTCCATGTGACACTCAAGCTGACTTTCCTCGAGTTGGTGCCAAAGACGGATAGGTCTTCATTCCCAGTGTGCAATTTCGCTATATTTCATTGACTCATAAAGCCTACAAGATGTTTCAAAATAGACATAAAAATACAGTTGAAATTCATATATGCGTTTCTTTTTTGGGAGAGTATATAACTTATAATCTAGCTCATGTATCTGTTGTTAACCATTTCACAAATAATAAAACTTGGATAATTCTTTACACAGAAATTCAAATCTGAGTAATTTTGTAGGGTTGAAGACCAATTTTGATTTGACCCTACCACTCAGATTGAGGCACCTAATCGCCTGTGTATGAGGTCAGCGATCTAATCCATTCAGTCAACAAGACAGGATGATACACTTCATGTTTTTTTTACCTCCACCTGTTAAGTGTAAGTTAGTGAGTGAGTGAGTTTAGTTTTACACCGCTTTTAGCAATATTCCAGCAATATCACGGCGGGGACACCAGAAATGGGCTTCACACATTGTACCATGTGGGGAATCGAACCTTCGGCGTGACGAGCTAACGCTTTAACCACTAGGCTACCCCACCACCCCAATCTTAAATTAGCACGGCTCCTATGGCCAAACTTGCAACTACACAATACGTTTTAGAGAGTGGCAGAATATAACAAACGTTATATTCGGGATAACAGTGCAAAACCCAATTCTTGTGTTGGGTTGAGTCACATTTGAGATTCGAACCGACACTCTCAAGGTACCTACACGCTAGCACTCAAAGTAATATTTTGATGAAGCCCCGGTTTCTGAAGCTCGCTTACTTTCTGCCTCGTCTAAAAGTTTGAGTTCGAATCCCACGTGGGACTCAACCACCCAAACGTTATAGCATTTGTACTTTACTAAGAAAGTCTAGCCTAAATATAACATTTATTAAATCTGATCACTTTATATAAAGGCATTGTACATTCGTATCCATTTCACAGTTCGACTTTTAGCAATATTCCAGCAATATCACGGCGGGGGACACCAGAAATGGGCTTCACTCATTGTACCCAAGTGGGGATTCAAACCCGGGTCTTCGGCGTGACGAGCCAACGCTCTAACCACTGGACTACCCCGCCGCCCCTTCACAGTTGGAAAGAACAGTTGATTGAGAGTCATCATATATCGCACAGGTCTTGTCAAACTGTTCAGTTATTTCTGATGAAGTTTACAGGATCTGATTCAGTACTTGCATAGTACACAGCGCTAAGATTTCCTGCTTTGTCTATACACAGAGTTAATCCTGCTGCAATGTTGAGGATGTCACCGAGGAGGTTATCCGTGTTGTTTGTTGCCATGGCAATAGAAGCTGTCGGATCCGCCATAGGTATGTCAACATATATCCTTAATACATGAAATGTTTTGGCGACAGTATTATTCAAATATCGTTGAACATGGCGTGAAAGAAACAATGTACGCAGATGGCAATGTAAATATTAAGCTATCGCAGCTACAGGGCGAGAGACTGGGATTAACGCCATATACGCAACTAATGGGATGTGTCGGGGTAACGTGATTCGAACAGACGGCGGTCCTGAGTAACTGAATGACAAATAATATGTACGAGTTACGGCCCCTTTAATACTGGGGACCGAAAATGCTTCTTCCAACTGAGGGGGACACCTTGGATATGTGGCAAAATATCGGTGTGTCCTTGGAACGCCGAGGTTAGCATACGCGACATAGGCAAGGTGAGTGAGTGAGTTTAGGTTTACGCCGCTTTTGCATTATTTCAGCAATATCACGGCGGGAGACACCAGAAATTCCCTTCACACATCGTACCCTCGCAGGGAATAGAACCCGGTCTTCGGCGTGACGAGCGAACGCTTTAACCACTAGGCTACCCCACCGCCCTACTACCGGTTGTGTTCACAATTCGTTCATTATTATCATACACCTATTATTAGAAATGATCTCACAGTTTTGTATCCTCTACCATTTTACGAGTATATGGGTGTTGATAATATAGTATGGAAACACAAAAGTAGCATAGGCAGATAGTAGTTGCGTTTATTTTAACCATCAGTACATAATTTTTTAAAGTGTGGAGGACGGTGTTCCTGATGACGACCAACAGCACCAACACACCGACTCAGCTTTTCGATCAGCAGGGCGGATTCCCGCCGTCCACGCCCCTCACAAGTTACTCTTCTGTGTTCGACCTCGCAGCGGCGGGTGATAATTTCAGAAGCGACGTTATCGACAATTGGGAGATCGAAAATAAAACTGTGGTACGTTGGCAAAGGTCTGCCGTTTATTTCTGACAATGATAAACGCGTGTAAATATACATGTATGTACGAAAAGACAGAAGCATTTTTTTAATGCATGGACTCGATGTTGATAAATTTAGCAGGTGTTTTAGACAGCGAATCGTGATGCAGTTTTTGTTGGGATCACTATTTTTGTCCATTATGGCAGAAGTGTGTGTCCATTTTGGGAATCTATACTGAGTAAAAAAAGAAACTTCACAAAATGTAATTTGAAAAATAATGAATAATTTTTCTCTGATGATACATCTATGTATCCGAAAGGGGATCCCTATCTTTCGACTCTAGAAAAACGTTAGCAAAACCCACTCAAACCCATCCATTCGTCGTGCAAATGACGTTAGTGCCAAATCAGGTTTTGCACGTGCAGTCGATCACGTGATCTTCGCATCGAAGTTTTCTTCATATGCACGCGTTTGCATTGGCCTCAAGAATTGAATTAAACCACAGTTCTAACGGTACTTGAAATGCCACGATTGTCAAATGTGCAACGTGAACGTGCCGTTGGCATGTTGCAAGCGGGAAGAGCAATGGGATGCAGCCGTCGTACTGTGTATGACTTGCGAGGTCGTCTGCAACAAACTGGCACCACTTCTGATCGCCCAAGGTCGCGTCGTCCACGTGTGACGTCACGAGCAGAAGACCGTCAAATCGTCCTACGTCACCTACGTGACAGATTTCTGCCGGCTACACGAACCAGGGCTGAGATGTCTAGAGGTCGACTGTCCTCACAGACCATTCGAAATCGGTTGCGGGCTGCCAATCTCCATTCTCGACGTCCATATCGTGGGCCAATATTGACGCCGTTTCATCAACGTCAACGTCTGCTGTGGGCCCAACGTCACCTCCGATGGACCCAGAGAGACTGGAATCGAGTCGTCTTTAGCAATGAATCCAGGTTTACCCTCAGATTCGCGGACGGCAGGCATAGAGTCTGAAGTCGACGTCGTGAACGGTTTGCCCAATGTTGTGTACAGGAAGTCGACAGATTCGGGGCGGAAGTTGCATGGTGTGGGGTGCTTTCTGTGGAAACAACCGTTCCCGACTTCTGGTCATCCGTGGAAACCTCACAGCTGCTGCTTACCGCGACCAGGTGCTCACCCCTGAACTCGTTCTTTTCATGGCGGCTCATGGCCCAGGTCTACAGTTCCAGCATGATAATGCTCGGCCGCATACCGCGATGTTGACACGAAATTTCCTTCAAAACGCTGGAATCAACGTCATGGACTGGCCATCGAGGTCCCCTGACCTTAATCCAATAGAGCACGTTTGGGATGCACTTGGGAGAAGGCTTCGTGGTGTTAGGAACCAACCTCAGAATTTGCAGGAACTTGGCGCTGCCTTGCAAGAGCAATGGCGCAGAATCCCCAACCACGTGTTCACAAGCATCAGGCAGTCGATGAGGAGACGGTGTTTGGCAGTGGTGAATGCGCGGGGCGGCCATACACGATATTGAACTGAGAAATTTCGCATTTTTATTCTTGTGACTTGACATTCTGTATACCCATGTTTTGGAACGGCGGTGTAGCCTAATACAACTGATTATGGCACTGTCAGTGTATCGAGTACATCACACAGATCTCAGCAATGAAATAATAACAATTTAACCATCTTACCATCTCTTGTTCTTTTATAGTGCCCTGAAGAAAGAATGTGAAGTTTCTCTTTTGACTCAGTATATTAGGAAAACAGTATAGAACAGCTGCAGATGAGTCTCTACAGGCTGCGGCATTTGGGGTTTTGTTTATTCAGAACAGTGCTAACATATCGACCATTGGTTTTCCTCGTTCGAGTACTTTACATATCTTTGCGAAAAGTCGTATTTTTCCGCTTTGGCTTTAAAAATATGCTGTTTGATTAAATATGCTGTTTCGTAAACCTAATTCAGTTCTACCTGATGATGGGGCCAGAACAAGCCTTGAAACGTTGTACCAAACAATAAATAGAAGATGAAACCCAGAAAATTCTCTATGTACATAAATATGCATTATTTATTTTGGTGTGAATCACCGGCCAATGGGGGGACACGGGTGGCCCATTAGATAAGGCACGGCCATTCTCTGCGGTGAGATGCGTCCCTTTTGGCGTGTCTGAAACCTATTTTCTAATATCCGATAATGATTCTGCTTTTATTTCAGAATAGGTGGTAAAAAAGACCTAAATCACTTCACGTTTTCCTCTCACTTTAACCTCTTCCCCTGGGACGAATACCTTTCAGCCCCGTTAAACTGAACTCCGTCTCGCCTACATATTCCCTCATCAGCCATTGTGATAATCTGGTATTGTTTCCCCAGGTAAGACTGTCAGTGTTCAACCTGCACGGCGACGTTCTGTGGTACACCGACCTGGACGGACTCGGAAGCAATCTCATCAATTGGAACAGAGCAAGCCGATTCGAGGGCAGTTCCGACAGAAAAATGGCCGAAAACAAGGACCGCTTGCAGATCACGTGAGACTTTGACGAAACTGTACACCCGGGTAATCTTTGACAGGTCATCACAGGTGTCCGGATGCTGCAAGATTCCAAACATACTTGGATCCTGTCTATCAGGGTGTAACTAGTTAAATAGAATAGAAACAGTTAAAATCGATTATTTGGGACTCGAAGGGTATATAGACATACAGCTGGAATACTATTTGAGTGTAGTGTTAATTTGTATACAAACAGGAAAAAACCCAACTCCAAACAATTACAGGCATTTTGCGCTGAGTCTTGTATATTTAACAGACTATTTTTATTAACCTAGCTAATCTGCGTTGCCACCCACATCCTTCCACTTGTGCGTATTTATCCAAACTGTTTTTGAGTAGTACATGACATGTGTGTTAATATCATGCTATGGGTTATAAGAGAGAGAAGAAACCTTGCATCCGTCCAAACCCGGAAGTACTTTCCCGTATTGTTTATACATAACAAATGCACGTGTCTGCCCCTAGGTTCAATGTGTCTGGGGTGTTCGTGAACCGACCTGACGATAACATGGGGTGGTTGTGGGTGGAGATGGTCAGCGGTACCCAGCGGATTGTCATCGCAAACACAGGCCCGAGAGACTACCCAACAAGTAATACTTTATCATCCTGAATTTAGAAACTACTCGTAAAGAATATGATGAAAGATGAAAACATTTGGTTTACATACTGTTTCCCTTAACCCCATCATTTGATATTAAATGTCGATGACTGTAACAAGTTATTCACTGAGCGGTACATTTGCTTTCACCCATGAAGATCCGGGTTAGAATTGGTCTACAGCAACCTCTACTTGTCGTAAGAGGCGACTAACGGGATCGGGTGGTCAGGCTCGCTGACTTGGTTGACTCATATCATCGTATCACAGTTGCGTAGATCGAAGCTCTTGTTGGTGATCACTGGAATGTCTGGTCCAGAGTCGATTATTCACAGGCCTCCGCCATATAGCTGGAAAAGTGCTGAGTGCTACGTTAAACAACAAACAAACAAACCATATTTGCTTTCAGGTGGCCTGGTCCTTTGCTAGCTACGTGGTGGGGATTTCGCTCCAAAGGACATCCTCTGGTCATCTGACGGCCTTCAGACTCGCCTACACCGCCGTTGACGGATGTTTCTCCAAGTACCCGGATGCATACACATTCTACAAGGACGACAACGGGGCAGAGAAGGTAAGGATAACCAGTCTTGTTTGAAATGATGAAGTATGCAATTGATGAGTCTCGTAGAATGTCCATACTTCCATGAGGGCCTATTGCCTCAAGTAACGTAATCTCATTATGCTCATTTGAGCAAGAACTTGGGCGAGATGAAATTGAAAGCCCGGGGCGACTTTGAATATACATGGGGACATAAGGTTTTACTTTGAATCATAAGGCCTGTCTTAGGTTTCTACTTTGGATCATAAGGCCTTTGGTTTTACTTTGGATCATAAGGCCTAAGTTTAGGTTTTACTTTGGATCATAATGCCTAAGTTTAGGTTTTACTTTGGATCATAAGGCCTAAGTTTAGGTTTTACTTTGGATCATAAGGCCTAAGTTTAGGTTTTACTTTGGATCATAAGGCCTAAGTTTAGTTTTACTTTGGATCATAAGGCCTAAGTTTAGGTTTTACTTTGGATCATAACTTTAGGTTTTACTTTGGATCATAAGGCCTAAGTTTAGGTTTTACTTTGGATCATAAGGCCTAATTTAGGTTTTACTTTGGATCATAAGGCCTAAGTTTAGGTTTTACTTTGGATCATAAGGCTTACTTTCATTATTTACTTTGAATCATAACGAACGCTTTTCAGTTTAACTTCGAATCACAAGGACTGTTTTTAGGTTTCCCTTTTGAACGAATCACTTGATTATCTACAGTCCGTCAGCTATCATTCAGCCAACAGGTGTCTCACAAATATTTTTCAACAATATTGATGACACAGCCAAAGTTTGTTATTCTCGAATTATAATCATTGCCCTAACTATACGAACATAAGTTTTGAAATATTTGATATCCGAATAAAAAATAGTTTTCTCATTGTTACAACATTTGTCGACGTGATCCAATAATAGGGGGTACAAACAAAGGATTTAAAGCATTCAGCAACCTGACAACGACAGTGTGCGTGAAACATATTTGCTTACCTTAAATCGCCTTAAACTGACCTTAAATCGCCTTAAACTGACCTTAAATCGCCTTAATATTAAACCCATTGATCAGTGAATGTCTGAAAGATCTGTAAATATATGAGAACGAGTTATATTATCATATCATATAAATTAACAAAATTTAGAATTATATTAAACTTTAATATCATACTAAGACAGCAACGTAATTATCTACTTTCGGGATTTTCTCAAGCTTTCTAAAGCTTTCCTGTTGGTCAAAACTATCTACGGTTACCTTCTTCTTCGGTTCGGTTAGTCACCTGTAGGGTTCATTTGCTTATCAGGGGGGATAATTCAGAACAAACGTCGTTCGAGATATTTCAGTTACATGCCATATTCACCACAAAACTGTAGGTGAAGTCCACCTGTAAGTAATACTGATCGCGACATCTGCTCACTCACTGTTTGGGTATTTCAGGTGTTCCTCCCCGTCTACAGCGGTGATGTAGCTGAGTTCCCCACCGCCACCTTCTATGCCAAATGTATACGTATCTTGAAAAATAGTGGAACTGGACAACCTGCCATTATATTTCCGATATACACATCGAAAGGTGAGTGGAGGTCGGCCATACGGAAGCAGCATCTTGCACCCAGCGCGGGCGGCCCGAAAACGGCTTCAGTGTATTCATGATGAGTAGGGCCGGTGGGGTAGTCTAGTGGTTAAAGCGTTGGCTCGTCACGCCGAAGACACGGGTTCGAATCCCCACATGGGTACAATGAGTGAAGCCCATTTCTGGTGTCCCCCGCCGTGATATTGCTGGAATATTGCTAAAAGCGGCGTAAAACCAAACTCAGTCAGTCAAGATGAGTAAACCACGCTGACACAGCGCGAAGGGGAATCCCCAACTGGAGACGTCAACTCCGGACAGAGCCAGACAGACAAAGAAACGTTTTTGATTTTTGTTTTAAATCGGTTAATTGACAACAGCCACACCTAAGGGAAATGGCGACAGGAAATATATATTTTCGAGACAGAAATACACCCATGTTTGTATCAAGTGAATTCAGCAACCTTCAATTGCGCCTTTATGGCTTCCAATGGAAAGCTTTAAGACACGTGTGAGGGTGTCATTGAACCAACTGAAATTACAATGCAACTGAAGGTGTGTGTTCATACGTATATGCAACTAAATTAGATGAATATTCTGCAAAACAAACTGAGAAATACCTTGAGATATCTGTGTAACAGATCTGATTCAGGTACAGTGAGGGGTTACACAAGCATGGGGACCCAGTTTGTTTTTCATGCAATTGAAAATAGAAAGGACTGTTGCTATATTTGATTTCATTTGATTTTTAGCCATCACTCATTCTTGCAACAATTCGTAAAACATAATCTGTGGCTGGGTATTTAAAAAAAGAATACAGTATACCCTGGCTATAATGCCACCATTTGTTCAGGAGAAAACGTGGCATTATATACAGGGTGGCATTATAACCAGGTAGGACAGTTAGAGGCCCTATGCAATCAACAAGGTGATTGAGCTGATGTCTCCTGTAATGAACCTTGAATGACTGAATAATCCCAGCGTCTAGGGGCTGCAGGTGACTTGTTGTAGGTGCAGGAAGTGTATTGTCACATGTGTTATCCTATCTGGGATTACAAGACTACTTAAAGCATTAATGATTTTGGTCAATTAATTTGAGTCATGCCAATTAACCAATTAAGGTATTATAATACATGCAGCCAGTGTAATTGGCATTATAACCAGGGGAAATGACTTTTTGCTCGAAAAACCTTTGGCAATATAAGTTGTTCACTTGTCTCGAGGGGGAGATGGGTTGTTATCTTACCTCACACATAAATATCGCTATCTGATTGGCTGAGTGCTCTTCTATTATTTTCAATGTACCCCGCTTACAAGCGAGTAACATTTCAATGTACCCCGCTGTCAATGGCAACTCATTTGGTACTTCGTGGTAGTAATTCTTTATCTCGAAAACATTGAATCACGTATGATGTACGGAAAGTACCGATGTTTTAATTAGATTTATCTTAAGACAGATGGGTAATAAGAGAATATTCTTCTCACTTTTAGGAAACCATATTCAAATGGTTGTTGGACGTGTCTTTGTTTCAGAGACATATGTGGAAGGTGCAATGTTCGGGATACAGTGGGGAAGGGGTAAGTAGTAAGACAAGACAGGAATATACCCGTATCGTAATTTTTAGATGAATATATTTGTAACGAATATTTATGTGAAATAGGAATAATAATAACAATCACAAAAAATACTGATTCAAGAAGGCGCCATTATTATAGTGCACCTAAAGACGAGTGGCCACGTGTCAGTGCATGTTGTCCGTCCGCCATTCTACATTAAAAAAGTTGTTTCGACACCTAACTGAAACTTCAAGGCCTTTTATCTGACACGTTTATCTGCTATGGTTTGTTCATCACGGAATAAGCTTGTAGGGATGACGTCTTAACATGAATTCATCATTAAGTCAAGTGAGCTACAGAGCCTAGTGACCCAGTAATTGTCGGAGTGATCACTGTAGAGTAAACATGAAACATCAGTGAGAGAATCACCTGGCTTGATTGTCCGGTGGAACAGATCCAGAGCGGGGACCAAATATATGAATTGATCACTGGAAGCTACTGACACCACCCATTCGTGACCCAATTGTTTTAGTCGGGACAAGCTGAATAGCGACATGAGTGTTCAAGGAGGTTACGGAAAAGGCCAGTGGTGACGAATCTTGTTATAACATTATAAAGCTTCCCTCCTGCGTTTTACAGTTATGCTAATCAGGATCAGTGGTTTTAAGCCTGTAATTTCACTGACTTTTAGTCCTTATTGGTCGACGGCTTTGGTCGTTAGGTTTTGCTTATGTCAATCATTTGTTCACGAATATATTAATTATTAACGAACTGTCGCGGTATTGCAGGAATAATGCTAAGTGAGTGAGTATGGTTTTACGCCGCTTCTTGCAATATTCCAGCAATATCACCAGGGGGACACCAGAAATGGGCTTCACACATTGTACCCATGTAGGGGAATCGAACCCGGGTCTTCGGCTTGACGAATCAAAACTTTAACCACTAGGGTACCCCGCCGCCGCTGAATAAAGTGCCGCGTGCAGTGTTACACAACGTTCAGTCACACGTGATAAGACTGTAATGGCGCCGTAACTCGGTTGAAAGATACGACTGAAACATAGAAACGAGGATGTTCAGATATATATATATATAGGCGCTCAGATCGGTTACTTTCTTAGTGCCTGTTTCATCTCGTACTAGACGACCAATATGAGGATCTGATGGACATTGATTGTATCCTCGTACCTTGATAAAGTATATGCCACGATTTGAATGACTGTTCCTTGTATATATTGGGGAAGCCTAGAACTTAATTCCGTTCTGTTCTGCCGAGATACTTGTCCTCTCTCCCAGTTTTTGCCCTTACCCCTGGAGAGCTGCAGGCCCTAAGGCCCCAGAACCATAAAAAGTTGTGGGTCCTGTTCAGAATGTGTTGGCCCTATATTTTAGCTACAATATGAATAATTCCCAGCAAACAACAAAATGTGACAACTAACAAACTCAGTTATAAAGAGTTAAAGGATAACTTGTTCGAGGTTAAAAGTCATATCTCAGTAATCTCAATAGCTTCCTCGAACATGACAGTCGTTTCACTTACAGACGACAGCTGCTGATCGAGATATAAACTAGAAACTAGAAATTACTGAATGATATTTTCTGAAAAATAATACTCTTAGTTATTGGGGATAAAAAAGCTGTCGGCCATAAGAACCTGCAGAAAACAAAAGCTGTAGGTCCGAGTGGTCTCACTCGGCTTCGGGCCTAAGGACCGACGTTAATTTCGAACGCTGCTCTCGTCAGATTCGCTGTGCAGAGTTGCGTCCCTTAAACAGGTCAGGATTCTGGGATCGAATCCCCAGTCGCCCTGGTGATTTTTTCTAGGTTCATAAACGTCTTACCTCGGGCTTTGCTCCCACGTCATGCCGTGATAAAATGTTATACTGGTTAAAGGGGCGTTCAAGACCTCACCCACTCACCCTGAGATACTGCTGTGTCTATTTGACAGATGATGAAGAAGACCCTCTGAAGGATGCTTTGGACGAGATCCAGGAGGAGCTAACAGTCGACAAGACGGAAACGGCTCAGTACAAGAGTAAGTTCACCAGCGCCGTAGACAATAGAGGATCCGTCGTCGTGTTCGGCGTTGCGGGCATCCTTATATTTCTCCTCATCATCTTCGGCATCGTCCTCCTCGACCTTGTCGACACTGTCCAGGCAGGTGCGCTTCATGAAGAGAAATTTCGGCGACTTTAAGCAGTTTCTCCGTCATTTGCAATATATGTACAGAAACAAGGCGTGGTTACGTAGGGGTAAACAGGAGGCAACGCCGCGCAAAGGTTGACGTGAAACAAGTCAAGGTTGACATCATTGAGGGATCTGGGTCAGGAACAACTGCCAAAAACATAGCCCAGTCGACAAAATCATCGTCGAAAACCTCCGGTAAGGAACTGAAACCAGGAAAAACTGGGGGTAAAAAGTCAAATTTCAAGAAAAGCGTGAAGAACGTAATTACCAAGAAGAAAGCATCGGCGATTTTAACAAAGATATCAGAGTGACACACTCGGCAATTCTCGACCTTTTCCGTCACGTATGTGAAACAGATATAGACCTTGTTCTATGTCGACACTATGTCACTCCTTTCCGATGGTTATCAAAACTATGGGGCTAAAGAAAGCATACCGCGTATGTTTTCACATAGCTGAAATTTAACTATTGCTTTAACAGTTTGTTAAATGTAGCCTGTGGCGGGGTAATTTTGTTTTAAAATAAACTGTTTCAAAGAAGACATGAAATGAATTTTACCTTACTATGAACCCAACAATGTTTGATTGGTGTAAATGTGTGCGGAAATGGTGGATTTTCAAGAATAAGATGTCAAGGACACCCATCAGCAGACTGTTTGTCATATTTTTATAGTTAAAACAACGCAACCATGTATACATGTTCATTACGTGGTAACAAAGTACAGTGCAACTTTTCAATTTAAAATCAAACGATATAATCCACAGCGAGGTATATTTTTTTATCCTCGGTTTATGTTGTGGAGGGGAGACCACTCTGTCATCTGTTCGTATCTTACGAAACTGTTAGAGACATTCCGTTGTATAATGTCGTCATGTTTGATTTTTCTTCGTGACATGCGTTCCACAGACCTGTACACGACTAACGTCTATAAAACATTCCAGAGCATGGCAGAACTAGGGCTGTGTTACCGGTACAGTATCTGGCGATACGATTGTCGCGATGTGGTTCAGATTCAGCAATATATTTGGTCATCCACTGGCAGCTTCCTTTGAATTATCTGCCCTTGGTTTCCATGGCAAAAACAATGTGCACTAAAAGTGCCAAATAAACTTTTATTTCTGTTGGTTTCATGCATAATTTTACAAGTGGAAGTGTCATTACAAGTGGCTGCAAAAAAATTACCAAATATTCTACTAAATGCTTCACGTCTTTTTATTTTGAATGGTTTCATTTGGAGGAATTAAGTTGCCTCAAATGGACCAGTTTTTTATTTGGACTTACATCAGAGTGACCATTTCTCCGAGTGACCATTTCACAACTCAAAATATTTTGTTATTTTCGTTTGTTTCATAATGGTACATATAATATGAATTTAAACTAAATCATGCTTTTGTTTCATTTTGCAATAGTCCATGTTAACACATGTTTGTACTGGCGTTGTATCTCAATGAATCACTGACATACAGAAACAATAATTACACGCTGCATTGAAGTGCATTCTGTTGAAGCAAACAACACTGAAAATCATGTTATATAGTATGACCAGAAATTATTGAGAATTTTAGGAATATGTTTAATTGGATTTCTAGTATAAACAACCTTGACCAGCTATCAAGTGCTTAGTTTCATTCAAGAGAGACAACTCCGTTAATCCTTTTTCATTAGTTTGTGAAGAGTTATGCCCCTTTGTTTACTTGCTAGCAGACGACATTTTCAGTGATCCTCAGTATGGATGATTTAGAGAAGAGGAATTTGATTTTAGAGTATAATAACAAGGACATCAGATCAGCTAAAGTGATTTCAAGTAGAACCGGCATCCTTTTGTCCACTGTTTATCGTGTTTTGAAAAAATATTGCAAATGGATATGGCACTGAGCACCAGGGAGGCGCAGGTAGGCCCAGAAAATTGAAAATTCTTGTTTCTAAAAACAAACGAAGGAGTTTAGAAAACTTAAGGCTGGATATGATTGATAGAAACTGTGGCTGTCTGTAAGGAGACAATTAGAACTGAGCTGCATGCAATGGGTTGGCAGAAACGTCGAGGAATTCCATGAAATCTGAACAAAAGGAGCGAAGAAATTTTACAGCATAGAAATTTTAACTGGGACAATGTGATTATCTCAGATGAAAGTTCTGTGTGGCTGTTTTCTAATACACTGAAATTCTGGACCAAACAAACTGAAAAACCTTTGTATCAGCGCCCAAAGTACAGACCAAAAAGTAACGTACGTGTGGGGTGGCATATTAGTGTTAGGGGCAACGCCCCTCTGTGTATTTAAGGGGAATATGAACAGTGAGCGGTACACAGATATTCTCGAGAGACATTTACTTCCATCTGCTCACGTGTACTATGGAATTTTTGGATTTTCAAGTAGGACAACGACCAAAAACATCGTCCAAAGCATTCACAGGCCTGGTTTCGGACCAAAAATATGACATTATTAGATTGGCCAAGATATAGCCCTGACCTAAATCCAATAGAAAATGTTTGGGACTTATGAAGGAAAGTGTCAATAAGAAAAATTTGACAAATATTGCTGAAATGAAAGAAGAGGTGGTCCGATATTGGGACAGCATGGACCACGACTTTCTAACTTCTTTGATCAGTAGTATGCCCCGCCGCATTGAAGCCTGCATTGCTGCCTATGGTGACTTGACAAAATACTAACTGTTCACCTGTCTTTGAATCTGGAGTTATGTTCTACTAATATTCACATTTAATACGTGAGTAATGAGTGAAAAAAATTTTAAAAATACAATCTTAAAATTCTCAATAATTTCTGGCTGTACTGTACTATTACGTTTATCATTATATTCGCAAGACTCTGTTGTAATGCTTCAATCAAACATTCCACGTTCAGCCTCTATAATATTGTATTTATCTGTAAACCATTGGCATACAGCCATACGGAGACGGGGAGCCTGAAAGTATGGTGTAACAACTACTAAAAAGATGATGTCGCACACGGAGAGCTGTTATGAATTTATGATGTACACACTTGGGCAGAAACTTTCTAGTCAATATATCACAATATGTATTGCAATATCTCTTAAATTATTGCAATATATCGCAATATGAAAATCAGAGCACTATCCAGCCCTACTAAGAACACAGTTCACCGGTGACATAGAAAGCAATTATAAATAACTTACGGATCACAATGAACTACGACACAGAATGGTCAGTGTTGAAGTGTGTTGTTTCATCACTTGTTATATTCGATCTGTTACTCGGTTGTGTGTGTTTTTTTTATCTGTTGTGTCTTGTTTGCTCCATTGTATGTTGTTTGATCCGTTTTTGTCTGTTGATTGATCTGTTGTTTGATCTGTTGGTGCCTGTCGTTTGATCTGTTGGTGCCTGTCGTTTGATATGTTGGTTTCTCATGTTTGATCTGTTGGTGTCTGTTGTTTGATCTGTTGGTGTCTGTTGTTTGATCTGTTGGTGTGTGTTGTTTGATCTGTTGGTGTGTGTTGTTTGATCTGTTGGTGTCTGTTCATTGATATGCTGGTGTCTGTTGTTTGATCTGTTGGTGTCTGTTGTTTGATATGTTGGTGCCTGTTGTTTGATCTGTTGATGTCTCATGTTTGATCTGTTGGTGTATGTTGTTTGATCTCTTGATGCATGTTGTTTGATATGTTGGTGTCTGTTGTTTGATCTGTTGGTGTCTGTTGTTTGATCTGTTGGTGTCTGTTGTTTGATCTGTTGGTGTCTGTTGTTTGATCTGTTGGTGCCTGTTGTTTGATCTGTTGGTGCCTGCTGTTTGATCTGTTGGTGTCTGCTGTTTGATCTGTTGGTGTCTGTTGTTTGATCTGTTGGTGCCTGTAGTTTTATCTGTTGGCCTCTCATGTTTGATCTGTTGGTGTATGTTGTTTGATCTGTTGGTGTGTGTTCCATGATATGTTGGTGCCTGTCGTTTGATCTGTTTGTGTCTCATGTTTGACCTGTTGGTGTCTGTTGTTTGATCTGTTGGTGTCTCATGTTTGATCTGTTGGTGTCTGTTGTTTCAACTGTTGGTGTGTCTTGTTTGATCTGTTGGTGTATGATAATTGATATGTTGGTGCCTGTTGTTTGATCTGTTGGTGCCTGTAATTTGATCTGTTGGTGCCTGTCGTTTGATCTGTTGGTGTCTCATGTTTCATCTGTTGGTGTCTCATGTTTGATCTGTTGATGTTTGTTAATTGATATGTTGGTGTCTGTTGTTTGATCTGTTGATGCATGTTGTTTGATCTGTTGGTGTCTGTTGTTTGATCTCTTGGTGTATGTTGTTTGATATGTTTATGTCTGTTGTTTGATCTGATTGTGGTTGTTGTTTGATCTGCCGGTGTCTGTTTTTTTATCTTTTGTTTGATCTGCCGGTGGCTGTTGTTTGATCTGTTGTTTGATCTGCTGGCGTCTTTTGTGTGATCTGTTGTTTGATTTTTTGTTTTATCTGCCGGTGTGTGTTCTTTGATTTGTTGTTTGATCTGCTGGTGATTTTTGTTTTATATGTTGGTGCCTGTTGTTTGATCTGTTGGTGCCTGCTGTTTGATCTGTTGGTGTCTGTTGTTTGATCTGTTAGTGTCTGTTGTTTGATCTGTTGGTGTCTGTTGTTTGAACTGTTGTTTAATCGGTCGTTATATTCAATCTGCTGTGTGTTTGATCGGTTGTGTGTTGTTTGATCTGTTGTGTTCGACCAGTTTGTGTGTGTTGTTTGATCTTCTTGTGTATTCGATCTGTTGTGTGTTGTTTGGTGCCTTGTCGCGTTCGATCACTTGTTGACTGCTGCTTGATCAGCTTATGTGGGTTGTTTGGTGCCTTGTCGCGTTCGATCTCTTGTTGACTAATGCTTGATCAGCTTATGTGGGTTGTTTGTGATTTGCTGTCGTGTGTTGTGTTCTGCCTGTTGTATGTTGTCGAATTCGGCAGCCCTTAAGTAAGGCCTATTTGACCTAATAATCCCCGGAATGTCCGTGAAGAAAGCAACGATCTCCAAACCTAGCCTAAGATTGAATGTGAGTATTCACGGAGACTTTCAGGTGACCACTGGCCTGAATACATTCCCACGAGTAGTTTCACCCGAATCATAGCCATTGTAAGGTGTGGCCTCATTTGTCCCAAAGGCGATAGTAGGACGTTAACACGTTAAACGATTACTGGATATATTATTCTTTTGTACAGACGAAGTGACTCCGACGATATATATAATGGTGTCTTTGTACTCCGTTATCAATTCCTAAATACCATAACAGATAGGGCAATGATCTAGCTTGAAGACGGACGTCACTACTGTCCATTGCCCACTTGCAAAGCGACAATAGCGCTACGATGTCCAATACTGTTGCATAGACTTAAGATGTTCGTAGCGCTAAGATCGCTTTGTGCAAGTGGCTCCAGATAGGAACCACAATTAGTTGGTTAACATTTAGTGAATATAGGAGGTGACGGCGTCCAGGACGAGGTCAGCAGCACAGAGACAGGACGTCGGGAACCAGTTAACTGTGCTTCATTTATTCAGTAAATATCTGGGTTAGGGAGAGAATTCCTCTAATATAGAAAGGGATGTATTGTAGAGAACTTATTGATATCAGTGTGAGTTTGGTTTAAAACCGTTTTGGACAGAATATGTAAATATATGGTCAGCGTCAAAGAATAATCAGGCTTCGAGTAAAGAGAAACAGGCAGGTTAATGTGTTGGTCCATACGTTTTGTTTGTTTGTTGTTTAACGCCGCACTCAGAAATTTTCCAACTTTATGTCAACGGTCTGTAAAACATCGAGTCTGAACCAGACAATCCAGTGATTGTCATCATGAGCATCGATCTACACAGTTGGGATACGATGGCATGTGTCAACCACGTCCGCAAACACGACAATTGGATCAGACTAAAAACTACAAACATTGTCGACACTTTACAATGCTCAAAACAGCTGCTAACACACTGAAGATTTCATGACCAAAATATATCTGTGATATCCGAGTCAAATCCTTCTTCCCCATTAAATAATCAATTCATGCGTATCAAATATGAATACATTCTTTTGCCTCGCACTATATATCGAATGAAAATGTGGCAAAAAATATTAATATTGTTTTCTTCACTTGCATCTCTGAAATACGTACAGACTTTATAATGCTTTGTATAAAAAAATAGACGTATAACAGGCAACTGGAACAAAATTGTAATAAACCATTGCAATGAGGAAAATATTTGTTGCTTTCTTGAAATGATCCAGGTATATGACTTCGGTCGGTAACTAGGACCAGAAAATCTAGAGTTTGGCATCTTGAACATCAACACAGAGCAGTCTTAACCTCCAACGTGCCCCACCCCACAAGAAAAAAAAGTAGTCGTCCTAACTATGCCCAATGTTTGAAAAGCTTCTATTGTATTTTGAAGGAATCATTAGCAAAGCCGTATCCAAACTTTCACATGTGGGTAATGTGCATGGTTAACGAGATATTAGTCATCACAACACATTGAGGTATAATATTTCTTAAAATTGAAGGAAATGAAAACCGACCGTCATTTGGTACCTCTTGGATAATAGTATGCCCTCATATCATATAATATCAGTTCAGTATAGTACTGGATGACTTCCTGTCATAATCAACATTCAAAGATTTGGATTGCGTGATTTATATTTAGACGGACACCCCCCATTTAAATCGTTCAAAAACATTGTGTCCAGATATTCAAGCTGGCCCTGTTTACAATATATTGAGAGTTGATGCTTGTGTGACCATTCAGTATTTACTTTGAACCCTTGGCATCATGTATGAATAAGTGAAACATTAGAATAAGTTATGCCCTTATGATTACGTCATCTGAAAGGGAGGTGGGTAGTGTCTCCAAAACACGCTCTTTCAGTAAAGATGAAGCGGGGAGTCACTTTAACAAGCGATTGTAGGTTCAGATTTCTTTTTTATGCACTTTAATATCAAGTTTGATTCTAGCGGACTTCTGCCTATCTCAAACACACAAAATGTTTCTTGCATATTTTGTTTCCTGAAGTTTGTGATGCATTTATTGCAGATTTTACGTTTTGGGGGCACCAAGATAAAAGTGAAACAAAATGGGGATCGTGAGGCTGGAACATAGCACAACCAATTTGCTTGAGGTTGACAGATAATATGTAGAAATATAAAACATGAAAAAGCAGCATTTGTATCGTTTGTACCCTAGTACGTATGCACACACACATATACTAAGTCGACACGAGAGGCGTTATATATCACACACATATTTTAATATTGGAGAACCAGAATAACAAAATACCATAACGGTTGTGGTTGCATTTGGCTGCATGGATTATGATAATCTAGTTCTGACGGTAAATAACCGAAACCGATTAGTCATTCAAGGGACAGCGGTGCAGACGGTGAACGGTGCCCTTCTCGCCACGTCAAGCGGACGCTATAGGGAATCAGCGAACCGTATCTTCAGACGACCTGCATGTACAGAAGGCTGTAGCGTGCCTAACGGAATCACGATCAGTAATCTCTGACACTTTCCAAAGTCATGAGAAACTCGCATCAGCAGAATCATGATGGACTGATTTGTTCATCGAGTTCATTTGGGATGAAGGTAAGAAATATTTCTTTTTCTCGAAACATTATCATCACAAACTCATTTAAGATACTGTTAAATCGATGCCACATTCTTCTCCCACCAGAATGGTCATCGTCAGTGGTCTAATATCGACACTCCAAACTGTCTCGGACTACTATATGTATGCCTCGATATTTTGAATAAGGCAATGAATACTTCAAATTTGAAAGGTTCGTTGTACCTTCTTCCTCTTGTTATAATGGTGTTTTGTTAATTTGACGATTGCTTCCGAAAGATATTGGTATTTGCAGTTACTGCGACTTTGTATTCATAAACTGGGGTTAGTTGTGATAATTACATTCCACGACTGCCAGACACAATCTTTGATTAAAGACATTTTAGGAGTACAGGAAATGAAATATGTTGTAAATGGATACCTATGATGGACATTCCAAACCGTTCGGATATCTTTGTTTCTTTTTGGTTTAACGTGGCACTCAGCAATATTCCAGCTTTAAGGAAGCGGCCTACAAATAATCGGGTCGGCACTGGATGATTCAGTGACTGACAGCATGAGCATCGTCCTACGCCACTGGGATACGGTGCCATGTGTCAACCATGTCAACCAACCGAACTCATTCGCCGCCACTTACGGCAAAGATGACAGCCAGTTCTAACCCGGATGTTCCTAGGTTGTCGCTCTTAAAGAACTTAACATGTGCCCCATAAGTATAATTTGTTATTAGCCCGGTAGTTATTCCATCATTATCAAGGTTTTATCACAGATAATAAAGCCACACATAGTCCTTTGGTAAAGTATGGCAGTTAAGATCTGTTGTAGAGGGGTTGGAATAGACGAAAAATGACGTCATCATCGAACACCTGGCTGACCTCATTTCACAGGGGTGTCAATGACCTTGTACCGAGCTGACCTTGGGATAAACCACTTTCCCAGGGGTATTTTAAGACTCAAGTGGGCAATATAAGGCCACCGAACAGTCCCCATGTCATTCAGACTTCAATGCGATGCTCATTGTACAATACTGTGTGTATTTGTGACTATTTGAGAATAAATCAATTTTGGTTGTCATTGGTTGATGTGGTGTATAAAAGTCCTAACAAAAGGTAGGTGAAGGGAGAGCAGAGTGGCACAGTGGAAGCGCACTGGGCTCATAACCCAGAGGACCGTGGATCGAAACCACGCTCTGCTAACAACATGCTTTTAGAATTAGGGCTAGCAGACATCTATATAAAGGACAGAAACGGTGATTTAGCTTCATTTAGCCGTGGACCCGTGATAGTGACACTTCATCTGAAACCTCTGTGTGAGAGTCAGTATTCATTCTGAACAAGATAATGAACAGACGATACTGGAGACCCTATTTGGACGATCCTAAGAAATGGACCAAATATTACTATTTGCAGGCTAAAGGATATCCCAATCCCTTTACTAACGTGGATGATTATGTGATCTATTATGAGAAACAAGGGGTAAAGATAGACCTAACCCCTTCTACAGAAAAGTTTGCTCTCACGTCTCCAACCCAACAAGTCGTTCAACAGGCCAGAGCACGTATTCAGATGCAGGAGAACGGGGAAACTGAAGCCAAAATAATGACTTCCTCCCAGAGTCGCACAAAGAAACGGAAGACGTGTTTTTAGTTAAAAGCAGCTAGTAGACAGGTTCTTTGCCATTTAGACTCGGACCACCATGCAGTCAGCAACGTGTCCCGTGTGCTATCAGACGTCTCAGGAATCAACACAAACGAGCAATGCAGCCACCACCACCACCACGAGCACCACCACAACCGCCACCACCACCACCACCACGAGCACCACCACAACCGCCACCACCACCACCACCACCACCACCACCACCACCACCTATGATGCAACCAGTGCAACCACATGTGGGTGCTTTGGAAGAATGTAGACTGATACACCCCTTCACCATGATTGTCTCAGGGCCCACCTCCTGTGGGAAAACGTACTTAGTGAAACAGATTCTAGAACGCATGAACATTAAACCTTATCCTGAACGTATTATTTGGCTCTACAAACGATGGCAGCCCTTGTATAACACCATTCAAACCCATGTTTATCCCTATGTGGAATTTCATCAAGGCATTCCTTCTGATCTCGAAAAGGATGCGTTTCTGGACCCCCATGTGGTGAATGTGGTGATCCTCGACGACTTAATGTCGACAGCGAGCAAAGATCCACGCATTACAGATCTGTTTACGGAAGGAAGTCATCATCGTAATCTCTCAGTGATAGCCTTGAACCAGAATTTGTATTTCAGTAAGGATCCCACACAACGAAGAAACTGCCATTATCTGCTTCTGTTCAACAACCCTATCGATCAACAACCCATCATGACTTTGGCGAGGCAAATGTATCCAGGTAACACAGACCGTTTCATGGAGCCGTTTCAAAGGGCTATCCAGAAACCATATGGTTACTTGTTGGTTGATCTAAAACCCCAAACACCTCCCCATTTGCGACTTTGCCCCAATGCATTCAGCTTAAAAGGAGACAACCAAGCTAGGACCATTCAGTCCGAGTTAGACTTTCAGCGTGAGCAGACGTGTGAAGAAAACCTCCCAACCATGCCATCTTGTGATGACTGTGGACTCATGTTTCAAGACGTGCATGATTTGCAAAAACACAGAAGAAACTGGTGTCCTGTAAAGTCTTCAGTGTGTCCACCGGGAATACCCCAAGTTAAAGGAAGAGGGAGGAAGACGACAACTTCTCTCCTGTGAAGGCACCGCGTACACTGTCAGATTGTGACTATTGCGGTCAAGTGTTTAGCAATAACCACAACTTACAAAGACATTTACACGATAAACAATGTCCTGAAATGGAAAATGATGATGATGATGATGAATCATTAAACGAAGTCGCACAAAACAACAGGAAAAAAAAGATGGCTGATCTCGAAGAGCAAGGTATAAGACAAATGTATTCACGTACACGTGAGCTGAATAAAGACTTTTTGGATGAGAAACGACAGCTGTACATGAAAAGAGGTTTAAACGAAGACACGATTCAAGCCAAACTGAACAAATACATGTGGAGCACGTTTAAAGAGACGTATGCCTGGTTTATTACTTATCTGTTCCATATGCAGTATGGTCCAAAGACACAAGGAATACTGAAACAAGTAGGAGACACAAATAATCTGTATCATGATGTGTTTTCCAAACTGTACCAATATAAGTCTTGGGTCGAAGGCTTGACCGAAGATGATAATGCAGACATAACATCTGATGAAGAGAGTGAAGGCCATGACGATTAGGAACGGTGATAAGACAACAGATGTAAAGTAAATTTCTGGGAGCGCTCCTATCCCGTAGTTGTACTCGTTTGAAACGGAGCTAATAAAAAAATGAAAATCAGTTTATCTTGTTTTTTTTTGTGATGTATACCTCGTTGGGAGCCACATTAACTTAGTGCGCCTAGTGGCAGCAAGATGCTCCCCGGGGAGTTGAGAATGGTAATATGGCTGTGATTGACATCCAAGGAAAAAGTTACCAGCCCTTTGAGCATGCATGCGGTATGGACTATAGTGCTATATAAATACCCATATAAAAATAATATACACCTGTGAGTTGTCATTTATGATTACTCTTTCATGCTAACACTATACAATTACACCCCTTTCCTGATGGAATTTTAGAAAGTTGAAAGTTGCATTCCTAAATATGATGTACAAAAACCCCATGACCAGAACGCACATTTCAAAGCTGACACGCCCTAGCTAGCGTTCATTCTAACGAGCATTTTTATTTATGGGTGTTTTACACTCACGAGAAATGTCGTCAGGCTATTACTGTCGACAGAAACCTCCCTCCCTCTGCCACAGCAGTGCCCCCGTGCCTCCCCTACCCCTCCCGCCACAGCATAGTCCCACACACGCAAACGTGGGTCACCAGATCGTCTCTGCTAGCACTGTGAGAGGGAGAGTGTTTTGCACGACACAATCCCAGATATAACATATGTTCTATTTAGGTGGAAGGTGCAATATTAGTCTCATGTGTTTTGGTGGTTGATTCATTCAATACAATCACAAACATATGGGATTTGGGTATAACATCTCAATATCATCCCTGATTCCTAAATTTATCGTATTACAAGGCAGGATACAATGACAATATGGATTGGATATTCAAATATGGAATGTGAATACCGGTAAGTTTGAAATACATTTGAAATTCTATTGAGTTGGGTTGTTTTGGTGATGGTCAAGACAAACTCAAACCATTTTCATGTGGCAATGAACGCTGATTGCATTGAACAAATGTGTTATAAAACCCGTATCATTTCTTTTACACATATGAGTGCACATGTTTGACTAGACTAATGTTTAGTCTCTGAATGTATTATCTTGATAGTAACAAACAAACCTATTTAAATTGACGAGGAGCCCAAGGCAAACCTGGGGGAAATCTAGACTTCATTTAGAGCCTTAGCAGTGCAGGGAGGGCTAGGCTGTAGGCAAAATAATATGGGTCAGACACCGTGAGACAGGCTAATGTTAGACCCACGATTTTGAGTACAACTTGAGGAGGTATCATATTACACCTCGGCTGAGTGAGACGAGGGAAGTGTGTGGAGGCTGCGACTGTTAATTCACCATGCCTCAACGGCGCGCGCTCTGAGATGACAGATTTTCTCCACAGGCCGCAGAAAAGGTTATTGAGTATAGAAAATATAAACATTTTGTAAGAGGACAAAATGATAACTTCAACTGACTGTCAGAGGGTTTTTTTAATAGGTAAAATTGAAACCGGACGAAACTAGTTTGTGGTCAGTGGTCCAGTGAACCCCGATAGTTGTTCTACGCTGATTGGTCTAAATTAATGGCGTGATGTCATGGAGTGATGCTATGATGTGTTTCCCACGGGGCGCGCGGTCATTGACCCCTCGGTCAGGGTGAGTCACACCGGAGTGAGTTGGCTGTATGCTGATTGGTCCAACATAATGGCGTGATGTTATGGTGTGATGCTTTGATGTGACGCCGGATCCCACGGTCCTTGATACCCCTTTGAAATGAGGTCAGCCAGGTGTTCGATGATGACGTCATTTTTCGTCTATTCCAACCCCCTTACAACAAAGATCACTTCAGCTCGTCAGTCAGTCAGTCAGTATGGTTTTACGCCGCTTTTAGCAATATTGCAGCAATATCACGGCAGGGGACACCGGAAATGGGCTTCACATACTGTACCCATGTGGGAAATCGAACTCGGGTATTCGGCGTGACGAGCGAACGCTTTAACCACAAGACTACCCCAACGCCCAGTTAAGATCACTTTAGCGCTAAGATCGTTTTGTGGAACGGGATTCGGAATTATCGTGTAAAAACTTGAATATTACGGAGAACTGCATTCACTCCAAATCGCTCACTCAAACGTCATGAGGCAACGGCCGCAGTGTAGAGTATAAGCTCTTCGCCGACAACATAGATAGGGGACAAACATCGCATTAACAGGAATGGATTAATCAATAAAAGGCGTAAAGAACATTATCTGTGTTAAAGTGAATGAGTTTGGTTTCAAGCCCCTTTGAAAAAAATATATCACAGAATGTTAGCTTGATGCGTGAATGAGTGAGTGAGTATGGTTTTACGTCGCTTTTAGCAATATTGCGGCGGGGGACACCAGAAATGAGCTTCACGCATTGTACCCATGTGGGGAATCGAACCCCGGTCTTCGGCGTGACGAGCGAACGCTTTAGCCACTAGGCTACCCCACCGCCCCTTGATTAGTGAAGAATGCAAGAGGTGATGCAGGTCTTAGACATCTCTCACTTTGGCGAAACATCCGAGCACTGGTATGGTGCTAACAAATTTAGAAACATAAAGGGAAGTAAAGTTTGGATTTGAACCACGATCACAGTTTCTGGTTCGCCTTCATGTCGCATCTCCGTGAGGCGTATTTCGGCGCCGAACTAATGCATGAATGAATGAATATTGCTTTGCGCTACATCTGCAGCTCAAGTGAGCGAGTGAGTGAGTTTGGTTTTACGCCGCTTTTAACAATATTCCAGCAATATCACGACGGGACACCAGAAATGGGCTTCACACATTGTACCCATGTGGGGAATCGAACCCGGGTCTTCGGCGTGACGAGCGAACGCTTTCACCACTAGGCTAGCCCACCGCCCCTAGGTCAGACTGAATTAGAAATAAAATCTGGTATCTCTATTTGTGTTTTCAGGGGATGTGGTACAAGGCGGTGGCTGTGTTTTGCTCTTGGACTCTGACATCAGTACTGTGTCATCAGTTTGCTCGAACGTTTCTATTGTTTGACCTTGACCCTGGCGAGAATGACCTCACCCGACCTTTCTACCTGACCGTGTGCAAGCTGACATTATGCCTGCTGTTGACCGACATCAACGTCAAAAAGCATCGACAAAGTAAAGAACAGTTATTGTTCTGGATGAAGGTGATCTGCCACACCCTTGCTACCACTGCGACTAATTTGAGTATGGCGTTAATTCCAGCGTCTTCCACATTCACCGTCAAACTCCTGGAACCACTGACCAGTGCGTGTGTTCAGAGACTGGTCCTGGGTACCCCTCTCTCGAAATGGACTCTTCTGACTCTTCCTATGATGGTGTCTGGAGCTCTGGTCTTCGCGAACGACACTATGCCACAGTCGTCACTTTCACTGGGCATATCCATGGCGTTTGTATCAAACGTCATACTTGGTGTTCGGAACGGTGCAATCAAACTGGAACGTGACACATTATCGTCTGCTCCAATACGTCTCCGAGACGAAAACGTCGTTTACGTCGTTGCGACTGTAATAACCTTAGCTAACGCCCTCTACACTGGAACATATCTTGGAATTGTTTCCAGAGCGGCCTTTTACATGTTATTGACCTGTTTACTGTCAGGGTTATTTCACGTGGCGTATTCCTACATCTCTACAGCACATGTCCTGTCCCATATGTCGGTTCTCAGCCATTCCATTGCTAACATTGTGAAGAGATCCATGATCGTACTCTTCCTCTACGTCCTTGGACAAAGGGAGGCAACTCTGAGACAGTTTGCTGGCCTTGCAGTCTGCATATTTGGATTAGCTCTGTATACTTATGGAAACCATAAAGGAGCAAGGCATTCAAAGCTCCCGGAACTGGAGACGGTTGGTAAGTAACATAACTCTGAGTAATTATTTTCCCCCTGGACAACGACTAAAAATAGTTAAGTATTGGAACCTCTTATCTATACGCAACAAGCTTTCTTTGTCTTAAGAGATGATAAACTTGATCGTCTAACGTAGTATACATGTAGATGGAGTCCCACGTTTAACAACAAACAAACAGACAAACATACACCCATATGGTGTCCAAATCTACTACAAGTTTACAATATGTTAACTGGTGATCTTTTATAAACATATAATTTAGATATAAATATACAGTAAAATATTTCAATCCACGACAACAAAGAGTCAGCGCTCTTCTGCGATTTAAATCTGTTATTCGTTCTTGCAGTGATCAGATCAAAACCAATTTGGAAAGAAGCCCGAAAAGCTGTTGGTCTGGTGGCAGTATTGTGTTGCCTAGCAGCAATCGGTCAATACTCACAGCACAGAGATGGAATGGTCATCCGTCAACAGCGGATGGATACGTCCAGACAAGCGTCGGCGGCAACCATTGTTGGAAGTTCGTTCAATGGACCTGGATTCCACAAACCAGGATATCTTACAGGCGAAATTATGTATGAAAGTGTGGACGTGAGTACAAATGACAAGTTTCGCCAGTTCCTTGCAACAAACCTGTCGAAAACACCAACAGTGACTGACGTCATTTCCCCTCGCCTTCGTTCATCATATGACGTCATCGTAGAAGCCCAGAGAATTCACTTCAACGTGTTCTCTGAGCTGCTGGCACCATTCAAATACGCCATTTTGATTGACATTGCAGCCTTTGCGAACAAAGGCGACCCGGCCATAACTGTTGGTGAGGTGTATCTGATACGACGCCTTGGAATAAAGCTACTATACTACTGCAACTACAACGCTTGCAAATCCCGCAACCTCAACTACATCCGCGACGTTGCAAGCAACTACAGCGACAGTGAGGTCGTGGTTCTACTCCAAGGTGGCGGCAACGTCGTAGGCTACAAGTTTCACGACTACCTCCGACAAACAATTTTCAACACGTTTTCCCAGTACAAGATCATACTGTTTCCACAAACGGTGTTCATGAGGGAAGGTCTTTCAAAACACGTCGCTTTCTGTGAGAAACTATACAGACAGACGGATTTTACCATGATGTTGAGAGACCGTCAATCACTGAGCTTAGCTCAGAAACATTTCAGTGGAAAGCCCACTTTCTACCTTATGCCTGACATTGCATTCCAGATAGGGGCTATCCCAAGATTTATTTCTCCAATGTTTGATATCATGTGGTTGCAAAGAGTTGATCCAGAGGCACCGAAACAAAACGTAACAAAATGGCCGAAAGGCATAACTGTAAGGGTTGAAGCGTGGGCGAAATGGGAAACACCCAAAGGAAAGACGACAATGGAAGACTCATTTCTCATGCAGACAAATGGGATGATATTCTTACAGAGAGGCCGAGTTGTTATAACAGATAGACTTCATGGGCATATATTCTGTGTTTTGATGAACATACCCCACGTACTGATTGACACTCCGTACCGGAAGTTGTCGAGTTACCACGAGACTTGGACGAGAGATCTCGAGAATACCGTACTAGCCGTCGATGCGGATGATGCCTTAGCGAAGGCTGTTGGTCTGCTCGACAAGTACAAAGATTCTTTGCCGTCCATTGTTTCCTTCATGGACGTTGAAGAAAATCCAGTTCCCCAGAAACGTCAAATGTAGACAGTGCTGGTCCTATAGATTCTCCTAGTGTTTGTTAGTTGTTTAACGTCGCACTCAGCAATATTCCAGCTATATGGTGGCGGTCTGTTTATAATCGAGTCTGGACCAGACAATTTAGTGATCAACATCACAAGCATCGAATCTACGCAACTGAGATACGATGACATGTGTCAACCTAGTCAGTGAGCCTGACCACCCGATCCCGTTAGTCGCCTTTTACGACAAGCATGGGTTGGTGAAGACCAATTCTAACCCGGATTTTCCAAATGAATCTTTCCGGTCTTGAAAAGACTATGAGGTACTTGGTCTGTCCGCACTATATTTGGTGGTTTTACCAATAGGATAAACGTCTAAGACATGGGTCCCGTTTCACAAAACGATTGTAGCGCTACGACTCTCCCAAGTCTGTTAAACCACAGGCAAATTGTAGCGCAAATAGGGGTGCGCAACAAAGAGAAAATTACCAGTCTTCCCAAATGCGAGCGAACTGGTAATTTTCTCTTTGTTGCGCACCCCTATTTGCGCTACAGTTTGCCTGTGCATAGCGCTACGATCGCTTTGTGGGACGGGGACCAACATCTCTTTCTACGTATGAAGCTGCATCGTCGTCAGTTAACTGAAATACTGTTACAACCGGTGTTAAAGAGATACCACGATGCACAACACGGTCAATTCTGTGATACCGAGACACTACATCTAATTAATTACTAGATGTTATGTAAAATTATTGTAAAATTGCATGTAATGAATGAGTTTTGTTTAACGCCGTTTTAACTGTAATTTATATGTGCCAGCTTATTGTGGGGGCAAAGTCAGAAGTCATGCAAGCCTCGGACGTTTAAGACTTCAATTAAACCGAAGAGCACGGGTATGGTACTGGCAAACCAGGAAACTGGTTCGTGGCGTACCGGGGTTCAAGCCAGCAACCATAGATTTGAGGCGTGCCAAATCGACGCATCTCTGCACATCGAACTGCGGTGATTTGACAACTGAGTCATCTGTGCGCGTTGCATGTAAAACTAGGAAGACAAATTGGTTTAAAACTGTCTTTCTTGAAGCAGTCTTGCTTGGACTATTAATGGTTCCAGCGATAGTGTTGGTATTGTTCACGTTCTTGTGGTATAATTCGATCAACTATAAAATTATTGTGTTATTATGTATAATTTGTTTGTTATTTTTATTGTTATAACACTGTGGAAGATAAATGCACGCATTTCTCGTTTGCATGATCGATGGCATTGGAGTAATAAGGAGTGAAAACATTCACTGGAAATATTCCTCCTCTTAAAGGAATACGGAGAGTCACAGAAACAACAAAAAACCAAAAACATTGAAGGACATCTGGACTGAAATCTATATCCATGACACGTTTTCCACGATGTCTCGTTTGTTTGTTGGTTGGTTAATGTTTCAGCGATGTGAGTGTCTGTAAATATTCGGGGCTGGCATCAATTTATTCAAATGGGATACGATGACATGCGTCAACCAAGTTAATCCCTCTTACAACACGCATTTGTTACTGAATATCTGGTCAAACCTGGGTCTTCACGTTGGGTTCGGATGTTTCTAAGAGTGAGTGAGTGAGTATGGTTTTACGCCTCTTTAGGCAACATACCAGCAATATCACGTCGGGGGACACCAGAAATAGGCTTCACACATTGTATCCATGTGGGGAATCGATTTAACACTTGAACCACTAGGCTACCCCACCGCCCATGTCTCTAAGACCAATGCAATGAATCTGAAACGCTTCGTGATTTCTTACACGCGCTATGGATTTCTATTCGGTTCTTAAAATGGCAGTTCGCAAAACGGGTGATATACAGAAAGAAACACAACTGTGCGGCGCCGGGCGAGATACTATATTTGATTTGTTTGTTGTTTAAAGCCTCGCTCAGCATTTCTCAGCTCTGTATACAATCGAGTCTGTACAACACAATCCCGTGATTGACATCATGAGCATCGATCTACGCAATTGGGATACGATAAGATATGTGTCAACCAACACACGACCAAATACATGGTCACTTCACTGTTTGCTATATATTGCCCCAAAAAGTAACACTTAGAAAAAGTCATAATGATATTGTATAGAGATCCTTTTAATGCGTTAAGTCATGCCACGGCTATCCTCGCTGTGGCGGACAATGCGCCCTGTAGAGTTGTCTCCCTTCTGCACACCAGAAACTTGGAACGTGGATTCGGAGATATTTAAGATGTCTTGGTATGCCAACATCATACTCGAGCAAAGTGCTAAACGCATAAGACGCGCTTTACTTCATGCTTCCATCTCACATTAGGTCGACACATGCATCGTAAACAACTGATATACAGTGTTAAAAACAGCATTAAAACAAAGACACTCCGCTTCTCAACAACCCTGGTCGGTAGGGTAGCCTAGTTGATAAAGTGTTAGCTCGTCATGCCGAAGACGCGGGTTCGATTCCCCACATGGTACAATGTGTGAATCACATTGCTGGTGTTCCCCGTGATATTGCTGGAATATTGCTAAAAGCTGCGTAAAACCACAATCAGTCGCTCTGAAACAAACCACTGAATCAATATAGAACAAACTTTATGGATAACAACTTATTTTTATTCGTGAGTGCGGCGTTTCGATACAGATTCTTGTACCGTTGTCAAGCATAATGAGACATGAAGAAGGGGGAAGCCCTGTCCTGTGAATAGGCCAACCCATGGATACTTCCCCCTTCTCTTGGGGATAACAACTTCTTTGTATTCTTGAGTGCGACGTTTCGATACAGATTCTTGTACCGTTGTCAAGCATAATGAGACATGAAGAAGGGGGAAGTCCTGTCCTGTGAATAGGCCAACACATGGATACTTCCCCCTTCTTCATGTCTCATTATGCTTGACAACGGTACAAGAATCTGTATCGAAACGTCGCACTCACGAATAAAAAGAAGTTGTTATCCATAAAGTTTGTTCTATATTGTACTTCCCAACTTCTAAAATGCCACTCAAAGAAGTCACTGAATCAATGTCGAAAAAAAACCCAAAACATGATACTGGCTGTCATTTTTCGTGTTGTGCATGATATTGCGTAAAACCATACGTGTACTGAAGTTATTGCATGACACTTTATATGCAGCAGCAGCAGTAGAAGACGTAGTACTTAGTAGTAGTAGCAGCAGCAGCAGTAATAGGAGTAGTAGTTACTGCGCTTGCCATGTTGTAGATGTTTTCGTTGTTGTGGTAATATTTTGTCGTAGTCAGTGTTGTAGAATAATTAGTATCGGTATAACTAATTGTCATCAGTACCAGTTGTGAAGGTGCATTTGGAATTCAAACGGCACGTATACGATATGATATGAGTAACATGACCACTCATACTGCTCACAAGATATATCAGTGAAAACAAGATCAATTGAACGGATTAAGCTTATAAGGTTATCGTACTGGCACTTCGTGCAAAGAATTATTCATGATCACCTGTCCTGTGAATAGGCCAACCCATGGATCTTCTAGGCACAGGGGAAAGCCCCTTTTGAAGTACACTAATAATTTTAACCTGTGAAAATACACACGTAACTGACTCAGTTCCTTTCGTCTTTACAATGTATAACGTGTTTTTTTCTCACAAACGCAAACTTTTGCAAACGATCAAAATTGGCAGTGCTTGGCGGTGGTGGTTTTGGGGTGGTATCAGAGATGCGATAATCAAAGTTAGGTGAAAAGACTTATAAAAGATTTATTTTAGTGTAATTTTTATTATTTATTATTATTATTATTATTATTATTATTTTATTATAGGATATTTATATAGCGCACATATCCAAGCTACTAGTGCATGCTCAAGGCGCTGGTATTTTTTCCCTCGATCACTGGATGTCAATCTCAACGGCACATGGCATTATCAATCTCAACTCCCTGGGGAGTATACAACTCTTGCAGCCACTAGGCGCACCGAGTTATTGTGGCTTTCTCATCCTAACGAGGTAATCGAGATGTCTTACACAGTACAACACTTGTATTACTTAATGCTATTTCCTGATTACGTTTATTCAAGGTTCGATGGTAATATATCCAGTGTGTCAAATAAGCCAAAAATCCAGGCAGACATCAGGGCTGGTAACTTCAAAATGTTACAAGCCCAAACTGGATTTAACCAGACCAAATATGGTGAATTTACTTAGATCAGAGATCATCTATTATATGGTCTCTGCTTAGATGTATGGAACATCTAAAAAATTACCAGACCATCGGGCTGGCTAGCTGTAAATTTAGACCGTCCGTCAGAAATCTAGCCCGTCTTGGGCGGTCGGACGGGCCTTATTTCATACACTGATATATCTTACAACTTGAAGCTTGTGTGATCAAACGCTTTTGAGGTACAATACACGTGTATCCATAGGTTAGCTTCTAATAATACATTCATTGACATGAAAAGAATTTGTTTAGTGAAGTGAATACTGAATTAGAACTATCAGACGTTCAAGAATGATGTTTGAAGTCCACTGCATCCGTGTGGTTGTGAATGATATTATTAGTTGTACAATAATGTTTTGTGGTGGCAAGTAGTACTTAGCTGCCAGTCTTTATTAGTCGTTAGGGAAATATTACACGGAAGCAAGATGGCGGATGACAGGACGCCTCCTTCTAATAAGGTTGGACAGCCTATCTCGTATTTGTGTTTTGCATTACATTAAGAAACGATACTATGTCGAGTTTGATGCTTTCACTAGAAATTGCTATTATGAGTAATTGTATGTGTATTGCATATTGTAAAGCATGTGCAAACATTCAATTTCTGACTATCAGTATCACGAAGTAACACGCACCTGTTAGATGCAAAACATGATTTCTTCCTTCCCATAAAATTACGAATGCATAATTACATTTATTTCACAAAATGTGTAATGATATTGGGAACTGTGGATGTTGATCGAATGAATATTTTCTTTCAGTCTGGCTTTTTGATGTCCATTGTCAGGACTTTATCATCAAGGTATGTACATTACAATTGTCAACGAGATTTATCATTTATTGAGCTATTGTGGACAACTATATAAATTCTAATCTAGCGAGTGTTACGTGCACAGTAAACCACTAGAGGATCCAATGTGTAAGGACAGGGTTGTGGGTAACCTACCCGAACCTTGACACAACCCTAACGCAGTTGTAAATATGTATTTTCCAATGGCAAACAATTCCTCTAACTAGTATTTGATACTGGATGGCCACTGTTCACTTAAAATGCTTGTTGAATGGAAATATTTATTTGGGAAACAAAATGCATATATATGGCATAATGTCACAGATGATTTGATTTATACATGTAACATGAAGAATATTAATTAAGCAGTGAATGATAATTTTTTATTAATATGTTTTTACAAGTAACAGCAAGTGATGGGTGCATATGAAAACTGCCCCACAGCAAAATGCCACTCATTTCATTGTGCTTCACACAGAAAACAGCCTCTGAAGGTACACCTGATTTTGAAGTTAATCCTTCACGATTTGACTAGATGTTGAGAAGAAACAGTTCATAAATTATGTACATATCTATGGTTACAGTGCAGACTTTGAGCAACGAGAAAAGGAGAAAACTCGGATAGAGAAAGCCTATCGAGAAAGTGACAAGAGGCTCTCTGAACATGTCACAAGTAAGATTTAAAAAATAGAACAGATAATCTTGCTTGAGCTCCCAATCATAATGCCATGCTTTAGTTAGTCATGTTTATCAGATGTCATCGTATGGTTGTATTTAAAAAAATCATTCATAATTACACAATATCTTTGCTTGTATTTTTACCCTGTTAACAAAAGATCCATTTCTCTACAGAATAACGCTCATGTTGGTAATATGATGGTTACCGGTGTAACAGGCCAGAGTATACCCCTGTCCCAGACTATACCCGGGGTTAAACTGGGCTAGCCCAGACTATACCCCAGGTATAATCTGGGCTAGCCTAATTTATACCCCGGGGTATATTCTGAACTAGGCCATAGTATACCCCCCTTGCCCAGATTATACCCCTACAGAAAACAAGTGATTAAGTGGTATTATTTAATATAGTGAAGGTATAAGAATCCATTCCAAAAGGAGTGAATGAATGAGTGTGGTTTATTGCCCTTTCAAACAGTATATACCAGTTAAATTGAGCTTAATGTGGGTGAAAAGATGAAACCAACCAGTACATGTCGGTGCTGACAAACAAAGACTCATAATCAGGAGGGATGGTGGGGTAGCCTAATGGTTAAAGTGTTGGCTCGTCACGCCGAAGACCGGGTTTGAATCCCCACATGGGCACAATGTGTGAAGCCCATTTCTGGTGTCCCCCACCGTGATGTTGCTGGAATATTGCTAAAAGCGGTGTAAAACCAAAGTCAGTCAGTCAGTCAGTCATAATCAGGATGATGCGAAATACAAACCAATGATCACAGTTTCTGCATGCCCTATACCAAAAGGATGTGTTATATTTCAGTAAATACTTGACACCCACTTCAATGTTCGTGTTATATGATGTACATATCAACCTTAGGCATCTGTATGTTCAACTCTTCATATCAATAATTTTTGTTTGACTGTGTTAGATAATGTTAAAAATATGATTGGGTATATTGCATGTTTTGTTTTCAGATCATTACGATGACATCATCAAGGTCATGACTGCTTTCAGTGCTATGACCAAAAGTATTAATGGTATGTAGTGTTGGGAATTGGTTAAAATCTCATAATTGATGTTTGGTTCATTACAACCGATCAATCATCGAAAATAATTGGTTAGCATCATTTATCAAATGTTCCTGTTATCTTTGTTAATGCACACACACAAAATAAAGAAAAAACATGTAGTAATTTGTTTTTTTTGCAAATTGCACAAAATCCATTGGCAAATTTCGCATATTTAAAGGATGATTAGTATGTTAGGAACACATATTTCCTGGATTACTTAAGATAAATTCAATCATGACTTGGAATGAGCTTGTAGTGCTTATGAAATGTAAATTTAATGACACAGACAAAACCAACCTTGTGTAAAATATTGTTGATGCAAACAAGTGTTCCAAAATTGGTTGTGTTCGATTACGAGAAAACACAATCGATTGCTTGGTCGTTTAGAGCACTGCGACCAATCTTCGATTGTTTCAATTAATCGGACTAATGGTATGTCCATGTACACACATCCAGGGGGATTAAGGGGTAGAACAGTGATCTAGCTTCCAATCCTTGTCTGAAGATGCGGGTTAGAACTGATCTTCAGTAACCCATGCTTGTTGTAAAAGGCGACTAATGAGATTGGGTGGTCAGACTCGCTGACTTGGTTGACAGTGACACATGTCATCATATATCAATTGTGTAGATCGATGATCATGCTGTTGATCACTGGATAATCAGTTGATTGTTTGGTCCAGACTCGATTATTTACAGAATGCCGCCATATAGCTGTAATATTGCTGAGTGCAGCATAAAACTATACTTACTCGCTCACTCACTCAATCCTTGTCTTACTTGATTACTATCCGTGAAGATCCGGGTTAGAATTGATCTTCAGTGATCCATGCTTGTCATAAGTGGCGACTAACTGGATTGGGTGGTCAGGTTCGCTGACTTGGTTGACACATATATAATGTTGACACATATATGATTGTGTAGATAAATGCTCATGATGTCAATCAGTGGATTGACTGGTCCAGACTTGATTATTTACAGTACTCCATCATATAGCTGGAATATTGCTCAGTCCAGAATTTAAAAACAAACAAAACTTAAGAGCTGACTAAAAGGAGGATTATTCTTGCATAAATGAATCTTAACATAATGATGATAGCGGAAAAGTTCATACTAAGAATTACTTTGTGATACACCAACTACAGTGATATGACACCTAATTCAACTTCCAGAGTCTCGAGAGAAGATCCATAAGATTAAAGATGACCTCAACTCTTGCAAAACTCTGCTCCACTTCAAGCGAGATGAGCTACGGAAACTGTGGCGAGATGGCGTCGAACACAAAGCTGTTCTGGCCATGCTGGACCAAATGTAAGCATTCATGTTAACTATGGTAACCAAACTCTTTGTGAAAAAGCATATTCAAGGTATGACTGGTGGCTTAATAGTCGAATCCATGCTAGTCAGCTGCCCGAGGCTATTAAATTGTTCTGAGGACAATGAAAACTTCAATGGTGGTGATTGTTGACATGTACGAATTGAAGGAGATGATGGCCCTCTCTTCAACCAGTCTCATTAAAATTAGATCTTTTGCTTAATACTGTCAGATCTTTTGATGCATAAACATTTGACTATAAACTTGACATGAAATGGTAATCTAATAATAAGAAACCATTGAACTGGAAATTTTTAGAACTTGTCCTCACACTGTCCATTTCTCGTTCTTCTTTTGATCTGTAACTGTTTCATCTGTTTCCAGCTTTAAAAAAGCAATTAATGTTGTTGACCGTTTTGACAGTGAGCAGATGAAGGAGGTTCCAGACAAGATGGACAACTACCTGTCAGGAAAACACTACCTGCATGCCACAGACCTCATTGTTCAGTCAGGTAGAAACATATGTCTTTGATAGTAGTTGAACTTAAAAACAAACAAGTGGCTAAGGCCCCAGAATATGCTGAGCAATACCTGGGCCCTTTGGTTTCACTTTGGATGACGCAGTCTACTAAGGTACAGCAATTTGTTGTGCAGAGTATGGGAGTATTAAATCTGTAAGTAAATAGTCTGAAAAAGAATTAAGTAATAAAAAATGCCCAGTTTGGACATATTCACTGCTGTTGTATTGCTGTATTTATCAGTGGCCAAGTTGGAGACCAGCCTGTCAACGGTTGAGGCGTTACGGGACTTGAGATCAGAACTGACAGCCAGGAAGGAGGTGAGACATTGTAGAGTTCCTGATACTATATGTAAACATAAAATATGTCACCGTTACCAATATGTTTTGGATTATTAGGTACAAGTATGGATGGGACATAACAGCACAAATTACCCAATGTATGCTTTTCAACTTGCATACATGTATGTTAGGGCTGCGCAATATAACCGGTTTTCCGGTATATACCGGTTCAGACATGAAAACGATACGTATTGCGATACGCTGATTGAAAACCGGTATTTTGACATGCATTCGAAAAGACTTCGTAACACTCGGAAATCTTCGGATATTTCCGTTTTATAAATTGTTCCTTTCCTTTTATTTGTGCCAAATATTATTTACATTTTTATTTTGTCATGATTAAAAGTTTTTATTAAAGCTTAATCAAGCATGGTGATTTTGTTGTGTTTTTGCTTTATAAATCAAGCATTAACTCGATTATAAGTAGTTTTATGTTAAAAAAGAACTTCTTGCAATATATTGCAATACATATCGCAATATATGCTTTCGCATCGCAATATATTGCAATATGAAAATTCTCTGCAATACCCAGCCCTAATGGATGTCTTTACAGATCTTTATTTACACTGATTACACATTCATGATTTCTACTGCAGTGAATAATGCACAAAAAATGGATATCACAATTAATAAGTCGTGTATGATGAATGTATGCAACATGTTACACCCTTGTGACAGCACATGCATGACAACATACAAATTAAGAGTCACCTAAAACAGCATTTTAAGGAGAATTATTTATACAAAAATCTTTTCAAAAAGGTTTTCATAAGTGACAATTCAAAAAGAAGTGATGAACCCATGTGCCTCACTCTCCTTCTTCGCCCAGTGAGCTGGATCGTGAGAGCTTCTTGTGTCTCCCGACACACTATATCCTTTGATTATATTTAGTTAGTTACCTCGTATAGAGATCTATAGAGGTTTAGCTAGTATCTTTCAACAATTATATATTGATATTTAGTCGTGTTTCTACTGTTTATGCACGGGGACGTGCTGTTGCAGTGGATTACGTTGATAAAAATTCTGTACTGTTGCACATTACGTTTTTATTCTGCTACTGATCCGCATTTAATATGCCCTAGCTGTACTGCCATGTTTCATGTGATTCACGTTGCAGTTCGCGATACTAATTTATCCAATTCTACCTTTAATAAATAATTACTGCGTTTGAGACGCAGCAGCAGATAGGTCACGTATGCAGAGTCTAGCATGACTGATACACCTGAACCCCTCGCCAGTCTACTGCTGTTGGGTCGACCCCCTCCCCGTCTGGGTTTCCGCTAGAATGGTGGAGAGGCGTGGACGTAGTCCGCCGCCTCCAAGAAGCGCCCTGCTTCCCAGACATCCCTTCGCGCGCACTGAGGGTATTCAACGGAAGTCTACTAGAACTTTCTCAGCCGAGATTGTTCTCATCGCAGATTTGGGCCTGTATGATGATCAGCCGATCATCATTCCTGATGTACATCAAAGAATGACTGATGTCGGGCAACAGTGATGTCAGCGCAGATCAACATTCGATGATCTTCCTGAGGGTCCCGTCGCTACCAACACTCAACGCAGACTTCGCACTCCCCAGGGCAGCGCCGACCTCTGAGGGGAATTCAACGTAAGTCTACTAGGACTTTCTCAACCGAGATTGTTCCAGCCGCTGAACTTGGCCTCTACGATGATCAGCCGATCATCATCCTCGACGTATGAGACAAGTAGCGACCGGTGACAGCTACAATGACATCAGCAGAGATCGTCATGCAGCCTGATGTCTCTACACTGATGTCAGGCGACTTACCTGAGGGCCCCACCACTAACAGCAGAGATGGCACCGACTACTTACGCCGCAGACCATCCCAGACGAAGCTACTACGGCAAATCATGGTCGTGATGGAGGGTCACTACAGACTGGAGAAGCAGCCAGCCCAGAGTATGCAGCCTTCGCGAAGGCTCCAACTTAGACAACACTCTAGAGGCACCTCCAGTCAACGTAGCAGCCAAGACGATGCAGCCTTCAGCGAAGGAAGTCGCAGACCACCTTGACGAAGGACCCAGATGTACAGCTTCGCGAAGGCCTTCGGCGGCGGGATAGATCATCACATTCCTCGGCTTCATCCTTAGATGCAGACTCAGCCACCAGACCTCACGGAAGCCGAAGCTCAAATCGCCGTTCCCCACCGAACGCAGAGGAAGCTTGTGAGAAAGGCGTTCGTTGGCGTTTAAGTGAAGGCTGCTTTGAAGGCATTCGCGAAGGCACTCGGGAAGGACACGAATATAGATCGTCATTTAACAGAGTCAAGGGACTACTCAAGAGCTTCGCGAAGCTGTCAATAGTCTCCGATCTCCTCGTACATCACCACATCGATCGCCTCACAGGTTACCACACAAGTCTGCACACAAGTCTACATCACCTTCCTAGAGTGGCAGTACGACGCAGACATACCTGATGAAGGAAGACGACGCAGATGCTATCACCTTACCTCCGATCGACCCGATTGCTGCGGTAGCACAGAATCTAGACATTATATTATACAAGGTTCCTTTTCCTGCTACACCGGTGACATCACAGCGCGGGTACTCTACAGAATCAAAATGCCTTATTCTGATTGGACCCCGATGAACAACGCCCTACACAGAGGTCGAGCATAGTTCACAGTTCAAGACATAGGTTGCAAGTGACAACTTTTATATCAATGAACGAGCAAGCCTCCTTACAGCCCAGTTAACCTGAACCTTCATGATTAGGCTGCTTTCTTCAGGTTAGAGACCTCCCCTGTCAAGTTTAGACAAGGGCACAGCAGTCAGGCGATTTTACATAAAGTTCATCGAGGACACAAACTCCCGGTTGTGCACATACATCGCCAAGGACATCGCAACGCATTTACCTAGACGACGACGTGATACAAGTGGATCGAAATCCACAGCGTTTCAGACTACACCTGAATTTCATCATCAAGCTACTAACACAACTAGATGGTTAGTAAACCTACTAAGTTTCTGTTTGGAGAATAAACGGAAGTTTCATTACCAACTTGGGGATATGAATATAGTGCTACAACACCTCACAAGTGAGGTTTATGAACATGCCTGGATGACATACTTGGACTCCATGATACGATGATGCTATCACGCTGGCCAGCAAGAGCACTGTAAATTTATCTCCACCAAACCAAACAGGAAGAAAAAATACAACAGATTTTTTTTCCTCTATCATCAACTTACGCAGAGTGTAGTCTCATCGCACTATATCTCCGTTTGGATCAGAACTGTCATACTACGTTGCATACAAGACAGATGGACCTAATCCGACCCTCCATGAGCTTTTAATACTCTTGATATTAGAGCCCTAACTTCTACAATTTCATCTACACAAATGTTATTTGAAATAATGGAGGGTTTATTACTGTAGATCCGATATGGTGGTTGCCAACCATTATCTGAGAGATATCACCACCGAGGACATCTCAGGTATCCACCAATTGATCCCATGGTCCTTGCACAACAGTTGACAGTTCCTCGGAGAAGATAAGTCAATCTTACAGATTTTACTTATCTTATAACAGTACTAAATAGCTTCATGCTATATATAATTTGCTTAAGCTCGTTTTTATCATCACAGTGGTTACATGATAAATGCATTAGCTAACAAACTCTACAGAGTTTTTGGCTATTATATAATGAGCTTAAGTCAAGTATATATTTTAAGCATAGTACTATACTCATATTGTAAAAATACATTAGCTAACAAACTCTAACGGAGTTTTGCTATTATATAGGTAGCTTAAGCTCATTCATATCTTAAGCTCAGTACTATGTTTATATCATATAACTATATTAGCTAACAAACTCTAAAGAGCTTTTGCTATTTGGCTTAAGTTTCATCATATCTTAAGCAATATGGTTACATTATAACATGTATTAGCTAACAAACTCTATGGAGTTTTTGCTATTATATATGTAACTTAAGCTTATTCATATCTTAAGCGCCAGTACTATGTTTATAGCATATAGGTATATTAGCTATCAAAACTCTAAAAGAGTTTTTTGCTATTATATATTGGGCTTAAGTTTTCATCATATTTTAAGCTTTTATGGTTACATTATATCATGTATTAGCTAACAAACTCTACGGAGGGTTTTGCTATACATATGTAGCTTAAGGTTTCTTCATATCTTAAGCTCAATACTATGTTGATACCATATAAGTATATTAGCTATTAAAACTCTAAAAGGTTTTTTGCTATTATATATTTAGCTTAAGGTTTACTTCATATCTTAAGCTCAATACTAGGTCTAAATCAACATAATAAAATGTATTAGCTATCAAACTCTACTGAGTTTTACTATTATATATATATAGCTTAAGTTTAATCATATCTTAAGCTCAGTACTATGTTTATAACATAAAAGTATATTAGTTAATAAACTCTAAGGAGTTTTTTGCTATATACATTTAGCTTAAGTCTAATCATATCTTAAGCTTAGTACTATGGTTACATTATAAATCTATTAGCTAATAAGCTCTACAGAGTTTTTGGCTATTGTATATGTAGCTTAAGTTAATTATATCTTAAGCACAGTACTATACTCATATTGTAAAATATATTAGCTAACAAACTTTACTAAGTTTGGCTATTATATATATGTAGCTTAAGTTAATTATATCTTAAGCACAGTACTATACTCATATTGTAAAAAAATATATTAGCCAACAACTTTACTAAGTTTGGCTATTATATATGTAGCTTAAGTTAATTATATCTTAAGCACAGTACTATACTCATATTGTAAAAATATATTAGCTAACAAACTATACTAAGTTTGGCTATTATATATGTAGCTTAAGTTAATTATATCTTAAGCACAGTATTATACTCATATTGTAAAAAATATATTAGCTAACAAACTCTACTAAGTTTGGCTATTATATATGTAGCTTAAGATAATTATATCTTAAGCACAATACTATACTCATATTGTAAAAAATATTAGCTAACAAACTCTACAAAGTTTGTTGTTATATATATAGCTAAGCTTATTCATATCTTAAGCTCAGCACTGTCTATATCATATAAATATTTTAACTAACAAACCCTAAAGAGGTTTGTTATTATATAATTAGCTTAAAATTAATCATATTTTAAGCTTAGTGCTATGTTTATATCTTAAAGTATTTTTAGCTAACAAACTCTAAGGAGTTTATACTAGCATATTAACAAGCTTAAGTCTATTAGTCTTAAGCATTGTATTAATATTATATATACTTTATCATAATAAGTACATTGTAATAACCTCTATATGGCAGCTGATAAGCTGGCAGCAGGAATTCATCAGTTCAATGCCTTTATGAAGTTCTCATAGGGTTATTACAATCATCACAGTTCAAATCACTAATTATTAAAATCCAAAGTATTATATATTCCCACCTCCGCTCTGTTGGATTCTACAAGCAAGAGCAGATGAGTCAGGATAAGGAAAAAATATGTAATTTTTTGAGTAAAATTGATATTTTATACTTATCCTGACTCATGAGGTCAGCCTCCCATCCTCCCCCAAATAACACTTTGGATTTCCCTGTAAATTCAAAATGTTGGGCTCAGTATATGAGGAGAGAGTGAGGCACATGGGTAGAGGGTGGCTCTGCCCCCGCTGGGCTTGTTGGAAGGGAGGTAACTCGTGGTGTACTAATTAGTGATTTTACATTGAAGGGGCTTCAATTAGGGGAGATACAAGTGTTCCACTGTGTTCGCAAGAGGAAGGAGACAAGCAAAAGAATTCAGATATAATCAATTGATTCCTGTGATAAAAATGTAAAATTATTGGTGACCAGTTTCCTGTACATTTGTATATAATGTGTGTATTACAGTTGTTTTGTAACTGCACGAACATCCAACAAGATGGTTGACTACATGTACTATGGAGTTTAAAATCATTGTGAGGAGAAAGAAGGGGTCTGTTTTTGAAAACATCATCAGAAAATCAAATTACACATGAAAGAATGCATGCTATTTATTGTGGAATATATCTCAGTGCATGAACCGTTCCAATACACTGCAGTACAAAAGTCAAGTCAATACCCATCACTACTAGCCACTATTACTGGAGAAGCTGGAGCATTGAGGTATAATGTCTGAGGGTAGTTGTCTCCCTTCTTTTCCACCAGTCAGACATGGGTAGCACAATAGATTTGAGTCAAAGCAATGGGCAGTAAAGAGTTACGCACCTTGGCAGTACCAGGATCCACTGTATTTTCATGGCATGTGTTTTATTCAGCGTCTACATGAGGTGTTGATAGAGGAGCTGAACAGACAGATATACGAGAAGTCCGCTGTTTCTAGAAGTCTGGGACGACGTGGTTCTTGGAGGCGGGGACAGAAAGATTTACTGTTTCTCAAGTCCTCCGTGTTTTCAAGTATGTTGTAGCTTTCAGTGGTTAAAGCGTTGGCTCGTCACGCCGAAGACCCGGGTTCGAATCCCCACATGGGTACAATGAGTGAAGCCCATTTCTGGTGTCCCCCGCCGTGATATTGCTGGAATATTGCTAAAAGCGGCGTAAAACCAAACTCAGTCAGTCAGTGTAGCTTTCAGTAAATGATCTGTGCTAAATATAGTGATCTGTGGTCATAAGAATTTGTTGGTACCAGTAAATTAATGATAATGATGGTTAATAATTTGACAGAGTTACAAACCTCACAACTATACACACAACAGAATTAGTAGGAAATAGTCTCGCAACTCTGTTTCTCTTTCTGTTTAAAACTGTGGTACATTGATAATGGACTATGCGATTTTTACAAAATGTTACAATAAAACTGTTGGACTTTGAAAATTTTGAATTTGTTAAACAATTTTACATCTTATGCTAAATTTATTATGCTCTATTTAAAACAACTAGTCAAGATTCTTCCTTCATCCAGCTGGAAACGGCATGCATCAATGACACTACAAAATTGTTGTTAAACTGTGTGTGATAGGCTAAATCTGAAAGTTTTCAATACATCTAATGACCTGATGTGTAGGAGATGGGGAATCTGAAGATGGCCGTCTCCTGAGTGAAGTGAAGGAAGATCTGAGTTCCAGCCCTGAGGAGAACCTGCCGAGGTTCATCTCCATCCTCATAGAGTCTCTGGCAGTTCTCAAGAAACTCCCAGAAGCTGTTGAGGTAAGGACATACACTGAATTATCTCCCTTTTTTACAAGAGTCCAATCTGTGGTGTTTGCTTGCCTTGCTCACTTTCAGATAGTTTCTTAAATGATTTTTGTTTTGTCACTTTTGTTATTGCAGACAGATCATGCCAGTGTCTTCTGAACAAAAGACAAATCATGAGCATCTCCTGCTGAGTAAATAAATGGGGTGGTGGTGCAGTCTTGTGGTTAAAGGGTTCGTTCGTCACACCGAAGACCCGGGTTCAGTTCCCCACATGGGTACCATGTGTAAAGCCCATTTCTGGTGACCCCTGCCGTGATATTGCTGGAATATTGCTTAAAGATCATACTCACTCACTACTGAGTAAAATATTTTTGATTTGGGTCAGAATTGCTCACAAGCTACCAATGGTTGTCGTAAAAGGCCACTAACTATATTGCGTGGCCAGGATCACTGACTTATGTGATGGATGTCATGTTATCCCAAGTGTGCAGATGGACATGTGTGATGTTAAATCACTGGATTGTCTGGTCATACCATTAACATATAGTTGGAACATTGCTGCTGAGTGCATTTTCAAACAGCATATGTCACAAACAAATTGTATAACAAAAGTGTAACCTTGTGAAAGATGACTCCTCTGTCTCAGCAGGGGGAGTGGGTGCTATGTCTAGAGTTGTGTCCCTTTGATGCCAAGTTCCAGTTGCTGTTGGTTCGAATCCAATATTATTGATAGTGATGATTGCCATTTCCAAAACTATTGTGACAGCATGAGTTGCTTTGCAGCTTGTACAGTAAGAGAGCTTTGTAATTACTGGGAAAGAAGGGCGGTGGGGTAGCCTAGTGCTTAAGGCGTTGGCTCGTCACGCCGAAGGACCGCCTTCGATTGCCCACATGGAAACAATGTGTGAAGCCCCTTCCTGGTGTCCCCCCACTGTGATATTGCTGGAATATTTCTAAAAGTGACGTAAAACCATACTCACTCACTCACTGGGAAAGAAACACTTGATAGTTTCTTTAAATACTTTCATGCTGGCAAAGAGTGAGGAGATTGTGTTTCCATGTTTTCAGGGCATCAAGATGAGGATTCAGCCAGGACTGCTGACCCTGGTGGCGAGGGCCTCACAACAGGTGCTGGAGAGGTGAGTGCAACGTCCAGGACATCCCTACCTCTTGGAATTCAAATGTGATGTGGGGACCGCCTCCGTGGTGTAGTGGTTAGAGCGTCCGCCCGGAGAGCAAAAGGTCGCGGGTTCGATCCCCGACCGCGTCATACCAAAGATGTAAAAATATGGTACTTGTTGGTCCCTGCCTGGCGCTCGGCATTAATGGGTACAACAAGGACTGGTTGGCTCGGAGTCAGTATACTGTGTCTGAGTGGGGTATTCATGCTTCACTGGGGCATGGTTTCTCAGTGGGCTAGCACTATAAAACCAGCTTCAGTCTGGGCTAGTACAAGCAGCCGCACGGACGTACACATGCACACGCATGCACGTCGTCATATGAGCGAAATATTCTCAAGTACGACGTTAAACCCAATTTCACCTCACCTCACCTCAAATGTGATGTATTTGAGACAATGATATTTCTAGTACAAATGTGTTTCTTCTTTATGGTCTGCGTACAGGCCATTTTACATCATGAACCTGCTGGAAAAGCATCCATTATATTGCAAGAGACAGTAAATCCATAGATTACCCGAATGATGAATTATGTTTTCTATGATCCATTATGTTTTCTTGCAAATCAAATTAAGCAGAATTAAGAATAGTTTGTAGTTCCTACAGACCAAACCTTTTTTCCAAGAATATCTCTAATCCAAGTAATTAAGAACTGAGTCCTTGTATGTTCAGTGGAGGAGACAGCCTGGCAAGCCAGAATCAGCCACGGTACCTCCTGGATCTGTTGGAGACCATCTTCCAGCAGTTCCGAGGGGTGGCACAGATGCATGAACTTGTCCTCAAAAATGTCCACCGGAGTATGGTGAGTTATCTCCCCTTTCATACCTTCACCTTGCTGATGTCACAGCTCAGTCACACACTCTTGTTGGCAAATATAGAGACTAATGTTGAAATTATGTGGTTAATATGACACATGCTTTTTCTTAGTGTTGTATTCAGTTGACTCTTTTCTGGCAATATTCTGTTTAAGTAAGACCCTGTACCCATGCTAATAGCCTCCTTGTCACTACTTTGACATTCAACAATGCTTGATTTTGAAGGATTACAATGAGGCTTCAAATGTCTTTTTGATTCCTCCAAACTGAACTTTTCGCAATAAAAACTACATATGAAGACATTGAGAGAATTCTCATTGCTCCATTAAAACTGCTGGAGTGGTCAGTTCCCCCCAAAATGAGAGGTACCACATCTGTCAGTGAGATGACTACATTTTTCAAATGACGGTAGCGTCCTAATTCTTATGAATTTAGACACAATACCTGGAGTGAAGTCAGTCCAACTTAACATGCTAAAGAATCTGGCAAAGAAAAAAAGACATTCCAACCAACGCAACAGACTATTATCTCTATTGCATAGGTCATATTTCATTGAGAACAGAACTATAATTCTCTGTAAGAATACATGGAATGGCAAGATGTCACTGTGAGCTCGTCATTCATGTCTGTTCATGTATAATGATAATCATTTGAAAGTAAATATTAATTTATACGTATCACATACTTCATGTATGATTTGAAAACCCCACATATTCCTGTATTTGATGTTATTTTACAAAAAAATTCCTTCCATCCATGTTAATATCACCTATTCTATGATTTACCCCAATTGTTTTGCTTACCATGTCGTCAGCCTGTGTGTTATTTTGGCCTGTCGGGTTTTTATATCCTTAACAACAAGTTTGTTTTGAAGTGAATGCTGTGGGTTTGCACAGCATGGAATAAAAAACAGAATGATTGTTTTATTCCACTTTAAAAGCATTGCCAGTTTTTGTAGGTACCACTGTCAAGGTATGCTGACTTGATGTTTTGAGACACAGGTTACCATGGAAACACATGAAAAATTGCTGCATGTTTTTCACATTCACATTATCACATATTTTAATAGTTTGTTGGTAGATCTCGTTTGATTCATTTTCATCAATATGTCACATGATATGCTTCCTAGGAATTCACTTGCAATGTTGACAGAACTTATTGAAAAACAAAAACATATTTGGTTTTGAATGTACTGAGGCTTGGTTTGCAGATTTGGTTTCATGAATATAGTATCAAGTGGTAAAATTGAAAGTTAAATAACTTCAATATACTTCTCTAAAGACGTTAAAGAGAGCCTAATTCTTGCATATTATTAAAGTTAATTAGTCATGATATGACGGATAAATGATAGTAGCATGGAAAAATCATGTGCTCATTAACTGCTTCAGGGACGATTCATAATTTATGGCTAGGGGTGGTGATGATGATTTTTATGGAGAAGCATGTACAATGTGAATGACATAAACACACACACACACACACACACACACACACACACACACACACACACACACACACACACACACACACACACAGCTCACACACACACACACACACACACACACACACACACACACACTAAAGTTTATGAGCAAAGTATGAAGTAAGTGACCACCCACCTACCCACCCCACCCCACCCATAATTTTTAGCATATACCTCCCTAATCCATGTGTACAAATGGCTGACTACCCCTTAAAATCATCACTCCCTATTAAAATCACCACCACCACCCCTTGCCATACATTATGAACGGTCCCTTAGAGAAGTATATTTTTTATTTTAGGATCTCTTAAACATGTTTAGGATGTAAAAATTGTAATTTATGAAAAGTCTTCTTTAGATAACAAGTCCTTTTTCAAATGTCATGTATGATTTCACGTTTGTTAACAGACTTAAAATGCTCTGTGTGAAGATTAAGTACTTTTTTCTTATGAATTGATACATATACATATGACTCAAAAGAAGTTAAGGGTCACCCTAGTCTTTCCTGGTTCTATTGTTAATATGTGATTATCTTCAGTAGAAGGAAAGAATTGGTTGATCCTTAACTTGTTTTGAGTAGTATATAGGTAAGTTTGATTTGGTTGTCATGTCTGTAAGCCAAGTAGCAGAAGCCAAATGATGGAGTGAACGTTGATTAAATGTGGGGAATGTCAACTTTCATTTCAAGCAATCTGGAGAATCTCAGTCCGAGGTATTATGAGCATCCGGTAGTTTTATGTGTAGTTCACATGGACATAGTTGTCTTGATGCCTGTCTTCTGTCATCGTCATCCCTTCGCGGCTTTGTGTACAGCCTGTATCATCAGTGAATACATAGGGTCTGAATACAGTGTAGTCACGATTGAAGTGTGGTCACGATTGAAGTGTGGTCACAACTGAAGTGTGGTCACGAATGAAGTGTGGTCACGATTGAAGTGTAGTCATGATTGAAGTGTAGTCACAACTGAAGTGTGGTCACGATTGAAGTGTAGTCACGATTGAAGTGTAGTCACAACTGAAGTGTGGTCACGAATGAAGTGTGGTCACGATTGAAATGTAGTCATGATTGAAGTGTAGTCACAACTGAAGTGTGGTCACGATTGAAGTGTGGTCACGATTGAAGTGTAGTCATGATTGAAGTGTGGTCATGATTGAAGTGTAGTCACGATTGAAGAGTAGTCAGGATTGAAGTGTGGTCACAACTGAAGTGTGGTCACGACTGAAGTGTAGTCACGATTGAAGTGTAGTCACGATTGAAGTGTAGTCATTGAAGTGTGGTCACGATTGAAGTGTAGTCACGATTGAAGTGTGGTCACGATTGAAGTGTGGCCACGATTGAAGAGTGGTCATGATTGAAGTGTGGTCACGATTGAAGAGTAGTCAGGATTAAAGTGTGGTCATGATTGAAGTGTAGTCATGATTGAAGTGTAGTCACAACTGAAGTGTAGTCACGATTGAAGTGTGGTCACGATTGAAGTGTAGTCACGCTGCAAGTATTGTTGTATTTTGAGAACCCCAGTTCCAGTAAAAGGGAATGGTGGGGTAGCCTTGTGGTTAAAGCATTCACTTATCATGCTGCAGGCCTGAGTTTGATTCCCTACATCGGTACAATGTGTGAAGTCCATTTCTGGTGTTCACTGTTAAAATTGCTGGAATATTGCTAAAAGCTGTGTAACACCTGACTCACTCACTCTAGGAAAAGAGTAGCAATAGATTGATCAGACAAATGCTTGTGTTGAACAAATTCCATGTTTCTCGCTTGTTGATAGAAGCACAAGTTACCTGCATTACACATTGCTTAAATGGCAACAGTTGCTACATAGTTCATACACAGATTAGGGTTCTTTTGAATATCTCTGAAATATAAACCACCTATCGTGTTAGCTTACTTGAAATAGATACATCACAAAAACACTGCACGATAGGCCATTGATTTATATGGCGTTAACATCGCCACTAACAGCTAACACATTCATCTATCACCAAGAATATATAAGTCCACTATGTGGTGAGAAGGGCTTTCATTGATATAGTAGGGTTGGTTTGTAGTTGTTCAACACAGCACTCAGCAGTATTCCAGCTATGTGGCGGCGGTTTGTAAATAATCGACTCTGGACCAGACAATCCAGTGATCAACAACACGAGCATATATCTACGCAATTGACATGTGACAACCAAGTCGGTGAGCTTGACCACGTAATCCTGTTAGTCACTTTTACGACAAGGTTACTGAACACCAATTCTAACCCAGATGTTCACGGGTCGATATGGTAGGGCCTAGTGGCTGTATGTATTCACACGTGATCGAGATGTGTGTACTCAAAGCTGTGAAGTACTGACGATGGCCTTCTGTTGTGTCTGTCTGCCATGTTTCCACCCTGCATGGTTTGACTTCTTTGTTTTACTGGATTATGTTCTTTCTTGGTTCTGTTTATATTCTTTTCTGATGTATATATTTGTTTTGTAGTCATGGTAACTGTTGTTTCTGCATGGTGAATGTGTTAATACTGTTATGTTGATACGCCAGTAGAAATGCCACATTGTTATCATGTTGTATGAATAGCATTTAGTGCTAGTAAGCTCATAAGTTTAGTTTTCATGCTGCTTAAAGTAGTACTGGAGCAGTGTTGATGTAGGGTCCATACCACCTATTTAGTTCAAGCAACTGGTCTTGTTTCTCTTGATGTCCTTATATTACGTCCATGTGGGGGCGGTGGGGTAGTCTAGTGTTTAAAGCGTTGGTTTCATGCCAAAGACCCGGTTCGAATCCCCACATGGGTACAACGTGTGAAGCCCATTTCTGGTGTCACCCGCCGTGATGTTGCTGGAATATTGCTAAAAGCGGCGTAAAGCCAAAACTCAGTCAGTCCATGTGATCCCTAATATTTGTTTTGTTTCTGTTTCGATGATCCTACATTCAGCAATATTCGTGCTATGTAATGTCAGTCTGTAAATGACTGAGTTGGGCCATGCAATCCAGTTATCGACATCATGAACTTGATCCATGTTGTTTATGTGCGATGACGTACCATTAATCAATTTACAGAGAGCGATCACTCGAAGTGTGGCTACTCACAACATGCTTTGTTTGCTCAAGACTAATTCTAACCGAGATCGGCATAGATGAAAATAATTAGAAAATATATAGGATCTCTCCTTAGTGAGTGAGTGAGTGAGTGAGTGAGTTTAGATTTACGCCGCGTAATATTCCAGCTGTATGGCGGCGGTCTGTAAATAATCAAGTCTGGACCAGACAATCCAGTGATCAGCAGCATGAGCATCATACTGCACAATTGGGAACTGATGACATGTGTCAACCAAGTCAGCAAGCCTGACCACCCGATCCCGTTAGTCGCGACTTACGACAAGCATAGTCGCCTTTTGTGGCAAGCATCGGTTGCTGAAGACCTATTCTACCCCGGATCTTCACAGGTCATCTCTCCTTATGAGTGTTTGAATGCGGTGTTACGGCACAGTCTGAATATTCCAGCTGTGCCAATGATGCCTGGTTTGAATCTGAACTCAAGAAACCAGTGGTTGACAGCATGAACACACTTAGCAATGCTGTTGAAGATAACACACAATCAACCGGGGCACTCAAAGTAACCCACCAGATCTGTATTATTCAACTCTGATGATAGTAATTGGGTACTGAGGGCCTATTTTGATCTGGGGCAGTATGGTAACCTAGTGGTTAAAGCGTTTCTCGTCACGCTGAAGATCTAGGTTAGATTTCCCAACATGGGCACAATGTGTGAAACCCATTCCTGGTTTCCCCCGCCGTGATATTGCTGAAATATTGCTGAGCGGCATAGAACCATACTGACTATTCTGATCTGTGAGTGAGTAGGGTTTTACAATATTCCATCAATATCACATCAGGGGCACTAGAAATGTACTTCATACATTGTACCCATGTTTGGAATCGAAACGCTTCAATCGGTAGCCCACAGCCGATATGTGATGTTTATGTTGTCGTCTAAACAAGACAGCATGTTTATTGAGGGACCTGTTTCTGTTTTATGATGAAGGTGTGGTCGTGTTGTTTTACTCCTATTGTTTACTTTATTATAAGTAAGATACTTTGTGGGGCCTGGTATAGCATGAGACACTCTATATTATCATCACTGTTTTCCATTTGTAATATCTCTAGGGCGAGGCTCATAGTTTTGAATCTTTTATCAACTCGTGTTTATAAATGCTACTCAATGGAAGATAAGGACCACTTGATTCTTACATATTAGTAACATTCTGTCAAGCCAAGTTCACAATAGCATTGTGAAAGAATAATGGCATGGTAGATTAACTATAGTCATATTGAAGAATCAGGTGGTCCTTGACTTCTGTTGTGTAGTATATGATATATTTTACTAAAAACAGGGTGAGTAGTGTTAGTAGCGTTCATTTTGTACTAGTATAAGATGAACACATCATCAGTTTGGGAATACCTACTCTCAGTGAGATTCTGGAGTTTCTACCTCTAAGATACCTGGGATGTTGTTAAGGTGTACATTTTATGGTTATATGTGAATGTTGTTTCATCTTCAGTATCACTGCTACATTAGTGGGACCTTTAGGTATTAGGGTAGTGAGTACCTGTTCCACCTTGGAATCCCCAAACTAAGACAAACATTTGGTAGTGAGGACCTGTTCCACACTGGAATCCCCAAACTGAGACAAACATTGGGTAGTGAGTACCTGTTCCACCTTGGAATCCCCAAACTGAGACAAACATTGGGTAGTGAGTACCTGTTCCACCCTGGAATCCCCAAACTGAGACAAACATTGGGTAGTGGGTACCTGTTCCACCCTGGAATCCCCAAACTGAGACAAACATTGGGTAGTGAGTACCTGTTCCACCCTGGAATCCCCAAACTGAGACAAACATTGGGTAGTGGGTACCTGTTCCACCCTGGAATCCCCAAACTGAGACAAACATTGGGCAGTGAGTACCTGTTCCTCCCTGGAATCCCCAAGCTGAGACAAACATTGAGCAGTGAGTACCTGTTCCTCCCTGGAATCCCCAAGCTGAGACAAACATTGGGTAGTGAAGACCTGTTCCTCCCTGGAATCCCCAAACTGAGACAAACTTTGGGTAGTGAGTACCTGTTCCACCCTGGAATCCCCAAACTGAGACAAACATTGGGCAGTGAAGACCTGTTCCTCCCTGGAATCCCCAAACTGAGACAAACATTGGGTAGTGAGTACCTGTTCCACCCTGGAATCCCCAAACTGAGACAAACTTTGGGTAGTGAGTACCTGTTCCACCCTGGAATCCCCAAACTGAGACAAACATTGGGCAGTGAAGACCTGTTCCTCCCTGGAATCCCCAAACTGAGACAAACTTTGGGTAGTGAGTACCTGTTCCACCCTGGAATCCCCAATCTGAGACAAACATTGGGTAGTGAAGACCTGTTCCTCCCTGGAATCCCCAAACTGAGACAAACTTTGGGTAGTGAGTACCTGTTCCACCCTGGAATCCCCAAACTGAGACAAACATTGGGCAGTGAGTACCTGTTCCACCCTGGAGTCCCCAAACTGAGACAAACATTGGGTAGTGGGTACCTGTTCCACCCTGGAATCCCCAAACTGAGACAAACATTGGGTAGTGAAGACCTGTTCCTCCCTGGAATCCCCAATCTGAGACAAACATTGGGTAGTGGGTACCTGTTCCACCCTGGAGTCCCCAAACTGAGACAAACATTGGGTAGTGGGTACCTGTTCCACCCTGGAGTCCCCAAACTGAGACAAACATTGGGTAGTGAAGACCTGTTCCACCCTGGAATCCCCAATCTGAGACAAACATTGGGTAGTGAGTACCTGTTCCACCCTGGAATCCCCAAACTGAGACAAACATTGGGCAGTGAGTACCTGTTCCACCCTGGAATCCTCAAACTGAGACAAACATTGGGCAGTGAGTGGTCACACATTGGCCCTGACCCTAAGTAAATGAACATTCATGCCAGTTTCTTCCTTAATGACATATTACCAACATTTACCAGGATGTATGCCAAACCTAGCCTGTTAACTCCCTGCTGGAGATCCAAGATATTATTTTATCCATACTGAAAACTTCAAAGTGTGTGCATGTCATGCAGATGTGTTTGTTTCTTTAATATTCTATTGATTCATTGATAAATTGGGCCCCCAAAATAGTGCTGTGGTTCTGGTTAATTTCATTGGAGGATATTTCTTTTCCTTTCTTCTATCTGTCTTGTTTCTTTGAAAAATGATGTAAAGTCAGCAGTTGTTTTATGGTGGTGTATATTTTCATGCTTGTTCTTTCTTGCCAGGAAAAGTGAGAATCACTGAAAGAAATTTTGGGTTGGCACCTTTGTTTTGGGTAGTTGGATCATCGGAACCACATCATTATTTTTGCCTAATACTAATCACTGTTGTATTATAGAGACTGATCTTGGAATGCCAATTCTGTGATTAATTAATAAATTACTTATATTGTATGCAATCATGGTTTTGAACACGGATATTCATTCCTAATGATGTGGAACATTTGTCAAGTGTTTTACTGATAGAACTTGTAACTATTGGAAGAAGCAAATAAATGTAATATCAGTGGTTATGAAAATAGTTTCTGGAACATTTTCATGAGTGATAAAGACTGGAGATTCTTCTTACATTCTCTGAAACAACGGTTGGAATGAGATTTTAGCTGTTTGTGAATGTTGACCAATATGAAGACTGTGAGTGCTGTCTGTTCCAGGCGTCGGGCATGCCGATGAGATCTGACCTGATGTACGACATGAAGGATGTCTGGTCAGAAATACAAGCTGTGGTAGGTGTCCATAAGTAACTAGGGGTGAAATGGTACGCTCTTACCACGGTACGGTACGTATTACGGTACAAGGCCTTCGGTTCAGTCCGTTTCGTTTCGGTGTATGAGTACTTACTTCCGGGAAAATAGCAGCCGCCTAGCAAAATATTCGATTTCTAGACATTTTAGAAAAGGTTTTAGAAGGTTAATAAATGATGGTACGAAAACCGAAAATATCGAATTTTTGGATTGCATTATGGTATACCGAACCGAAGGCAAAATACTGCGGTTCTACTAATACCGCAATATGTATATCCGCTTTCACCCTATAAGTGGTGCAAGTTAGTAACAGGGGAGACACTTTAGAAGATCCCTCCGCTTTTGGGGCATTAACATTCAACTTTACGTTTTTCTAAATGATAATGAGTAATAAATTAAATATTTATATTGTTATGTAATTCTCCAGAATGGATTGGTGTATATGACAGCTGTGTTTTTCAGCTGCAAGTGCTTCTGAGCCAGTATCTGGACGTGCGGAACTCCCTGTCAAACAGACAGCAGGTGCCGAGCGGCTTCGATGAACCCAGCATGGATATCAGCCAGTACTTCAGCAAGAAGAGACAGGCAAAGCCAAAGAAAGTTAGTTTTGTCTCCTGGCCACAATCCACAAAACGATCTTAGTGCGATGACGATCGTAATACAGTGTCAAAATATGGGAGTTAGGATCACCTTAGTGCTAAGATTGTTCTATGAAACAGTTCCCGTGACAGGTTTTTCAAGATTCTTGTTGGTTTTCTTGTCTTATTTTGTTGGCTGAAGTTTTATATACATTTGAAAGTGTTTAAGTTTTACAGACATTCCTTATGTCTGGCTGATAGGAATTGTTTACTTTTTAAGTCATATTTTGAGTGTTGTCCTTACTGGCTGTGAACTGGGAAAATATGACTGTTTCAGATAAGCTTGTTCCGGTTTGATGCGTCACTTCACGCCCTCAGTACTAACAGTTACATCGAGGACAGTCGACAGTTTGATGCTGTGAGTATCACCTGATAATTGATGAAGAGGGGCAATGGGGTAGCCTAGCGGTTACAGTGTTCACTCATTGTGCTGGAGACCCGGGTTCGATTCCCATTTGGGTGATGCCCATTTTTGGTTTTTCCTGCTGTGATATTGCTGGAAAGTGGAATATTGCTAAAAGCGTCATAAACCTCACTCACTCACTCACTGATAAAGAACAGAGAGATTATTGGTAGAATATGTTTTCATATCATGTTTCTGTTCCACATATACCAGTAACATATAAATGAGACAGAAAATTTATGGTTAGTAATCTTTTTGTCTTGCTATTTTTAATGCTAGTTCGAGACATTTTGTTCTGTAACAGTAGTTTCATGTGATTTTGACTTGTGGTTATCTCCCTTTATCCAGGCTGGTTACCTAGGTGACCAGGGTCTGCTAGCAGGACTGAGCAAGCATCAGCTGGTGTGTAAACCTGCAGCCAATAATGTGACGGGTGAGTTGTGCAGCATACCACCATGATATACAAGGGAGGCCACTCTGTTGGTACTGATGGAGGAGTTTGTATCGAGGGTCAGTTATTAGATCATGATCCTCTTAGAAATGTATTGTCTGTGCTCAAGAAAGGCAGCCAAGAAACATCTCATACATCCTCACAAAGATTTAAGCATTATGTCGTTTTGATGACGTAAAATATGGGGGCTTCGGTGGGTGTCTAAAATCCTATGGTCATGGGTTTGAATCCCAAATGATGATTCATGGTTTGTCAGTTCCATACTAATTGTGGGTTTCACAGCCTGTTGTATGCTGATCCCACAATCCTCTGTTCCAGCCATATACAAGCCACTCCGCAGCTTCATCCAGGAGATCGAGAAGGCAATGGAGATGGAGAGCCCGTCGAGGTACGTAGCCATGGCAACCTGTTGTCTCTCGAATCCCAATCCATACACTAGACAACACCTTCAGGTTTCACTTTATGCATGTCGATTCTTTGATAACAAGGTTTCGAGTGAGTGAGTATAGTTTTACACCGCTTTTAGCAATATTCAAGCAATATCACGGCAGGGAACACCAGAAATGGGCTACACACATTGTACCCATGTGGGGATTCAAACCCTGGTCTTCGGCGTGACGAGACAACGCTTTAACCACTAGGCTACCCCACCGCCCCTACAAGGTTTCGGGTGAGTGAGTGAGTGAGTATAGTTTTACACCGCTTTTAGCAATATTCCAGCAATATCACTGCAGGGAACACCAGAAATGGGCTTCACACATTGTACCCATGTGGGGAATCAAACCCGGATCTCTCATCATCACTGGGCTACCCCACCACATCAGCCTGGAGGAGACAAACCAGTGACTGATAGTGTGAGAAATGTCAGCATATTATGATGAGATGCCATCAAAGTTTGCTGAAAAATCACATATCAGACTAGGGGAATACTGTGTTGATTGGGATGAAACATTGAAACCATTGACCTCTTTCAGGACAGGGTAAGGGATACCAGTAGGACTGGTGGTAAGTGAAGAATCCATGTTAAACAATGGCATGATACAGCATTCGAAATAATCAAATATACCGGTTGCTATTGTATTGGGCCAGCAGTTTCAAATATTTGCAGGCCCTTGTGGCCATTTAGTAAATTATCTGTTTGTTTTTTTCAACTGTATTCTTTCCCATAATTTTTTTCTTTATTAATGTTTGGGAATCATCCACGATCCTTCACGGTAATTTACAGTTTCACTTCCTGGTATTTCAGCGCTTTGTGCATGGGAATGTCAGCACCAGTCTTCAACAAATAAAAACTTCTCTATGCGCCATAAGCTTTGCTAATTGATTTTGTAGAAATAGTGTGAAACTGTGTACAGTGTAGTCTATTTTGGTTTGGCTTCAACAAATTGGGCCTGCAGATTTCATTCAGGGCCTGTAGATTTTGATGCCTGCAGGCGACAGCAGGCCTTGATGGCCAACTGACAAATTAAAGTGTTTCAAACACTGGCATGATATCTTTTTTACAAGCACTGTAAAACAGGCATTTGTCTCAAACAGTGATGGGACGGATGGAAGTGCATGCAAACATCTTGAATGAGAGTGCAAACATCTTGACTGAGACTCTATGCAACCCCCTTCATTGTTTTCCGCCTGAACTATTATAGTTGAAGTACGAGGACACCTGCGTCCGAAAGTGCTTTAACGCTATAATAGTTCAGGGCTTAAAGTGTGCTTTATTACACTATACATGGTGGTAGAGCTTAACTGTATTTCTTTCTAAGATGCCAAATTTAATACTATTTAAGGATAATTACGCATTAATATAAGGCAGAAATGAACGCGACGGTGTCGGTGACCTAAATTAAGAATCCTCGCGACAGGGGCTAACAGGCGTGCTGTTCTATTGATGTGCCTGACCCCAATGCGCTAAGACTAATGTTACCAGAAAAAACAAATGATAACAGTTCGATGACGGTTTACGCTCGATTAAATATCTTCTCTGAATTATTTTAATTACATCTGTCATTAACGTAAACCATACGGGGCAATATGAACGCCGACATTTCTACTACCAACGACGCTTAGATCAGTACATCCAGATGAAGCTGAGTAGTCAAGCCGACATTCCACCGATTGCATTGTGGGAATGTAAACATTGCTAACGCTAACCGTGCCGCTGAAAACTTGTGAGTCGAATTGACACATTTTAACCGTCGTAAAACATAAACGTAATGTTTCCACCAGTGATGTTAGCTGCGTGAAGCAACTGCAAACCAAGAAGCGGGATGCAACGGAGTAGTTTACTGTAGGAGGCCGTACGAGGCGATGACAACTGACATGCATCGTGACGTCGCTTTCATTGTGACGTAATGTAAAATGGTTCGATTACAAGGGGGCACACTAGAATGGCACAGTGACGGGATAACGTCATTCAGTTGTTACGTCATCAAAAAACTATACCTTTATTGTCCCATAATGTTTGTTTTTTTCAATTGTTCTAACCGCTAGGCATCTTAGAATTGCATTCAATACGTGAGTTTGTAAATGTTATGTTGCAGTCTCCAGGAGTTTGTGACTGACTTCGTACAAAATGCATTCCTTGGCCAGGTTCATCAGAAGGTGTCCCAGAGCATCGACGCTGCCACACGAGGTATGTCTATAGTGTAAAACAAACTACCAGAGATATCCCCAATATATCCTGAACAGCTGCTTCTGTAGTGAAACACATTGTGAAAGAGGGTCTGGAAATAATCGGGAAATTTCCTCGAGGTTTTGGTTGTCACCATCTGAGGGGACACTGACAGTGTAGGGAGTTTAAATTTGGTTGTCTGAAGGGACACTGACAGTGTAGGGAGTTTAATTAGGTTTGTGGCTGGGGGAACGTGGTCTTGGACATTTCACTGACTAGAGTGTCAGGATTATTATTCCCCGCCGCGCTTTTAGCGGGGAATATACCTGTTGTATTAGGCTCTGTCCGTCCATCCATCCGTACGGCCGTACGGCCATACGTACGAATTGGAATATCTTAAGAACCATTCACTAGATTGTTTTCATATTTGGTACCTAGGTTCATCACAGTATAAGAAAGGTCCAAGTCAGGTTTGGTGACCTTGACCTTCATTTCAAGGGGGACTTTAACGTTTTACCTGCATGATAAGCTATCTCAAGAACCGTTCACTGGATTTTCTTCATATTCAATACCAAGCTTTATCTAGGGAAGGTGCAGGGCCTTAAAGGCATGTTAAATTGTTAAGATAGTCAGCAAGATATCGCAAAAAATATTCACTGGCTTTTTTTCATATTTGACACCAAGCTTCATCTAGGGAAGGCCCGGGGCCCAGTCAATTTTGGTGACCTTCACATAATTTTCAGGGTCACGACGACACTTTGAAGATTTCAGCTTGTTAACCTGAATTGTCAGCAAGATATTTCAACAACGGTTCACTGGATTTTCTTCATAGACTTTCAAGACTTCCCTTGATTGTTTTTCAATAAGCAATTTCTTTAGTACTATTTGTGCATATTTCATACACTATGACATTCATGTCAAGGTCAAAGTCAGTCTTGAAAACGTGCGTGTTTGAACAACTTAAGAGCAAGATATCAAGAGAGGTTGACTGATCATGTTTTTGTTGACATTTAACTTCATCTTAAACTTTCATTACTTTATAAGTTTTTAAAGTGAAATTCATCAATTGGCAAGGTAAAATTCATCGGTGCGTTTTCACTGCAAACAGACTATAGGTGTGTAAGAAAGACTGGAGCTAAATGCCTAGGCCCTGTTGTACAAAGTATTCCAGGAACTAATGTTGAAACATCTTTTGTTTATCAGTGTATCTTGCGACCCGTGAAGATCCGGGTTAGAATTGATCTTTAGCAACCCATGCTTGTCGTAAGAGGCGACTAACGGGATCGGTGATGAGGCTCGCTGACTTCGTTGATGTATGTCATTGTATACCAACTTTGTAAATCAATGCTCAATCAATAGCTGACACTGGATTGTCTTGTCCAGATTTTCTTGTTTACAGACCACCATCTTATGGCTGGAATATTGCTTAGTATGGTGTGAAGCAACAAACGAAAAAGTATTAATGTATTAGCTTTTCGATATTCTGAGCACTGAAATCACTGTGATGAACGGAAACCCGCGAGAAATCTTGTGTTTATTAGGAATACATGTATGCACCATATCATGACTAAGCTATCAGCATCATCATCATCATCCAAGGTCTGATCGTGTTGCCGACTTTCTCATTACACTCAGTCATTGAGGAGGAGGATGGTCACAAGTGTAAGTGTGGTTGTCATGGAAACCAGACCACCAGTAACTGGCTCATCACCTTTACCACCAGCCCTGTTTGTATCATGTCATGTATCAACGGCCTGTAATGTGATGTCCTTAGCTTGCCCTTGATGTATCTTCATTTCTAGACTTTGTCATATCTCATTTTCCGTCAGTTCCCTTGCAATGGATGTGATATGTTGTTCAGTTCTTTGTTTATGACGACATCCATGTTTCAGGAGCCTGAAAGATTTGCTGGATGTTTTTAGGTTGCTGTTGTCATGGTTACTGTTTATGAATTTTACATGTTATATCTCCTTTGTGTTTTTGCCTTTGCTTATGCACAAGTTTCTAAATATTTGTTTTGTTATATGTTGTTTTTTCTGGGTCAGAATAGGAACTCCATTTCCTATGCATGGCATATTAGATGTCTGTGATAGCGATTAAGTACAGGTTAGGTAATACATTTGTACCAGGCTGATTGTGTGTTATCTTAAACTTGGATCATACTTTCGACTACTTGTGTTTTTTAATTAGATATTGAAATTTTTAGATGCAGGGATATCGCTTGAATATTTCATTACAATGAATGTTCACTCACATATTTAAACATGACACCTGGAAATTTGAGGTGCACAGCATGGAATGTGTTTACTTCACGTGAGTTTGATTCCAAATTAAGAAGTAATATTTGTTGAAATGTTAAACCCAAAATGTGAAGTCACACACATTGCTGTGAGTTTGATGAAATGTTGTTATATACTGATACTGCTCACAATATCAATCATTGGTTTGTCTCATCCAGTCTGGTGCGGTGGGGTAGCCTAGTGGTTAAAGTGTTAGCTCATCATGCCGACGACAAAGGTTTCGATTCCCCACATGGGTACAATGTGTGAAGCCCATTTCTGGTGTCCCCTGTCATGATATTGCTGGAATATTACTAAAAGCGCATAAAACTAAACTCACAGGGCTAGATTTAAGCATTTAGAACTTGCACTGATGCAACCTGAAACTGCTAAATGCAACCTCTTATGTATATCAACTTGTACCCAGTGCATGTTAATATTTTGTGTTCAAAGAACACTTCAGCTCGAAAACAGAATGATGAGGAACTGGCTTGGAGCAGTGACTCTGATTACTTCATGAACATTGACTGAAGGGCGTACTTTACTGTTCATGAAAGTCTAGGAAGTAAGATAAGTAATCTTATCAGACCCAGATTTCTTTTGTTATAATAATGTTCTAAAATGTCTTTACCAAAACTCAAGCCTTATATGAGATTTTATATTGCGCAGCAGGTGAACCTGTTTTTGTTTGGTGCAACAAGATTATTGCCTTACGTTGCACTGGGTGCAAGTAGGTTTCAAGTAGGTTTCATTTCCTTAAGTCGAGCCCTGTATTTGGGATTGCACTTCCTCAGTGAAGTACAGATTCTAGTATTTTGAGATGGGTGGTAGGGTGGGGTGGTTGGGTATTGTGTGTTTGAATCCCACCTTAGAAAGTGGCCTAATGAAGGGTACTCAAAGTAGATGGTCTAGACTACTAGTTGTCAGCCCCAGTGGCTGAATAGGTTAGATCGCAGACTGTGTGGTGTCAACTATGTACCTGACTCTGAGAGTCCAAGATGTGACTCAACCACCCAAAAGAGTAATAGAATCAGTAATCTGTGAAAGTGTAATCCCAGATATTACACCTGTTCCATCTGACCACTTTCTAAATGGCATTGTATTTTCATGTTTGAACATATTGTCCAATACTTAGGGCTGATCATTCTTCAATGCCTGGCTTAACTCTTAACTCTCAGCTAACTGTTGATCATGCTATATCTTTCAGAAGCTTGCCAACTCCATGAGATGAATGCAATGTTTTATTCCAATTCTTTACACAGTTTAACCTATCGATTGCTTGCACAATATTACACTTTGACACATTCTTGTTCGTGGCCATGTTTTGTGCACAGAGTTTCAGTAGTGTGGAACATGTTCTTCAGTACCCCATCCGGGGAGTCCAAGAGTCCAAGAGTCAGCATTAGAATTGACCCTCAGCATAATTGTTGTTAGAAGCGACTGTTGGATCTGGTGGTCAGACTTTGTGTCTTGCTTGATAGTGAGACATCGTACCCAGACTCTGTAGAATGCTGTCTGCAGCATCAGTCACTGGATTGTCTGGTCTAGACTCGAATATTTACAGGCTGCTGTCATGTAGCTGGAATATTGCTGAGTGCGGCATTAAACAACCAATCAACGAACAGACTAAAGTAACCATTGTAACATGAATTTGTTTAAATGGCTCTGGCTCTGGATTTGTTATTATACATCCAAACAAATTTAATTAATTGTTGTATATATTGTAAATTGTAATTGTCAGTATGGGCATGTTGATCTTGAAGGAAAAACATCAGGGTAAATGTCTTCCAGGATGCACTACAATTTGCTCTGCAGAGTTATGTCCCCTTGGCAGGATAGACACAGTAGAAACTTGTAATTAGTGGTTTCAATCCAGGTTTGTCCTGCTTCTATCTGGGTTTGTTAACACCATATGCCCATCCTTGTGGGTCACCAAAGTGTTATAAGACCTGGAGGTTTTCTTCCCACATAACACTGCCACCCTTTGATATAATCGACAATCTGTTCAGTATGCACGTTTTTACTAGTGATGATTGTTTGTCTGCTCCAGAGCCAATTATTAAACAAATAGCAAAACATAGTAACTGGTGTTAGTTGTTTAAGGTAATATGTCCTGTTCCACAAAACAATCTCAAAGCTACGATGATTATAAGCTTTATGCCAGTATGAGAGCTATGGTCACCTTCATGCCTAGTGGATCACTTTGTGGAATCCCCACAGGTCAATGTGTGAAGCCCATTTCTCACTCAGTACTAATGGGACTATACTCAGGCAGTCAGTCAGTAACTATCTTGGAATAGGTCTCACTGGTACAGGTTCCATGCATCCATGCATGCTGATGTGTTCAAATAACAGAAACAAGATGGCTACTAAAGGATGCTTGATGTTAAGTTCCCACCTGCATTACATGATACTGAAAGGTGGTCAAACATGGAGAATGGATTTTTTACTTCCAGGTTTTGATGCTCTGCGGAATGTCATTGATGATAAGGTCCGACGGGAACTTGGTGTGCCACGCCCACTTTTACAGGTAATTTTACTGTTTGTAGTTACTGCTACTTCTGTGATGATTTACGGCCTCCGTGGGTGTAGTGGGGGTAGCATAGTGACATTTAAAGCTTGTTGGTAGCCTGGCTTTCGGCGTCAAGGACTGGCTGAAGACCTGAGTGGGGGTTCGATTCCACACGGGTACAATGGGCTGTGAAGCAGCCAGTCTGGGCTTGTTAGCCCGCATGTACATATACACTCTCATAGCTGGAATATTTCTCAAACCGCGGGTAAAACTAAATTCACTCACTGACTCTGTGTTGATTTTGTAATGAGGATGTGGTTGTCGAATGATCATGTTAATCTGTAACCATAACGATATTAGAACTAGAGGAAAAGACTTACCTACCAAATTTGAATGTCTGTTACTCTGTCGTATGATATGCATTTGTATACACAGTTAGATATATGGACAGAAAATATGTTTCAATCAGACAGAATAATTACATTTGAATTTGTCATTTACCAACTTGCATTCCGAAAAAACAACTGCACTAGCTCTTCACTTTGGACAAAGTTACTGAATAATGTTCAAACTTAGCATTCCAGAAAAGTTCAACTGCAGCCCATTTCTGGTGTCCCCGCCCTGAGCTCTTCACTTTGGACAGACAGGCAGGTGTTACTGAATTATGATGTCTGTTGATTGCAAGATGTTAGTCAGTCAATCAGTCTTGTTAAAGTATCACACAAGTCTTTCAACTGCCAGTGGTTTTAGTTCCTCAAGACGTGAACAGGGTCAGTTCTGATGTGACAGATGATGCCTTATAAAACGTCCATACCGGCTGGCCAGCTAACAAACAGTTGTCAAAGTATTTCATGTGAATGTTCTTCTCTACTCCAGAGCACCGTGACAGTCGACCGTAACATTCAAGATCTGCAGGAGCTGATGCATGATCTGCCAGACTATGCAGACCAGTTCCTCAACATGATCTGCAACGTTCTCTGTGACTACCGCGATAAGTGCCACTCTGCCTACAGAGGTAAACTTGAATGATGCCTTCTTAACAACAACAGTGTTAGTGTCAATGTTAGATTCAGTCCTGTACTGGTTCACAGCTCTGCCATAACAATTAGGGCTGTAACGATGCATTGAACTATCGATGGATTGCAATTGTTGAGTCTCCGATAGCAATTACTGTAAATCATGAAATTAATGCATCACGAATTTAATGCGAGTGCGAGGGTCTAGTCTAAAATGCGTCACGAAATTAATGCGAGCTCAGGAATCTGATGATAAAATGTGACACCCTGAATCTTTGATGTTGTTCATTTTCTTTTACAATTGTTATTTACCAAATTGTTACATAATTTGCCGATGAATAAGTTCAATGGATATAAGTTCAATATGCCAACACATATCACAATATATCGCAATTCGAAAATTTTGGCGATACCCAACCCTAGTTATAACTGATTGTGTGGTATAACTGGTGTTATGGTATAAGTGATTATATTGTATTCTATTATATTGTACTGATGGTACTGTATTACTGCAGATATTGTTCAGCATGGATCTGATGAGAAACGAGTGATCAGTGCCCAGTGGGCAAAGGATGAAGACATCAGCAGGTTCCTCAGGTGAGACTTTACTGTATCTCTCGACTCAGTAATGCTGCCATTTTCCATGAGTGTTTTGTAACTATTCAGGGCCATGGTCCACTTTCACAAAGTCATCTTAGTGTTATGACTGTCTGATCATGTTTATGTTAAGTAAGGGAGTTATGATTGTTGTAGATTGTTGCTAATACACAGACATGCTGCTGCAATTAATCTAAGACTGATTTCCTCCACACCAGGTCTCTGCCAAGCTGGAGGACTCTTCAGCCCGGGGAGGGACAGGAGCTGGACCGTACGATGTGCTCGGAGGAGGAGATGCGTGCTCTCAACTCAAAGGAAGCGGTCATCTTGATACGGAACTTATCCTCAGACGAGACCTTGATTCCTCAGCAGGAGATCATAACTGATGTCACTCAGATGAGGACTGTGGCCAATGTACATGAGAGTCTGGTGAGTTGAGGTCTGGTAGGCGATATGTCAGTGTATTCATCAGCAGGAGGTCATCACTGTACATGAGAGTCTGGTGAGTTGAGGTCTGGTAGGCGATATGTGAGTGTATTCATCAGCAGGAGGTCATCACTGTACATGAGAGTCTGGTGAGTTGAGGTCTGGTAGGTGATATGTGAGTGTATTCATCAGCAGGAGGTCATCACTGTACATGAGAGTCTGGTGAGTTGAGGTCTGGTAGGCGATATGTGAATGTATACGTCAGCAGGAGGTCATCACTGTACAAGAGAGTCTGGTGAGTTGAGGTCTGGTAGGTGATATGTGAGCGTATACTTTAGCAGGAGGTCATCACTGTACATGAGAGTCTGGTGAGTTGAGGTCTGGTAGAATGATATGTGACGTGCATACATCAGCAGGAGGTCATCACTGTACATGAGAGTCTGGTGAGTTGAGGTCTGGTAGGTGATATGTGATATACTTAGCAGGAGGTCATCACTGTACATGAGAGTCTGGTGAGTTGAGGTCTGGTAGGTGATATGTGAGCGTATACATCAGCAGGAGGTCATCACTGTACATGAGAGTCTGGTGAGTTGAGGTCTGGGAGGTGATATGTGAGCGTAAACATCAGCAGGAGGTCATCACTGTACATGAGAGTCTGGTGAGTTGAGGTCTGGTAGGTGATATGTGAGTGTATTCATCAGCAGGAGGTCATCACTGTACATGAGAGTCTGGTGAGTTAAGGTCTGGGAGGTGATATGTGAGCCGATACGCCAGCAGGAGGTCATCACTGTACACTTGAGAACCTGGTTAAGTGAGGTCTGGGAGGATATATGTGTGATACATCAGCAGGAGGTCATCACTGTACATGAGAGTCTGGTGAGTTGAGGTCTGGTAGGTGATATGTGAGTGTATACATCAGCAGGAGGTCATCACTGTACATGAGAGTCTGGTGAGTTGAGGTCTGGGAGGTGATATGTGAGTGTATACATCAGCAGGAGGTCATCACTGTACATGAGAGTCTGGTGAGCTACGGTCTGGGAGCTGATATGTGAGTGTATACATCAGCAGGAGGTCATCACTGTACAAGAGAGTCTGGTGAGTCGAGGTCTGGTAGGTGATATGTGAGTGTATACATCAGCAGGAGGTCATCACTGTACATGAGAGTCTGGTGAGTTAAGGTCTGGTAGGCGATATGTGAGCGTATACATCAGCAGGAGGTCATCACTGTACATGAGAGTCTGGTGAGTTAAGGTCTGGAAGGTGATGTGTGAGTGTATACATCAGCAGGAGGTCATCACTGTACATGAGAGTCTGGTGAGTCGAGATCTGGGAGGTGATATGTGAGTGTATTCCCTAGTAGAAGGTCATCACTGTACATGAGAGTCTGGTGAGTCGAGGTCTGGGAGGCGATATGTGAGCGTATACGTCAGCAGGAGGTCATCACTGTACACGAGAGCCTGGTTAATTGAGGTCTGGGAGGTGATATGTGAGTGTATTCATCAGCAGGAGGTCATCACTGTACATGAGAGTCTGGTGAGTTGAGGTCTGGTAGGCGATATGTCAGTGTATTCATCAGCAGGAGGTCATCACTGTACATGAGAGTCTGGTGAGTTGAGGTCTGGTAGGTGATATGTGAGTGTATTCATCAGCAGGAGGTCATCACTGTACATGAGAGTCTGGTGAGTTGAGGTCTGGTAGGTGATATGTGAGTGTATTCATCAGCAGGAGGTCATCACTGTACATGAGAGCCTGGTGAGTTGAGGTCTGGTAGGCGATATGTGAGTGTATACGTCAGCAGGATGTCATCACTGTACAAGAGAGTCTGGCGAGTTGAGGTCTGGAAGGTGATATGTGAGCGTATACTTTAGGAGGAGGTCATCACTGTACATGAGAGTCTGGTGAGTTGAGGTCTGGTAGGCGATATGTGAGCGTATACGTCAGCAGGAGGTCATCACTGTACACGAGAGCCTGGTTAATTGAGGTCTGGGAGGTGATATGTCAGTGTATTCATCAGCAGGAGGTCATCACTGTACATGAGAGTCTGGTGAGTTGAGGTCTGGTAGGCGATATGTCAGTGTATTCATCAGCAGGAGGTCATCACTGTACATGAGAGTCTGGTGAGTTGAGGTCTGGTAGGTGATATGTGAGTGTATTCATCAGCAGGAGGTCATCACTGTACATGAGAGTCTGGTGAGTTGAGGTCTGGTAGGTGATATGTGAGTGTATTCATCAGCAGGAGGTCATCACTGTACATGAGAGTCTGGTGAGTTGAGGTCTGGTAGGTGATATGTGAGTGTATACATCGTCAGCAGGATGTCATCACTGTACAAGAGAGTCTGGTGAGTTGAGGTCTGGTAGGTGATATGTGAGCGTATACTTTAGGAGGAGGTCATCACTGTACATGAGAGTATGGTGAGTTGAGGTCTGGTAGGCGATATGTGAGCGTATACATCAGCAGGAGGTCATCACTGTACATGAGAGTCTGGTGAGTTGAGGTCTGGGAGGTGATATGTGAGCGTAAACATCAGCAGGAGGTCATCACTGTACATGAGAGTCTGGTGAGTTGAGGTCTGGTAGGCGATATGTCAGTGTATTCATCAGCAGGAGGTCATCACTGTACATGAGAGTCTGGTGAGTTAAGGTCTGGTAGGTGATATGTGTGAGGTGTATACATCAGCAGGAGGTCATCACTGTACATGAGAGTCTGGTGAGTTAAGGTCTGGAAGGCGATATGTGAGCGTATACGTCAGCAGGAGGTCATCACTGTACACGAGAGCCTGGTTAATTGAGGTCTGGGAGGTGATATGTGAGCGTATACATCAGCAGGAGGTCATCACTGTACATGAGAGTCTGGTGAGTCGAGGTCTGGGAGGTGATATGTGAGTGTATTCCCTAGTAGAAGGTCATCACTGTACATGAGAGTCTGGTGAGTCGAGGTCTGGGAGGCTATATGTGAGTGTATTCCCTAGTAGGAAGTCATCACTGTACATGAGAGTCTGGTGAGTCGAGGTCTGGGAGGCTATATGTGAGTGTATTCCCTAGTAGGAGGTCATCACTGTACATGAGAGTCTGGTGAGTTGAGGTCTGGGAGGTGATATGAGTGTATTCCCTAGTAGGAGGTCATCACTGTACATGAGAGTCTGGTGAGTCGAGGTCTGGGAGGCTATATGTGAGTGTATTCCCTAGTAGGAGGTCATCATTGTACATGAGAGTCTGGTGAGTCCGAGGTCTGGAGGCTATATGTGAGTGTATTCCCTAGTAGGGAGGTCATCACTGTACATGAGAGTCCTGGTGAGTTGAGGTCTGGGAGATGATATGAGTGTATTCCCTAGTAGGAGGTCATCACTGTACACATGCAGTCTGGTGAGTCGAGGAGGTCTGGGAGGTGATATGTGAGTGTATTCCCTAGTAGGAAGTCATCACTGTACATGAGAGTCTGGTGAGTCAGAGGTCTGGGAGGCTATATGTGAGAGTGTATTCCCTTGTAGGAGGTCATCACTGTACATGAGAGTCTGGTGAGTCGGAGGTCTGGGAGGCTATATGTGAGTGTATTCCCTAGTAGGAGGTCATCACTGTACATGACAGTCTGGTGAGTTAAGGTCTGGGAGGTGATACGTGAGCGTATACATCAGCAGGAGGTCATCACTGTACATGAGAGTCTGGTGAGTTGAGGTCTGGGAGGTTATATGTGAGCGTATACATCAGCAGGAGGTCATCACTGTACATGAGAGTCTGGTGAGTCGAGGTCTGGGAGGTGATATGTGAGTGTATTCCCTAGTAGAAGGTCATCACTGTACATGAGAGTCTGGTGAGTCGAGGTCTGGGAGGCTATATGTGAGTGTATTCCCTAGTAGGAAGTCATCACTGTACATGAGAGTCTGGTGAGTTGAGGTCTGGGAGGTGATATGTGAGTGTATTCCCTAGTAGGAGGTCATCACTGTACATGAGAGTCTGGTGAGTCGAGGTCTGGGAGGCTATATGTGAGTGTATTCCCTAGTAGGAGGTCATCACTGTACATGAGAGTCTGGTGAGTCGAGGTCTGGGAGGCTATATGTGAGTGTATTCCTAGTAGGAGGTCATCACTGTACATGAGAGTCTGGTGAGTTAAGGTCTGGGAGGTGATATGTGAGCGTATACATCAGCAGGAGGTCATCACTGTACATGAGAGTCTGGTGAGTCGAGGTCTGGGAGGTGATATGTGAGTGTATTCCCTAGTAGGAGGTCATCACTGTACATGAGAGTCTGGTGAGTCGAGGTCTGGGAGGCTATATGTGAGTGTATTCCCTAGTAGGAGGTCATCACTGTACATGAGAGTCTGGTGAGTTAAGGTCTGGGAGGTGATACGTGAGCGTATACATCAGCAGGAGGTCATCACTGTACATGAGAGTCTGGTGAGTTGAGGTCTGGGAGGTGATATGTGAGTGTATTCCCTAGTAGGAAGTCATCACTGTACATGAGAGTCTGGTGAGTCGAGGTCTGGGAGGCTATATGTGAGTGTATTCCCTAGTAGGAGGTCATCACTGTACATGAGAGTCTGGTGAGTTAAGGTCTGGGAGGTGATACGTGAGCGTATACATCAGCAGGAGGTCATCACTGTACATGAGAGTCTGGTGAGTTGAGGTCTGGGAGGTGATATGTGAGTGTATTCCCTAGTAGGAAGTCATCACTGTACATGAGAGTCTGGTGAGTCGAGGTCTGGGAGGCTATATGTGAGTGTATTCCCTAGTAGGAGGTCATCACTGTACATGAGAGTCTGGTGAGTCGAGGTCTGGGAGGCTATATGTGAGTGTATTCCCTAGTAGGAGGTCATCACTGTACATGAGAGTCTGGTGAGTCGAGGTCTGGGAGGCTATATGTGAGTGTATTCCCTAGTAGGAGGTCATCACTGTACATGAGAGTCTGGGAGAGTCGAGGTCTGGGAGGCTATATGTGAGTGTATTCCCTAGTAGGAGGTCATCACTGTACATGAGAGTCTGGTGAGTCAGAGGTCTGGGAGGCTATATGTGAGTGTATTCCCTAGTAGGAGGTCATCACTGTACATGAGAGTCTGGTGAGTGAGTTGAGTCTGGGAGGCTATATGTGAGTGTATTCCTAGTAGGAGGTCATCACTGTACATGAGAGTCTGGTGAGTCGAGGTCTGGGAGGTATATATGTGAGTGTATTCCCTAGTAGGAGGTCATCACTGTACATGAGAGTCTGGTGAGTGAGGTCTGGGAGGCTGATATGTGAGTGTATTCCTAGTAGGAGGTCATCACTGTACATGAGAGTCTGGTGAGTCTGAGGTCTGGGAGGCTATATGTGAGTGTATTCCTAGTAGGAGGTCATCACTGTACATGAGAGTCTGGTGAGTCGAGGTCTGGGAGGCTATATGTGAGTGTATTCCCTAGTAGGAAGTCATCACTGTACATGAGAGTCTGGTGAGTCGAGGTCTGGGAGGCTATATGTGAGTGTATTCCCTAGTAGGAGGTCATCACTGTACATGAGAGTCTGGTGAGTCGAGGTCTGGGAGGCTATATGTGAGTGTATTCCCTAGTAGGAGGTCATCACTGTACATGAGAGTCTGGTGAGTTGAGGTCTGGGAGGCTATATGTGAGTGTATTCCCTAGTAGGAGGTCATCACTGTACATGAGAGTCTGGTGAGTCGAGGTCTGGGAGGCTATATGTGAGTGTATTCCCTAGTAGGAGGTCATCACTGTACATGAGAGTCTGGTGAGTTGAGGTCTGGGAGGTGATATGTGAGTGTATACATCAGCAGGAGGTCATCACTGTACATGAGAGTCTGGTGAGTTGAGGTCTGGGAGGTGATATGTGAGTGTATTCCTAGTAGGAGGTCATCACTGTACATGAGAGTCTGGTGAGTCGAGGTCTGGGGAGGTATATATGTGAGTGTATTCCCTAGTAGGAGGTCATCACTGTACATGAGAGTCTGGTGAGTTAAGGTCTGGGAGGTGATATGTGAGTGTATATACATCAGCAGGAGGTCATCACTGTACATGAGAGTCTGGTGAGTTGAGGTCTGGGAGGTGATATGTGAGTGTATTCCCCAGCAGGAGAGTCATCACTGTACATGAGAGTCTGGTGAGTTGAGGTCTGGGAGGCTATATGTGAGTGTATTCCATCAGCAGGAGGTCATCACTGTACATGAGAGTCTGGTGAGTTAAGGTCTGGGAGGTGATATGTGAGCGTATACATCAGCAGGAGGTCATCACTGTACATGAGAGTCTGGTGAGTTGAGGTCTGGGAGGTGATATGTGAGTGTATACATCAGCAGGAGGTCATCACTGTACATGAGAGTCTGGTGAGTTGAGGTCTGGGAGGTGATATGTGAGTGTATTCCTAGCAAGGGAGGTCATCACTGTACATGAGAGTCTGGTGAGTTGAGGTCTGGGAGGCTATATATGTGAGTGTATTCCCTAGTAGGAGGTCATCACTGTACATGAGAGTCTGGTGAGTTGAGGTCTGGGAGGTGATATGTGAGTGTATTCCCTAGTAGGAGGTCATCACTGTACATGAGAGTCTGGTGAGTTGAGGTCTGGGAGGTGATATGTGAGTGTATTCCCTAGTAGGAGGTCATCACTGTACATGAGAGTCTGGTGAGTTGAGGTCTGGGAGGGTGATATGTGAGTGTATTCATCAGCAGGAGGTCATCACTGTACATGAGAGTCTGGTGAGTTGAGGTCTGGGAGGTGATATGTGAGTGTATTCCCTAGTAGGAGGTCATCACTGTACATGAGAGTCTGGTGAGTTGAGGTCTGGGAGGTGATATGTGAGTGTATTCCTAGTAGGAGGTCATCACTGTACATGAGAGTCTGGTGAGTCGAGGTCTGGGAGGCTATATGTGAGTGTATTCCCTAGTAGGAGGTCATCACTGTACATGAGAGTCTGGTGAGTTGAGGTCTGGGAGGTGATATGTGAGTGTATTCCCTATCAGCAGGAGGTCATCACTGTACATGAGAGTCTGGTGAGTTGAGGTCTGGGAGGCTATATGTGAGTGTATTCCCTAGTAGGAGGTCATCACTGTACATGAGAGTCTGGTGAGTTGAGGTCTGGGAGGCTATATGTGAGTGTATTCCCTAGTAGGAGGTCATCACTGTACATGAGAGTCTGGTGAGTCGAGGTCTGGGAGGCTATATGTGAGTGTATACATCAGCAGGAGGTCATCACTGTACATGAGAGTCTGGTGAGTTGAGGTCTGGGAGGTGATATGTGAGTGTATTCCTCAGCAGGAGGTCATCACTGTACATGAGAGTCTGGTGAGTTGAGGTCTGGGAGGCTATATGTGAGTGTATTCCCTAGTAGGAGACTAAAGGAGACTAATTAATATGTAACTGGGATGCCACTCATTAATCATTGCTCTCTAAGGAAACTTTAAACTATATATTTTACTTTATAAGTTAGGATCAGATGTATTATTATTGTATCATAGACAAAATTCACCTGTGGCCCTCTGTGTTATCAGTGAACTTTGTTTATCAGGAATGGTTTGCTGGTCGTCTTCAGCAGTTCACAGATAGTTTGTCTGGTCGGTCCACAAGCAACCTTGGCCCACCATCCACTAGCCCAGCTGTAAGTAACACTATTGCACGTTATCATGTGGACACTAATCAATATATTGTTTGTTTGTTGATCAATATCTAAATGTGAATACCAGTATATTGATTAAAACGTGATCCAGCACTACTTCTAGTTTGTGTAAACACATGATAACTTTAGCAAATGCGCACACTATTACAAGTATTTTTTAAATATAGACACATTTGTTTGTTATGTATTTCTACAGTGTGGTGACATTTGTTTTTCTGATGAAGTATCTGCTCATTATTTTCTAAAAAAAAATTTGTTTTCACTCATCAAATTCTGCAAAGTACATCCATTCACTATAGTGTCTCTTTTTCTTTATCAGGACATTCCACCGGTATCAGAGAAAACTTTAGCGTGAGTACTGCAGTCATGAAATAATATACAGTGAACTTCACTTAAAGCAAATTCAAAGGGATTACTTTGAACACTATAATAAAGATGCCATTTATTTATCCACAGTAGCCGATTCTTGAATCTAGCCTGAAAATAATATTAGCCATGATCATGTCACCGAGGTATGATGGCACACTGTGAACAAAGTCACCTAGCCTGACCACTAGAGCAAATTAGTTGCCTCAGTTGTATATAGGTTACAGGAGACAAATTATAACCCAGAATCCACCATGGAGACTAAGAATGAGAAGTACCCTCAATACCGCTTATATGCTTGTAGGTTAAGGGACTTAAAGGGCCACTGATCCAGAGCGATTCTTGTTTTGAGCCAACATGTTAATTGCTGTGATCAGCTGCCATAGTGACCTTTATGAAACCTTGAAACCTCTCTCGCTGATCCCCCTTTGCTAGATGTGTACAAGATTGATGGATCACCCATGCCCCGAACAAAATGGGTACCCCGTACCCACCCCTTTAAAACCATCATCACCCCCTAGCCATAAATATGAACGGTCCCTAATGTGTTTATGCTGCATGGCATGTAGTTAGTGGGTCTTCTGATCTGTCTGTGCAATTTTGTTTTATAGAGGCATGAACACACTTGTCCAGGATTTCCGCGACCTGGCAGAGATATGTATGTTGCTGTTACACCTGGAGGTCCGAGTTCACTGCTTCTACTACCTGTTGCCGGTAGCTAAACAGGTAGATACTTGGCTGTTTAATTGTTGAGGTAGAACACAAGTGTTATGAGTTCCTGGAAAGAGGTGTATCGTGTTATGACTCGTGAAGTGACGTCTTGTATTACAAAATGTTATCAACCAATTAGTAATGCAGCACAAGCGTGAATAATTCAGGATCACTTTAATTTAAGGCATATTATAAATGTTTATGTGCATGAAATGCACATTCATAATCAGATAAATGCATGTGTATTACTTCGTCTTACAGTCCAACTATGCAGGGCCAATAGATGACCTTGACCCTGACTCTAATGTCTTGAAGCTGAACAAGGATCTGACCAGCATGGAGGAGGTCCTGGCACACAGCCTGCAGCCCAAAAAGTTCAAGTGAGTAGATCAAACACTGTATGACACCCTAAAGGTCAAGCGAGTAGGCCAAACACTGTATGACACCCTAGAGGTCAAGCCAGTACACCAAACGCTGTATGACACCCTAGAGGTCAAGCGAGTAGGCCAAACATTGTATGACACCCTAGAGGTCAAGCCAGTACACCAATCTCTGTATGACACCCTAGAGGTCAAGCCAGTACACCAAACACTGTATGACACCCTAGAGGTCAAGCGAGTAGGCCAATCACTGTATGACACCCCAGAGGTCAAGCCAGTACACCAAACACTGTATAATGTCTACGTTAGTACACTGAACACATAATAACACTTGATGGTATGGGTACAATGTGTGAAGCTCATTTCTGGCGTCACCCGCCGTGATATTGCTGCAATATTGCTAAAAGCGGTGTATAACCAAATTCACTCACTTGATGTTAGTTGTTCTATTGAAAGGGGAGATAACTCTTTGTATATTCCCCCACTGTTTGCATAAGTCCTTGTGTTATGGGTTTTCTGATGTTTAAGACTGACTGACTGACTGAGTTTGGTTTTACGCCGCTTTTAGCAATATTCCAGCAACATCACGGCGGGGGACACCAGAAATGGGCTTCACTGATGCTTAAGAACATCCATTGCTTTCTTGATTATCTTATGAACAGTTGTATAACATTTCACAGACTTATTAAAGACAACTTTATCTTCCACTCAAGCATAAGTATTTATGATATTCAAAGGAGAGTAAACACTGCCGTCCAAATGCGTATAAGCCACGAATTATTAAGTGCTTGGGGGAGATAACTGACTGACCACTCTTGACAGGTACATCTTTGAGAGTCTGGGATACCTGGTGTCTTCCATCCTCATCAACAGTGTCCATTTCCTGAAGAAGATCAACGAGAATGGCATCAAGAAAATGTGAGTGATGGTGTGAAACAGCTGTACTATTGCTGACCGAGTCATTAAACTTAACTCGTTCACTTCTTTTTAAGTCAATAAACACAGATAAGAATTATCCTGAAGTAATGACCAGTGATTAATAACTACTTTGCAAGTTCTGCATGTGAGAATGAAATAACTAGCTTTGTTATTCTGGCTTCAGGTGCCCGAAACATCCTGGCCATCCAACAGAACCTGACCAACATCACATTAACCCGGGAGTCGGACATGGACAGGGCCAGGCTGTTCTACGAGCTGCTATACCTTACCCCCGATGTAAGTAGAAAAACACCCAAACTACTGTTGCTAGGCAGAGTTGCTTCTCTTACAGGCCGTCCCTTACATTTGAGTCTCCGAGGTTCACAAATATACCCATGGTGATAAGGTTCTTTTTCTGTTCCCAGGACATCTTGAACTCAATAGCGGAGAAAGGACCGCAGTTCACCGGTACGGAGTACACCCAGTTGATCCAGCTGTACCACCGCAGTCACCCCCGGCATCAAGGTGGCGGTGCAAGACGGCCACATGCAGAGATTGCTGCAGATCATTGAGAAGGGACAGAATGAGACCATCAGCACCTGAACAGACAGTTCATGGACAATGTTACACAGGGTCACATCAGTGTTTCTCAACAGGCACTGTTACCTGATATACTGCTTGTACTATGTTGCACATCTTTACATGTTAAGGTAACTGAAACAAGCAGCTGTTGTAAAGTGTTGCAAATATCAACAGTGTATAGTCAACAATCACCATACAAGTTATGTACAATGTTGCAGCTGTATTACAGATGAAGTGGATGGTCACTGTTTAAATACAGTGTTTATAGCAGATGAACAGCTGTTTAACAACAGCTGATGAAGCAAGCACATGCACAATGGTATAGTGTTTATAGCAGAAGAACAATCAGGTTGTTGTACAGTGTTGCAGCTGTTTTGCACAGTGAGTGAGTCAGTTTAGTTTTACGCCGCACTCAGCAATATCCCAGTTATATGGCTGCGGTCTGTAAATAATTGAGTCTGGACCAGACAATCCAATGATGAACAGCATGAGCATCGATCTGCACAATTGGGAACCAATGACATGTGTCAACCAAGTCAGCGAAACTGACCCCCCCGATCCCGTTAGTCGCCTCTTACGACAGGATAGTCGCCTTTTATGGCAAGCACATGGGTTGCTGAAGACCTATTCTACCCGGATCTTCACGGGTCTGTTTTTCACAGAAAGAAGCAAGTTGATGTACAATGTTAAGAACAATGTTAAGATTTGTTACAATGTTAAGAACACAAACAATCAGAATGCTGTACAACGCAAATACAGTTTTCACCCAAGCCTTTCAAAAATGAAAAATATGATGAGAATTTTGTGCTACAATGTCAACAGGAGACCTGTTGATCATCCATGCTAGAATTCCTACCAATAGTGTGTGTACACAGTGTGTGAGGGAAAAGTGCAATATTTGTGAAGCATTTCGTTTCATTATTTCGCAATTGTATTAATAATGGAGTAATACATATTTTCTGTCTAGTCAAACTATTTCTTTTGTAGAAAATGTAAGGTCAAGTTGGGAAGCACAGTTCTTATGATCGGTATTACTAAAAGCAGCACAAAACCATACTCACTCACTCGCTCTTGTGATCAGTACGCAGATGAGTGGTGCTCAGAGTAGCAATGATAGCGACTAGCACTCAAGCTCTGTGTGTACTGAGCAGTTCAGGTAGCTCCCAATGCGATGATTGATTAAGTGCCACTGATTGTGATCTGCTGAAGTAACACAGGTGATAAGTGCTTAAGTGGCACTGAATGTGACAAGCACTTTGTAGTACTGGCTGTGACATAAGTTCTTTAAGTATCACTTATTGTGACTTATTGTGCTTTAAGTGGTCTAGTGACCAGAGCTTTATATACCACTGCTTGCAACCATTTCGTCTGGTAATAAATCCTCAAGAGCTGCTCTGATTAAGATTGCAATAAATAAGTCATGGTCTATCTTTTGCTGTGATGTGCAGGTGAGAACTAGACATTGCTGCTACAGATATTAGTTTACATGTTCAAACAATAATCTTGCTACCTTTTGTCACAAGGGTCAGGCATGTTGTGGTATTACACCAGTTGATGAAGTGGATGGTCACTGTTTGAATACAGTGTTTATAGCAGATGAACAGCTGTTTAACACCAGCTGATGAAGCAAGCACATGCACAATGGGCATGTTGTGGTGAACATTGTTAATATGCACCTGCTATATTAGGAATTCTGTAAATAAATGCTGTATATTATTTTGTATATTACATATGTAATATCTATGTATGATGCTTTGTGCACAAACTGATGATATCACATCCAATAAAACAAACATCTGACTGTATTGTTGGTTTGTTTAACACTGCACTCGGCAACATCCAATCTCTATGAGGGTGGTCAGTAAATAATCGAGTCTGGACAAGACAATCCAGTGATAAACAACATGAATATCGATCTACAGAGTTGGGATATGATTAAGGGGTGGGGTGGGGTGTGTGTGTATTGCAAAGAATTTTCATATTGCGATGCGAAAGCATGTATTGCGATATGTATTGCAATATATTGCAGGACGTTAATGCTTGATTTATAAAGCAAAATCACTATGCCTGATTAAGCTTTAATAAAAACTACTTTACCATTGCATATTTTACGTACCGCGTTCCTCTTACCAATAGTTCCATCTACCGTGAACGTTTTCAACCCAAAATGCGGCCTTACCGATGCCTTTGCCCTAGTATTTGGCACCACAATAAATTGTTCGTTGTTGGGGGTCACCATTTTACAACACACGCATGGCTTCCGGTGTAAAAAACGGAAATATTCGAAGATTTTCGAGTATTACTAAGTTTTCCGAATGCATGTCAAAATACCGGTTTTCGATCAACGTATCGCAATACGTATCGTTTTCATGTCTGAACCGGTATATACCGGTAAACCGGTTATATTGGGCAGCCCTAGATATGATGTGTCAACTTTAGTCGCCTCATATGACAAGTATTGTATAAGACCAATTCTAACCCGGATCTTCGAGGATACTTGCAGAGCCATTTGTGACCAACTCGTGTTATTCCGGGACAAGCCGAATAGCTGGTTACGGAAAGGGGCGAGTGGTGACGAATGTTGCAGAGCAGACAATCCAGTAATCAGCACCATGGGTATCGATCTATACAGGTGGGATAAGATGACATGCACATGAAAGTCAACGAGCATGACCACCCAATCCGTTAGTCTCCTCCTACGACAGGCTTGTGTTGCTGAGGACCGATTCTTACGGGTATTGACATGGGAGGATCCGAAAAGACCTCTATGTTAAAATGCCAAGTGATATCTTACTGCATAAAGTCCCCGAAACACTTTTAAAGCCTGAACAATATAAACGTCAATCCAATTGGATTTTGCTTTACGCTGCACTCCAATATGCCAACCTATATATGGCGGTGGTCTGTAAATAATAGGGCCTGGACCAGACAATCCAGTGATCATCATGAGCATCAATCTACGCAATTGGGATACAATGACGTGTCAACCAAGTCAGCGAGCCTGACGACCCGATCCCGTTAGTCGCCTCTTAAAACAAGCATGGGTTACTGAAGACCCGGATCTTCACGGGTAGATTTCAATTGGAACAATCAGTATTTCCATCCTTGGAACTGTTGGAAAATGTCAGTCTTTTCATTCTCTTTCCAAGTTATAAATGTAACGTTTTCTCCAGCAGATTAAAACGTCAGCACAACGTCCGGCATGAAGCAAGTCTCTGCACACCTCACCACATGAAGCAAGTCTCTGCACACCTCACCACATGAAGCAAGTCTCTGCACACCTCACCACATGAAGCTCTGCACACCTCACCACATGAAGCAAGTCTCTGCACACCTCACCACATGAAGCACTCTGCACACCTCACACATGAAGCAACATGAAGCAAGTCTCTGCACACCTCACCACACAAGTCTCACCACATGAAGCAAGTCTCTGCACACCTCACCACAGAGCAAGTCTCTGCACACCTCACCACATATTCTGCACACCTCACCACATGGAGGGATATGAAGCAAGTCTCTGTCTAGCAAGTCTCTGCACACCTCACCACAGAGTGAAGCAAGTCTCTGCACACCTCACCACATGAAGCAAGTTCTGATATGTCCTGAAGTCTTCGTACGGAGGGATATGTTCTGAAAAACAGAGAGTTCTGTGTCCTAAAAACTTATTTTCGAGAAAATCGATCTTGAAGTTTACAACAACAATATTTTCAAAACTATTCAATCAAATTCTTTGGAAGTGTGCACACACGTGTTTTATCAAAAAGACTTAGAAATAACCAAAAGTGTGTTAAAGCTAAGAAATTAAAGAAAAACGCTTGGAGATAGAACACTCGGCCAAATATATTTGTACTTTTTTTGAGTACCGAAGTGTTGTATCAGAAATGCAGCTGAATCGTTATTGCACGATTGTTATATGCTTATTTCTCCCGTAATCAGGTTGTATTTTTGTTGTTTTAACTTGTTTTAGTTTCACAGCGTACGAATTACATTAAATAAATTATAGATATAGGCAATGTTCAGATGTTCCATTTGTATATTGTCGATAATGATAATAATCTCCATGTCACGTGATCAAACTGGATTTGCTGATTGGTTCGAGAACCACTTAGAATACTCTGGAACTAGCAATTTGTGCTATTTTATGGAGATAAAACATATTAATGAATGTAAAACCACTTTCTATGCTATATGTCACGGTGAAATTTTGCCTGGAGATAGAATAGGCTGTAAACATACCCTGAACTTCCTAACTCAATGTTCACCAAAAGTGGACATAGAACACTCTGGTTTTCCTGCTGCGATATGATAATATGTCACCGTTAGGATATTTCGTTTGGTGAGAGTTAGGAAAGGGTCCTGGATTCGCGATTATTTTTGGCCTGTTCTTCTGAAGTGATTAACCCTTTCCACCTGTGCCACATAGGTCTCTCTTGTTTCTTGACTGACATGCTCTGATATACCGAAGTGCTTATAAAAGCCGCCTCACTAACTCACATTAAAGCCATCATTAACTCCTTATTGTACGTGTAGAGACTGTACATTTTATACACGAAGGTGCCTGTGAAGATCCAGGTTAGAATTGGTCTTCAGCAACCAATGCTTGTACTAACGGGATCGTAGGGGTGACACATGTCATCGTATCCCAGTTGCGTAGATCGATGCTCATGTTGTTGATAACTGGAGTGTCTGGTCCAGACTCGATTATTTACAGACCGCCGCCATATAGCTGGAACATTGCTGAGTGCGACGTAAAACAACAAACCAACAAACAACACAGGAACATCCTGTGCTATCTTACAGTAGGGAGCGTTATCTGTGGCGCTGCAAACCGCGCCATGCAGAGTAGTGTCCCTTGGCCGTACAAGAACTTGCTCATTGCCGGTTCGAATCCACAGTCACCCCGGTAATGATCCTTTGTTTAGCAGCCTCAAACCCGTGCGCTGATTAGCAATGATTTTGTGATAGTGATATACGGATCTTTTAATTACTCAACAACTCTTGGAATAGGTGCATTTCTTCAAGGTAGGAATTAACAACACCAATAAAGTTCATGTCTTACGGAACATAGCACTCTAGAAGATGTTCTACGTTCAAAGTAAACAAATCTTTTCAACAAAAAACTATACTGCCACTGCCCTAATATTTCCTACTTCACATCTCTACGTCTCCCATGAACACATCAGAAACCTATGGGGGAGTTTTGGGGATGAGGGTAGCCTTGTGGTTTAATCGTTCGCTCGTCACGCCGAAAACCCGGGTTCATTTCGTCAAATGTGTACAATGTGTGAAGCCCATTTCTGGTGTCCCCCACTGTGATATTGCTAGAATATTGCTTAAAGCGGCGTAAAACTCACGCTGATTACTCCAAACATCTGCAACTACGCACCGCAGTTTAAGATACATCAGACAACAAACCGTATCGCAGAGACAACACATGAATTATTCACCAAATGCTCCGACATCAAGGAGCTTCAACACGGACCTTTTTCTCTGAGGGTGAAATAAGTAATTACACGTATAGAAATAATTGCTTCATTGTCTGAACCTGGCAACAGGTTATATTACGCATCCTGTTCATACCAGTATGTCGCCACTGTACACGTGGTCGCCACTTTCAAGTCGTGTTTTCAAGCCGGAGATTAAAGGGGGACCCTATACGCTGTTTCGAAAGGTCACTTTCTGCCCTTTCTGTAGTGAGATCCACAAACAAATCTCGAGCCATCTTCCAGTGACTGCGCACAACTAGGCACAGGAGGTTGGAGGGTAGCGGACTCGTTTTGTTGTGAAGTAGCTATGTGGAAAACAGTTTTACACTAAACGCCCATGGCGTCTGTGAAATGTTACATGTGCGGCTTCCTCCACAACAACACGTTGTCTACACAAACAGCGACGACACCCACAACGGCAGGTCCGTTGGGTCGGGAAATAGTTAACATTTCGGTTATACCAACCAGTGACAAGTACTCAACCTTGTAACAGCTGAAAAGCTTTTAAAATACTATTTCCTACCTGTAATATTTACATACTCTAAGTGGATTTGTAAAGTTTCTATTCTGGGTGCATTGTGAATGACCTGTGAACAATTCGTGTCATGCGAGAATGTTCCAAACTGTGTTCTGGGTTTGGTTGTAATCAGTTAGCAGATTTTATACATCCAGTGTGATGGTAGATTTAGCCTGATGGCAGCATGACATTGCTTCCTCCTTCAGGAAGAATGGTGTGAAAACGGCAACGAGTCTGGATATCGTCTGAGAATATTTGGATTATGCCGGTATTGGTCATGCGGCATTATCTTCAGCATAATTGGATTAAAACATTAAATAATAACACACCACAAAGCAAAGACGTCTTGCAGTATGTCATAATGCAAACCGATGCATGCCATTGTGTCCCAATTGCGCAAAATCGATGCTCGTGATGTCAGTCACTGGATTGTCTGGTCCAACTCGATATTTTCAGACAGCGGTCATACAGCTGAACTTTTGCCGAGCGAGGCTTTAAACGTCAAACAACCGTGACCAATAACACTACAGCAGACATTGTACAAATACGTATCATATTACACGGCGGCATGTATCATGTAATTTGGCAGCCTCTGATGATTTCTGAGTCATATCTTGCAACAGTTCTTGTACCATTTGCTTTGAGTGTTTCTGTATCCTGTCCTGGAACAGTCATGCACCATATTCTACAACATACACTGTATCATATCTTATAAGAAACACTGCCCCATGTCTTACCATTTACTATGCCGTAAAGCAGACCCTACACCTTCAAGCCATAAGGCGCACTGTTCCATGTTCTACAGCAGGCCCTGTACCATGTCCTACAACAGACCTTGTACCATGTACCACAAAGGACACTGTTCAATATTATACAAACGATTCTGCACCATGTCTTACACCCGGAAGATCCGTGTTAGAATTGTCTTCAACAACCAAAGCTTGTCTCAAGAGGCGACTAACGGGATCGGTTGGTCAGGCTCGCTGACTTGGTTGACACATGTCATCGTATCCCATTGCGTAGTTCGTTGCTCATGCTGTTGATTATGCTTGTCTTAACCTCGATTTGCAGCTGGATTTATAGCTGGAATATTGCTGACTGCTGCTTTAAACAACAAACAAATAAAACAAAAGACTCTGTACTTGGTCCTACAACAGACCATGTTCCATGTCCTCCAACAGATGATGTACCATGCCCTACAACAGACCACGTACCATTTCCTACAACAGACCATGTTCCATGTCCTCCAACAGATCATGTACCATGTCCTACAACAGACCATGTACCATGTCTTCCAACAGACCATGTACCATGTACCATGCCCTACAACAGTTTATGTACCATGTCCTACAACAGACCATGTTCCATGTCCTCCAACAGATCATGTACCATGCCCTACAACAGACCACGTACCATTTCCTACAACAGACCATGTTCCATGTCCTCCAACAGATCATGTACCATGCCCTACAACAGACCATGTGCCATGTCCTCCAACAGACCATGTTCCATGTCCTCCAACAGATCATGTACCATGTCCTACAACAGACCATGTACCATGTCCTCCAACAGACCATGTACCATGTCCTACAACAGACCATGTACCATGTCCTACAACAGACCATGTTCCATGTCCTCCAACAGACCATGTACCATGTCCCTACAACAGACCATGTACCATGTCCTCCAACAGACCATGTACCATGTCCTACAACAGACCATGTTCCATGTCCTCCAACAGATCATGTACCATGTCCTACAACAGACCATGTTCCATGTCCTCCAACAGACCATGTACCATGCCCTACAACAGACCATGTTCCATGTCCTCCAACAGATCATGTGCCATGTCCTACAACAGACCATGTACCATGTCCTCCAACAGACCATGTACCATGTCCAACAGACAACAGACCATCATGTGTCCTCCAACAGACCATGTACCATGTCCTCCAACAGACCATGTACCATGTCCTACAACAGACCATGTACCATGTCCTACAACAGACCATGTTCCATGTCCTACAACAGACCATGTACCATGTCCTACAACAGACCATGTACCATGTCCTACAACAGACCATGTACCATGTCCTACAACAGACCATGTACCATGTCCTCCAACAGACCATGTACCATGTTCTCCAATAGTCCCTGAGCCATGTCCTCCAACAGATCATGTACTATGTCCTACAACAGACCCTGTACCATGTTCTCCAACAGGCCCTGTGTCCTGTCCTCAAACAGACCATGTACCATGTCCAACAGCAGACCATGTACCATGTCCTACAACAGATCATGTACCATGTCCAACAGCAGACCATCTACCATGTCCAACAGCAGACCATGTACCATGTCCTACAACAGACCCTGTTCCATGTCCTACAACAGACCCTGTACCATGTTCTCCAACAGGCCCTGGGCCATGTCCTCCAACAGACCATGTACTATGTCCTACAATAGACCCTGCACCATGTCCTCCAACAGGCCCTGTGGCATGTCCTCAAACAGACCGTGTACCATGTCCAACAGCAGACCATGTACCATGTCTTACAACAGACCATGTTCCATGTCCTCCAACAGATCATGTACCATGTCCAACAACTGCCTCTAAACCATGTGCCAAAACTTTCCCTGCACCATGTTTAAACAGACACTGGTACATATCGGTCATTTTCACAACACACTATCAACATTTGTCCTGAACCACTCATCGTACGTTCGAACCCAAGATTCACACTGATATTGATCCTTGGCATGCCAACTTTAGTCATAGTCGTCATCTACCTGCCTCAAAAAATGTTTGCCTCCCACTGAAATCCCTGAAATCCCAATTAAGGGGGCGTTGAACCCATTTAACACCATTCCAGTAAAACACACCAGTCGTGTAAGCGGTAACAAGAAGTCTTTTATTCAAGTATGAAAATTGTACAAAAATTATGCAAAAGATTGATTCACCCAATATGTACAAAACAAAGTGCTTTTTCTCTATGTTCTATGCCATATATACATACTATATAATCTACCACTGTCGCTCGGTGGCTCACACGTCTACCTCTAGGTCCATGGTGTGATGGATAGGTATAGCGTTAAACGCTTCTAGATGCCTCGCACAGTACATTCCTGTAGCAACCGACCGATGCACGATTAATCCCTCACAGAGGGTAACGTTGGACGGACCTTCGCCTCATGTCATATTTGGCATTTACGGTGCTTTTCATTGTATTTTTTTCTACAAAACTATAAAAACAATCTATGGCGTAACCTCAATGAAACCAGATAATCAGTGTTTTGCCAAGCTTGTGAACTTCAGTGTTTCTGAATTTATCAACATCGTCTGAACCACCGAATCGGTCTAGATTAAAATACACGTATTATCGGTAGCATGTATAGTTGGAACTATGTACAACGTGATCTAATATTCCTTAAGGATATCAACGATAATGTGGCGTTTGGTGTATCACATGACCTTTCTTGACGAAGAGCTTCATGTCTATTTAGAAAGTACATATACTTTATGCCTTTACGTTGCCTTTTGGCTGTACATCAGTCTATAGAGTTCAAATATCGTTCAAAGAAATCTGGGTATGTTTTTCTGACTTTCATTTGTGCTTCAAATATCTTAATCGCCTCAGTGGGGATGACACGTGTTTCCAAGAAGCAACCGGAAGTACAACAACCGGAAGTGAACTTCCTCGTCTTCCGGTGAAAATGAAGATGGCTTGTCTTGTGATGTGAAACAGAATGCTTCTATTCTACATGCGGATGTCGCTCCGGCACCGCATCAGCTTCCTCGCTCCTTCAGATGTCTCAGTGTTCCTGTGAACTTTGACACGTTTGTTACGTCAACAACGCTGAACACGACGTCGCGCATACCAAAGATGGAAACTACGGTTTCCATGGTAATCATAACCAGCTCTCGTTCAGATCTTGCTTACGTGTCTTCAGCCACGATGGTGTCTCCTTCTTCTCCGCCGTCGACGTAGGCCTCGGTTCTTGTTGAACAAGCTGTTGAAATAGTTCCATTTACACGTTCTCATGCTGCCACATATTTTTTCAACGCTAAGCCTTGGACAGTTCAAGCCGCCATTGCGAGCGTGCTGTGTCACCTGACGCGTCCTTGTACTAACGCCAAACCCACAGGTTAAACTGCACGAGCTCCAAGGTGACCATTCAGTGACCAAACAGTCTAATTGTTCTGAAAGATAAAAACACATGATTATAACATTCATTCAGTAAGGTTTAACTCCATATTCAAGTCATACAGAGGATCGACTTCACTGTACCAATACGTGTATTTGGAATCGAACTCAGATCTGTACACTTGTACCTTGAAGCTGCTACCTCCCCTCTGAGGAATATCATGAGGACATCACAATTCCCTGTCAATATGGTATGATACACCTCACTCAATGTTGGTGTAGTGATTAGTGCGTTTAGCGTGTTCAGTTTGCAAATAGCTAAGTCTATCGTTATATAACTGGCTTTAGTCATACTGAGGACCTTTAACATAAAAACCTGGATAACATAAGTTTCATTTGTATTAATTTATTGCTTTTATGTTGTTTTATTTATTTTCATTTTGGAACTGTCCTTGTGACAGAGATACGAATATGAAGGCAGTTGTGTTTTTGGTTGAATTACCATGGTTACGCGACATGTCCATAGATCTTCAGGCAGAGAGGCACTGAATCGATTTTTCTGTTTATTTTTTTCGATTTTGTTGGTTCTTTAACGCCGCACTCAACAATATTACTGTTATATGTTGGCGATCTGTAAATAATCGAATCTGGACCATACAATCCGGTGATCAACAGCATGAACATCGATCTACGCAATTTGGATACATGTGTCAACCAAGTGAGCGAGCCTGACTACCTGATCCCGTTAGTCGCCTCTTACGACAAGCATGGGTTACTGAGGACCAGTTCTAACCCGGACCTTCACGGGTGCATTCATTTGTATCGAAGTAAAACATCTACTTTTGATTACATTGATATTATCCCAAGCTATACCGACATACATGACATTGTAAGGCAGAGTTATATTGAATATGACAAAATATTTGACAAATACATTGGATGAGATAGACTCACCATCTGTTTTCCTGCCCCTCAATGGAGAGTTTGGCCGGAAGATGCCCAGTGTTTCTAAAGCCTTGCTCTGGTCCGTCTCTTTCTCGACGTTGTCACCACGACTTTCACCCCACGTATCTTTCTCGACGTCATTGGCGCCGCCACGGACATAGGTAGGAGAGTTGTTGTCAACGTCGCTGTCCACCTGCCTGTTAACTAGTGGTGTCCGAGTGTATGGACGTTGTTGCCTGTAGGGTTTTTCAGTTTGACTGCTCTGGATGACGTCCACGTCTTCGATGTGTTTGTCGTCCCGGTAACCCTGTGTGGCGCCCGCCTTAACCCTTCCGGCCGAGTATGCTGCGGCGTAGTCCGGGACAACGTCCTCGTCTTTATCAACGTCTTCTTCAACCTGCGTATCGATGGTATGATCATAAACAATAGGTCTCGCTGTCGACCTTTCATCAACATCTTGATCAATATTGTAAGAGTGACCCCGATCTGAATTTTGCTCTATCGGACTTCCGGTATAATACTGATGTCTTTTCTCATGGATCTGGGCACTGGCGTCTTGTGTGTCACTATTAGGTTCTTCAGATTCTTCACCTATTACACTGCCCATTTTCTGACTGTCTTGTTCAACGCTGACATCATCTCCTCCTTCGTCTGACCCTTTCGACATCAGATACGTCGGCTGCAGCATCAGTTCAGACTTAGCAGCTTCTTCAGAGTCGTTGTCCTCTTCCTCTTCCATTGTGTTTCTTACCGTCTCAAGCCCATGCTCCCTTGTCAGTGAATTAACATTACCAACTAGACGGTACGTCTGCGTAGTTGTTTCAGCTGGTGTTGGTGGAGTTTCCGACGTCGTTGAGACATCGACATATGGATCTCTCCTTGTGAGATAAGACTCCTCAGCCTTCACCTCAGTATCTCCATGCCTTGTTCCAACGTGAGGCCCCTGTTCATCAACCTCTTCATCAACTTCTTCCGAGCTCTGATCAGCCAGGACATGTCCTCCCTTTCTCACCATCCTCTGAAGGAAGAAGGTACGCCTTGGTGATGTCTTCAGCCTGTTCTGGATATCTTTCTCTAACTTCTCCTTCAGAGCCTGATCGATCTTGGTGTTGATGGCGATCTCCTCTGCGCCCGCCTCTTTCGGCGCCCAGGATTTGTGGGACAGTTCATGTGGCTGCCTCTCAACAACCATACTAGGCATGGAGTTGTACTTAACATCCGTGGCCCGGCCTTGTTGCTGGTATTCCGTGACCTTCTCCAGAATCGCATGAGCTATCCGGGGTAGCCTATTCCTGTCAGGGTAGAAGAAGGAACTAGCTGGGTGGTCGGGGTAGCTGGGTGTAATCTCGAATATCCTCTGTGGCGGGTGTGAGGGCCAGTTTGGGGACGTGTAGGTGAGACCTTTGTCAGTTCCGGCGTCCATTGGGCGGAGATGGGCGTACACCTTCCTCCTCCAGCGGCCATTGCGGCACAGATCGAGTCCATCCACGCCGACAAACCAGTCAGGACTCGGGATGATCTTCACCAGGAAGGATATCTGTAATATGCATAGAGCACGAGTCAAACGGTGCTACTCAAACATCTTTGGATGGCGTTTAGAAGTGATACACATAAATGGGAAAATGTTTAAAAGCGCCAATTAGCTACTGTCATCCCACGAGAAGTGTCCACCTTCGTCACTTTGTCTTTCAACCTTTTTTCCAAATGTACTTCTATATCTCTCTGCATCCTAACCTTTATGCAGCTGATGAAGGAGTAAGAATATACTGTTTAGACTAACGCATAGTCTCTGAATATACAGTATTTTTATTTTAAATTGAAAAGGAGGCCCAGTCAGCTGGGAATCTAGACTTGCTTCATTTAGGGCTTTTGCATTGCAGAAAGGTCTAAGCAGTCGGGGAAATAATGTGGTTCAGGGACTGTGAGACATACTACTTTCTGCTTGCTAGCTTTCATGCAGCAGATGAAGGAGGTGTGTACCTCATATTACAGTGGTTAAAAGGCTGTACTTGTTGTTACCCTGGCTGGCACTCAAGGACTGGCTCAAGGAAAGTATACTATGTCTGATACTACGTCTATTACGTTAAACCTCAGGGATGGTATCTCAGTAGGCTGGCACTAACGCTCGCTCGTGGCTATAGGTATGCAATAATCTTGTAGCGACAACGATGGTTATTATTACAACGGAAGAGCATTAGTGAGTGAGTGTGTTTAGTTTTACGCCGCACTCAGCAATATTCCGGCTATATGGCAGTGGTCTGTAAATAATCGAGTCTGGACCAGACAATCCAGTGTTCAATAGCATGAGCATCGATCTACGTAATTGGGAACCGATGGCATGTGTCAACCAAGCCAGCGAGCCTGACCACCCGATCCCGTTAGTCGCCTCTTACGACAAGCATGGGTTGCTGATGATCAATTCTAACCCGGATCTTCACGCTCCGGAAGAGCATTAGCTGGATTGTGCATCCACACGGATGCCATACAGCCTTTGGAGCTATCCAGAGGATAACTGTAAACAATGTTTCACCAGTCCTTAGAGTTTGTAGCTAATCCTGCTTAAACAACACAAAATTGTTCACAGCACTAAACTACGGTTATCACGAACTCAAAGGTACCGAGTTTAGTTCGCTATATCCGCAGTGCGTTATAACCGTTTCGACCAAAATACACAGCAAATAGCTGGGACCAACAATTCGTTTTATCCGTTAGTTCGTTATAAGTTCGTTCGTTATAGACTTAGTTCACTGGGTCCCAATCCACAAAATGTTCGTTGCGCTACGACATTCGTAAGCCTACGATAAACTACAGAGTTACGACAGGTCGTAACGCTACGAACGCTTTGTGGACTGGGACCCGGTGTCTTAAAATACATCAAAATTGCATCAAATATAGCACTCAAAATCTCTCGTCAAAGAGTACCATCATCGGATTTTTCACTTGTCCTTAGCAAGAATTAGTGAATGAGTGAGTTAAAATTTCACATCGCATCGGCAATATTGCAGCCACATCGCAATGAGAACAGGGTAAAAAGACTATATGTCTGGCATCAAAGGACAGTGAAAAAGTAATTAAGAATCACCGTTTAGGTGAAACGAACAATTTCAGTTATCAAACTATATTACTCAACACATACGTCAATTATTATAGAAAATTTAATACTATTAAAACACGAGTTATGTAGCACCAGCAACTAAGGCTGGGCCACCTCAATGAGGATCATGGGGAACTTACAGTACTCCAGCTTCCTGCATGAACCAACAAGGTATTTTATCAGAGTCACGTGAACCAATCAAAACTCGACATTCTTACATGAGGCTTGATAACAGGATTTAAGTCAACACTTAGGCCACACAAAAAGTAGTCATGCTAACTGCCTAACGTGAATTTCGAAGGCTGTTATGTGTCTATGTTACAGTATGGGAGTTAAGATTGTGTAGTGTTACTGTCGCTCTGTACAGAAGATTGCATGGTTCATAGTGATGTTATACCTTTGAATGTTTACCATCAGCGAAGATTCTTGACGATGTCCGCCCCACCCCACCTCGGAGTGGCGCAGCGGTGAATATATCGAACGTGTCATTGTATCCTTGCACCTGCCTGTCCAGTAACAACGTGCTTCTTTCTTCAACAAATTTCTTAACTGCATGGGAAGCCAGCTCACCCGCAGACCACATCTTATACGTCCGCCCATGAGTCAAACCTGAAAAAATAGTTCTAAGAATTAGTATAATACGTAAACAAAAATTTCTTTCCAGCAAGCGAGACTTTCTAGTAGCTTTTTCGTTTATTGCACGGGAATGGGCTTTTATGTTGCATTGGAGGACTCGAACCTGCGCCCTGGGCGTGACAAGCCACCGCTTCAACCACAAAACCAACCCACCGCCCGCGGTATCAGAACAGCATCCGTTCTACGTGTATGTCTGCCTGTCATATGTTGTCCTATATATTCCCCCTTATTTAGCAGAAAGTACAGAATATGATTAACAGCGGACCTCACGTCAGCGTTGTCATGCTCAGTAAACGCCTGTTTACACATTGAGAAATGTACACATCTAAATGTCTCTCGTGAGATTAGTTCCAGGTTTGAGTGTTTAGACTGCATATAACAATGACCTCCTAGTTTTCCAGAGACGGGCCATGATACTACTTCTGCGAGAAGTGTATTTTTGAAAAGTGCTTAGAGTGAAATCAACAAGTCTCTACCACAGGCTTTTGTGTCGTTGATTAAATATTTCAAGACTAGTTAATATCCCCAATACCAGAATATACGCTACCCCATGTCTGTACTCAAGGCCAGACACCCCGTGAAGCAGCAGCTATATCCCTGTTTTTACAGTAAAATTGCAAATCTTGCACAAATGATGCCAATTGCTACATTGTCTTGGACGATTATTCTATAGATCCCAGTCATGATGCCTCTCTTTCTTTATTGCCTTTCTTTATTGCTATTAAATAACACCGATCAATGGTTGATGTGTTATTGCCATGTTTTTAGCTAAAGATATGTGATATTTCTGTGTTGTTATTGTCGATGTGTTGTTCAAGTGATGTGATATTGCTGTGTTGTTATTGTCGATGTGTTGTTCAAGTGATGTGATATTTCTGTGTTGTTATTGTCGATGTGTTGTTCAAGTGATGTGATATTTCTGTGTTGTTATTGTCGATGTGTTGTTCAAGTGATGTGATATTTCTGTGTTGTTATTGTCGATGTGTTGTTCAAGTGATGTGATATTTCTGTGTTGTTATTGTCGATGTGTTGTTTAAGTGATGTGATATTTCTGTGTTGTTATTGTCGATGTGTTGTTCAAGTGATGTGATATTTCTGTGTTGTTATTGTCGATGTGTTGTTCAAGTGATGTGATATTTCTGTGTTGTTATTGTCGATGTGTTGTTCAAGTGATGTGATATTTCTGTGTTGTTATTGTCGATGTGTTGTTCAAGTGATGTGATATTTCTGTGTTGTTATTGTCGATGTGTTGTTCATGTGATGTGATATTTCTGTGTTGTTATTGTCGATGTGTTGTTCAAGTGATGAGATATTTCTGTGTTGTTATTGTCGATGTGTTGTTTAAGTGATGTGATATTTCTGTGTTGTTATTGTCGATGTGTTGTTTAAGTGATGTGATATTGCTGTGTTGTTATTGTCGATGTGTTGTTCAAGTGATGTGATATGTCAGTGTTGTTATTGTCGATGTGTTGTTCAAGTGATGTGATATTTCTGTGTTGTTATTGTCGATATGTTTTTCAAGTGATGTGATATTTCTGTGTTGTTATCGTTGATGTGTTGTTCAAGTGATGTGATATTTCTGTGTTGTTATTGTCGATGTGTTGTTCATGTGATGTGATATTTCTGTGTTGTTATTTCATGATGTTGCCTCGTTTGATGTGATAGTCCTGTGTTGTAAACAACATGGATGAGATATTGCTGTTGTAATTGTCGTGGGGTTGCTAACGTGATTTGATATTGTGTTGTTTTTTCGTGGTTGATGTGTACTCCTATACTCCTGTGTTGTCAGCTACAGTGATGAGATATTGCTGTGTTGTCAGCTAAAGTGATGAGATATTGCTATGTTGTCAGCTAAAGTGATGAGATATTGCTGTGTTGTCAGCTACAGTGATGAGATATTGCTGTGTTGTCAGCTACTGTGATGAGATATTGCTGTGTTGTCAGCTACAGTGATGAGATATTGCTGTTTGTCGGCTACAGTGATGAGATATTGCTGTGTTGTCAGCTACAGTGATGAGATATTGCTGTTTTGTCAGCTACAGTGATGAGATATTGCTGTGTTGTCAGCTACAGTGATGAGATATTGCTGTGTTGATCAGCTACAGTGATGATGATATTGTCATGTTGTCAGCTACAGTGATGAGATATTGCTGTGTTGTCAGCTACAGTGATGAGATATTGCTGTGTTGTCAGCTACAGTGATGAGATATTGCTGTGTTGTCAGCTACAGTGATGAGATATTGCTGTGTTGTCAGCTACAGTGATGAGATATTGCTGTGTTGTCAGCTACAGTGATGAGATATTGCTGTGTTGTCAGCTACAGTGATGAGATATTGCTGTGTTGTCAGCTACAGTGATGAGATATTGCTGTGTTGTCAGCTACAGTGATGAGATATTGCTGTGTTGTCAGCTACAGTGATGAGATATTGCTGTGTTGTCAGCTACAGTGATGAGATATTGCTGTGTTGTCAGCTACAGTGATGAGATATTGCTGTGTTGTCAGCTACTGTGTCAGCCACAGTGATGAGACATTGATGTGTTGTCAGCTACAGTGATGAGATATTGCTGTGTTGTCAGCTACAGTGATGAGATATTGCTGTGTTGTCAGCTACAGTGATGAGATATTGCTGTGTTGTCAGCTACAGTGATGAGATATTGCTGTGTTGTCAGCTACAGTGATGAGATATTGCTGTGTTGTCAGCTACAGTGATGAGATATTGCTGTGTTGTCAGCTACAGTGATGAGATATTGCTGTGTTGTCAGCTACAGTGATGAGATATTGCTGTGTTGTCAGCTACTGATATTGCTGTGTTGTCAGCTACAGTGATGAGATATTGCTGTGTTGTCAGCTACAGTGATGAGATATTGCTGTGTTGTCAGCTACAGTGATGAGATATTGCTGTGTTGTCAGCTACAGTGATGAGATATTGCTGTGTTGTCAGCTACAGTGATGAGATATTGCTGTGTTGTCAGCTACAGTGATGAGATATTGCTGTGTTGTCAGCTACAGTGATGAGATATTGCTGTGTTGTCAGCTACAGTGATGAGATATTGCCGTGTTGTCAGCTACAGTGATGAGATATTGATGTGTTGTCAGCTACAGTGATGAGATATTGCTGTGTTGTCAGCTACAGTGATGAGATATTGCTGTGTTGTCAGCTACAGTGATGTGATATTGCCGTGTTGTCAGCTACAGTGATGAGATATTGCTGTGTTGTCAGCTACAGTGATGAAATATTGCTGTGTTGTCAGCTACAGTGATGAGATATTGCTGTGTTGTTGTAATACTGTGGTCGTGGTGTTGCCGTTTCCTTTCCATCCTCACTTGGTCAGTATTCCAACCTAAGGGAAGATCTCGGTGGGCGTGTTATAGAGAGAAGAAAAATACCATCAACTGTTGTAAGATGACGATCAGATGTTGTTTGGGCAGGTCTGAAATGCAGCTGATTGGGTGTAAATCTGTTATGCGTTGTGTTACATACACAGGAACGAGGCTGCGCACGTGTTGAATATCTTCACAAATATTGTTAATTGGGGGATGTTTTCCCATTATCTCGATTCCCAGTCTCTCGACCAGATGTAACAATGTATAGTGTACTGCGATGACAGTTCAACAGCACAATGCTATACCGGTTTATCCTAACGAACACGCCGACCCAGACGTCCCGCCATGCACCTGGGGTAGCCATGTTGATATGACCTCTTTCAAGCAGACGTTGGTAAAAGATCAATCTTCCTGCGATATTTCCCCAACAACTGGTCCCAGGTGGTGTCTGTAGACGATATGTATCAGGCAGATTGAGCGCGTTCTAGCATATGTACGTTTGTTGGAAAACACAGGGTCAGGATGCAGGTATATGGAGCAGAGAGCAAACGGTGTCTAGGACAAGTGTTGTGCAACATTCGCGTCCGCTAGTCGATCTTTCGGAAATGTCAGAGCACCAGTTGTGGGGGAAACATTATCAGTTTCTGGGTTTGCGCCACCTGTCTGTTTTTGATGTACCTACTTTCCCTGACACGATCACGCATTGGCTCAATTTCGTAAGCTTGGCCTTGACATTGGGGTATGATTCACTCACATCGAGAAGAACTGAACTTTCTTGATTCTACATATGGAGGCCATGTAGAGGAGACAAGCTCAACCAGATTGCTTGGATGTTAACACAGTATTGGTTATTGTTAGTCTAGTGGGTGATGCCTCCACTCGTAAGTGCAAGAGACAAGGGTTCGACTCCTCTCATGAGTACAGATTGTGACTTTATAAAATGGCGACAAAACATTGTAGGACCTTTGACCTAATGCTGACAACTCTGAAATATGTTCTTTTCGAATACCATCTTGTATACGTGGAATTAGCACTATGGTTTGTTAAGTACTACAAAGTAACAGAGAATATCTAAGCTGGTCCTGGTGCTTATGTCCAGTCCATATTAATGTTTCGGGTGCGTTTGGTTAACCGTTTTTTGTAAAAAAAAGTCAGACTAACATATATTTTGAACTTTACATACACGTCATAAGGCAGATCGAGACAACGGTGATTGTGCCTTTCTTGTTATCGGAGGCAAACGGACCCCCGCCTTACCTTCAGGTGCTGGAAACTAATGTCAGATTCAGCTAGACTCTGAACTTTGGCTCTGGAGTAAATACTCGGTCTCGGGGGTTTACAAAGCTTGCACCATCTAAGGCTTCTCATTTTTCCAACATAAAAATGCAACCTGGGAGTTTCTGAAATACTGTTATAAGGTGGCAATAAACCTCACACGACTTCCTCACAAAGGACTCTTCAAAACTACCCCTTGTCATGCATGCCAAATCATCCAGACTACATGTCTCCCTGCACCCGGGTCAGCCAGCGTTATTTACTGTTTAGAAAACTATCCAGTTCTCGTTTGCATTCAAAGACATTGCAAACGCTGAACTTTTCCCATAACCGGGTGTGTTTACTCTGGGTTTGACTTGCGACATTAACTGCTCGTCCTTGCTTTGGTATCTCGGCAGCTGTCATGCTCCGCCATTGTTGGATGCACGTGGCTGCAGACATCAAAGCAGGTGCGATTTGAAGCGTCTTATATCATACTTAACACCGATACCGAGCTTAGTGGGTCTGCATTGTTGGATTGTTAGTTCAGAGTTACCGCTAGATCTTCCATATATGTGTTCAAAGAGTACCACGGGCACGGGGGGAACCGTAATTCATCTCAGAATCATCGGTGGTGGTAACCAACTGCTCTCCGTAATGAATAGATATCAAAGAACTAGGGTATCGTATCTCCGTAAAATCACGCCAGACTGCAGTATGTGGAAGGGTCGTGGACTAGCCGGCCGATGTCACTGAGCACAGGCAAACTGTGGCGCAAATAGGGTTGCGCAACAAAGAGAAAAGGACAAGTCTTCCTCTATGCGCGCGAACACATAGGAAGACCGGTCATTTTCTCTTTGTTGCGCAACCCTATTTGCGCTACTGGTTGCCTGTGCACTGTGTGAGCATAGGACCACTTGGCCAGAGAGACAGACATGTCTGAAGCAGATGGGAGTTCTCTCAAGTTCATTAATTAAAGCAGAAATCTGACCATTTCCTACCACCAGCTTACACCCAGAAGCCCAGTCTGTCATATAAATACATGCAACTCATGCAATACTATAGGGGCGGTTGGGTAGCGCAGTGATAAAAGCGTTTGCTCGTCATGCCGAAGACCCGGTTTCGATTCTACTCATGGTCATTTTCTTTTGTCACCAGCCTTGATATTGCTGGAATATTGCTAAAACTAGAACTCACCTCTCACTATTATGATTAGCCTGACTAAATTACTATAGTTTTGGTAAATGTAGAGAATATATGTTCCTTTTTTACAAATGTTATGAAGATAATTCAATAATTGTCTTTTTCTGTACATATTTTCAGTTCAGGGAGTTGATGAAGCCCTAATGTCCACATAGGCAACACATACACGCACACTCTGACCCACATACCCAATGTGATCATGCACCCCTTACTATGGTGGAAAGAAATCGTGTAACTGAAATAACGGTTTCTGTTCGTTCTTCATATCAACAGAATCAGGAGCGTTCTGCTAAATGTTTTTCCCATGGGAGAGATATTTTAATAACGCTATGAATTACCCGAATTAAGTTAAAATAAGTTCAATTGTGCGTCGTGATACTTGTAGACACGCGTCCCATGTTTTGAACAAAGGAAATTCGTTAGCCATAGTCGAGGTATCCCAATAACGCTATATCTTCGCTGAATTACGTTACATAGGTTGACTTATGTCAGGATACATGTAGACACAATTTCATTGAATTGCAAACTAAAAAACAAGAGTTTTGAGTAAAAAAAATATTCACGCCCAATGGACAAGTTGTTTAGATTTTGTGTTTTCGAAACTTAAAAAAATATGTTTTCATGAATATAAGTTTCCTCCTTTGTCAGAAACTCAGTTTCGCACAGATGATCGGCGATCGTTTTGCTTGACCAGCTGAGTGGACAAGCCAACAAGAAGCGGCTAAAGGACAGTTTGTCGTCAACAAAGTGGGGTCAGCCCAAGGTGAGAACATCAAATAGTAGCATCTATTATAGGAACTGTCAGTGTTGCCTGATTGATGGGACTGCCGATAAATACAGTGAGAAATCGAATATCTTATTACCATCGACAATCGAGTAGTGGCAACAGTCCCACTGACTGAGGTCGCATGTCACATCACAGCATAACACATCTCTCCAGCATCGAAGAAACCCATGTCGTTTGTGAACACATGCGTAGGTTTCCGGTTATCAGATTTGTTGTTGGAGTGGGACATTGTTTTATGTTGTGAGAGTGAGTGAGTCAGTGTAGTTTTACGCCGCTTTTAGCAATATTCCAGCAATATCACGGCGGGGGACACCAGAAATGGCCTTCACACATTGTGCCCAATTGGGGAATCGAACCCGGGTCTTCGGCGTAACGAGCGAACACCTTAACCACAAGGCTACCGCACCGCCCCTTATGTAAATAGTAAGAACATTTAATTGATTAATAGAGGTGAGGTGAAATTGGGTTTAACGTCGTGCTTGAGAATATTTCGCTCATATGACGACGTGCATGCGTGTGTATGTGTATGTGTGGCTGCTTGTACTAGCCCAGATTGAAGCTGGTTTAATAGTGCTAGCCCACTGAGATACCATGCCGCAGTGAAGCATGAATACCCCACTCAGACACATTATACTGACTCTGAGCCGACCAGTCTTTGTTGTACCCATTAATGCCGAGCGCAGGCAGGGACCAACAAGTACCATATTTTAACGTCTTTTGGTATGACGCGGTCGGGGATCAAACCCGGGACCTTCCGCTCCGGGCGGACGCTCTAACAACTACACCACGGAGGCGGTCAATTGATTAATAAAAGTTTTACAGTTCCGCTGCACTCACGCTGTATAGTATGTTACCGTAGTTGTAGTTGTAGCTGTAGTTGTCTTCTTTGGGTGGCATTTAGCTATAGTTGTGTTTACGCTACCTCCGTAGTGTTGTCTCTAGTGCCACCGCAATGTGTATTGCTACAATAGTGCCACGGTATATAGCGTCACCCTATTGTTATCTACAGTGCCACCGTAGTGTCATGTGTAGTGCCGGCGTTATACTATAAGTGTTGACTACGCTGCCACCATAGTGTTATCTGTAGTGTCATAATAGTGTTATCTTAAGAGCTACCGAAGTGTTTGTTTAGTATCACCGAAGTGTTGTGTGTCGTGACACCATCAGTGTTGACTAAACTGCCACAATATCTGTAGTGTCACGACAGCATTGTCTATATTGCCACCGTAGTGTCACCATAGTGTTATCTACTGAGCTATCGTCTATTCTGGTACCCTAGTGAGATCTTTGAGGCAATGTGAGTGAGTGAGTGAGTTTAGTTTTACGCCGCACTCAGCAATATTCCAGCTATATCGCGGCGGTCTGTAAATAATCGAGTCTGGACCAGACACCCCAGTGATCAACAGCATGATCATCGATCTGCGCAATTGGGAACCGATGACATGTGTCAACCGAGTCAGCGAGCCTGGCCACCCGATCCCGTTAGTCGCCTCTTACGACAAGCATGGGTTACTGAAGATCAATATTCTACCCCGGACCTTCACGGGTTGTGAGGCAATGTGAAACGTAACTAAATGAACGATGTTCTTTCGCGGGGTCAAGTAGGTTGTAGCATCTGGGTCCACATAATACACTCTATAGATGGCACCAATTAAGCCAAACTTAGCCTTGAATACAAATAGATGCTGCTACGTTTTCTTATGTTTTTTTTTATATCTGGTGACCTTGACCTTTTGCCTGACGCATCAAGGCACCACAATATAGTGACTGACTGACTGACTGACTGAGTATGGTTTTACGCCGTTTTTAGCAATATTCCGGCAATATCACGGCGGGGACAATATAGTGATTACATCGTATGGATTACATCGCTACAAACCGAAACATGAGTCTCATGAACCAATTCAGACAAAGACTACTTTTCAGCCGATGCGAAGTTTCTCGTGTGAAAGTGAAAAGAGACACTACTAGCAACTATGGTTACACGAAATTCCAATTCCTTGTTTCATGAGAAAATGGTATTTACAAATGAACTTAACATTAAACTTTTAAAAAAATCGTACTTCTATATTTTATGACGAGGTTTAGGCAGCATGATGTTAACTAAGACGTCACAGACTGCCTCTGTTTGAAGAGGTCTTACAGTGATTCACAATTCATCTTGCTGACTAGTTACACCTGTTATGTGTTCTTTGCGCTTATTAAGAGTATTTTTGTAACGTACAATGTGATCTGATATAATATCAAGGTCGTACAAGACCGCCAAACTTTTCTTGCGGCCGAGCCTCGTTTTGAGATTACCACGCCGTTTGTCAGAGCACGCTGCACGACGTGTTTGCAAGGATTAGAAGGTGCGTGTTTGAAATAATTTGATTTCTTGTTGTTGTTTTTAAACAAAACAACTTCACGAAAAAAACCCAGTCCAAACCAAAATTATGGACAGGTTATTGTACTAAGTTGCGCAATAGGCTGAACGGAACCCAGTCAGCAGGAAACGAGAATGTTATGTAATCAATGTTTTGACTTGTAACGGGATTGAATAGTCAGACTCGGTGACTTAATTCATTTATATAATCGCGATTTCAGTCACTAGATTGTCTGGTCCAGATTTGGTTTACGGACCAGTGTACTTTTTCAGGAATATTGCTAAGAAAGGCGTTAGACAATAAACAAACCACCATTGCATTGATACTAATATTGCTTCCAAACATAAAACACTATTGTCACACATACTATACCGTAAACACTCATACATGACACAGTTTAAGACAAGTATCAAATACATCATTATGCCAGGATAACGGTTAAAGGCACAATGTCACACATTTTCGACAATTTTGGCCTATATTATATATATTGGGGCATATACACTTACTTTAGCTTCCTACTGATGCAATAAAGGACTTGTTATCCCTTACGACTTGCCTGAAATCGATAATTGAAACTACGAGGCGAACAGCTTCAAAACAGAGAAAACTTGCCATATATGGAATGTAAACGGTTGCTCCGTACATTGAAAACTGTCGCACGCGGTGTTGTCGGTGTTTGCCGAACTGGTTTCAATCACAAGTTATGCATAGGATATTCGTAAAGAGCGCCCCAAGGGACATAACTCAATGGGATTCGCTTGAAATAATAATTAAAAAAAAGATAAATAACGTTGTCGCCCTAAAACCTTATCTACCTACCTTGAAATAATGTTCGACCGGTCGATGGCGCGAGAGTCGATTTAACGCAACGTTGCATTAATTCATTCGAACTTTTTAATTTAATATTGTAATCTAAATACGTAAATTGTTTTTTAATAAATTATATGGTAGCTTCCCTGAGGGCTGATAGTTAGTAATATTAAGAGAAATGCATTATTTATTTTTAGAGAAATGTGGTGTGACATTGTGCCTTTAAGCCACTAAGGTTTAACGTGAACAATTTACGGTAAATGTACCATATTGTTCATATAACCATTTTTGTTATATAATGTCCTGCACACAAATGTACCCCGGCACCTGGTCGCGTGTTGTTAGTACAGATAAGCAAATCGCGAACAGAACGCTCACACCGGTAAGAAATGATTACACACTCACGTTTTCTTAACCACAATCACGTGAGTGTAAAAACCGCGGGCAGCGGAGCGGCTGTCGAGAATATCCGACCATTCAGTCCCTAGTGATTCATCAAGGATGCAAACTGGTTTCATTGTTAGAAGGCGCTGCGCAACATAACCCTACATCTCGTGTTACAAAGGACTCCGTTTGACCTTAGAGGTCAAATAAGGTCATATACTTAGTTCAGACACAAACACAAAAACGAGCTGCACGTGGAAGAACAATATTTCTGTTTTGATTTGTTTCCGGACAGGAAAGAACAGTCTTAAAATAGCCCCAACCGCAGATGACATCCGTCGCGTTGTATTGTTGTACAAGCTTCTGTGATTACAATATAAACTGTCATAATGTATGAAAAGGAAATAGGCCAGATCAGGACAAATCAGCTGATATGCACCTATCATTTTCACCATCCTGAGCCCAAATGTTTGTTTTTAAAAGGGCGTTATGAGTTTCGAGAAAACTGCAAAACTACAAAAACAGCGCAACCAGTCAGATCTTGACGAATGGCACTGGGATTACAATACTAATCTCCCCCACACCGGACATGGCCTCTGCTTTTTATAGTTTCTACAACAGTTCTAAAAAGCTCTTAATAATGTGGCTCATGACCCTGGTGGAGATAATGACGTTGATGTGGCCTAATGCAGACCTCAGCAGGTTTAAACGACGACACGTGTGGCTGTGACCTTGAAGTGTCCTCCAGTACTCTCATCCACCAACGAGGAATTGGGTTTCGCTGATTGAGCAAATACGAAAATACACGAATCATGAATGTTTGCTTATCTGGCTTCGATAGAGGTAAATGAACTTATTTGATGTGTGTATTATTCTATCACTTCATCAGAAATTATAATTCGTTGGATTGACGTCAATGACAAACACATTTTCACCATAACGTAAGCCATTTTGTGTATAGAGAATTCCCAGATCAGCGTGCTCATGAGTGTATCGGGTGTTGTTGTGACTGACTGACTGAGTTTAGTTTTACGCCGCTTTTAGCAATATTCCAGCAATATCACGACGGGGGACACCAGAAATGGGCTTCACACATTGTGCCCATGTGGGGAATCGAACCCGGGTCTTCGGCGTGACGAGCCAACGCTTTAACCACAAGGCTACCCCGCCGACCCGGGTGTTGTTGTGAGTTTTTCGGCCTTAGAAACACTTTTAATCAAGACTAGTCATGTGGACTAGGAGAAGGTTTATTTAACTAGTTTGTGGCTAGTCCTGATGAACAAATCAGACATGTTTACCATGGTAACAGTCTTAGTCAGTTTTATACAGGTCTTATATATATCCACTTGTAAACACTGGGAACTGGTTCAGAACTGAGGCCTTCAAGTCTGCTTGTCAAAGAGGACTATCATCGTTTTATTTTTACTTGGCCAAAGCACAGTTTTAGGTGTCTCAGGTAGCATACTTGCGCGAATTTTGACAGCTGAAATCTCTGTGGTCGGGAAGTGGAACATTAGCTGTGAGACATTGTGTTTTACGCTTGTTTTACAGGTTTGTGTTGAAGAGTGAGTGAGTTGGGTTTTACGCCGCTTGTAGCAATATTCCAGCAATATCACGGCGGGGGACACCAGTAATGGGCTTCACACTTTGTACCCAAGTTGGGAATCGTAGCCTGGTCTTCGGCGTGACGAACGGAAGCTTTAACCACTAAGCTACCCCACCGCCCCTTGTGCGGTAGAGGATCGACACGACACAAGTCCACTTATTTTACCTTTGATGTTGCGATGGCGAAGGTGTCTTGATTAACGCCATTTTGACAATATATTTCATTTACATCACTGGGATACAATAAAATGAGGCTGGAAATCACAGGGAAGGCTGTTAGCGTTGCCCCCTTGATGCGTTTGTGAGTTTGATTTTACGTCGTTTTGAAGAAAAAACGTCTAAACGGTATCAAACGTTTTGAATAAAAGTCGGAGGAAAGGCCTTAGTGACGCGTGCCACGTAGTTAATTCAGTGAACACGGTGCGGACAAACTAAAGGCAATATGCAATAATAATATGAAATTAACCCACGATCAGCGGTTCCTGGTGCGACAAAGGGGGATAATAATACAAAGGGAATGTTGACGCCTTGGACCGGCCGGCCGGTGCAGCACCAATTTGATTAAACCAAAGGGACTTGCTGTGAAAATGGACCAAGCTCTGGAATTCGACCATCGTAACGACAAGTCCAGGAGTTACGACAGTCGTTACGCTAAAATCGCTTTGTGAAAGAGGCCATTGGACGTTTAATACTATACTGTCTATGTTTTTGACGTCATCAGCAATAAGGTGGCTCCGTGGTAAATCGTTCGCCTGTCATACCTAAGGTCCGGGTTTCTTTCCCAGAAGGTACAACGCGTAACCCCAACTCATTCACCGTACCCTCTGTGGACAGCTAACAATGAGATCAAACAGTCTTGATAAACCATAAAGTTGTCTATCTTGAATAAGAGATCTGTGTGATTCATTAACCAAACAAGAATGACATGACAATGTAGGAAAGATACAATAAACTTGAATCTGATGTCTCATGACTCACTGTCTAAACCAGTGTTGCTAGGCGACATCATGGCTATTCACAAAAACGTTCAAACATTGTCGAAATGAAAGGAATTATGAAAGAGGACCTTATGGTTTATTTGAGTGGGCGACAGTGTCTACCTCCCGCGTACACGAGAGCGACAAACAGACCAGGCGGGTAACACTACCACGCGGAAGATTACATGCAGGTACTTCGGCGCGATGCGGATTACACGCGGATTAATACCTTTACAACCTTTAACAGAAATAGACTCAAGTCAGTCTAAAAACAGACAGAAAAATGTAAGGCTGCTATTTGCAGGCTGTGAACGTGTTTACCGTTCGGACACTCACTGGGTGGACTTTACGGGGAGGATCATGGGCTCACGGTCACCGAGTCCTGGCGTGGAAAACATTGCCTGCTGGACATGAAGCTAAACGTATTTTAAGAAGGACATATATGATTATGAATTAAGTACAGACATATTTGAAAATATACCAGTTACCAAGGAATGTGTGCTACGGGTATACATTGGTGTGTTTGTTGCTTAACGCCGCACTCAGCAATATTCCAGCTACATTGCGGCGGTCTGTAAATAATCGAGTCTGGACCAGACAATCCAGTGATCAACAGCGTGGGCATCGATAGCAGTTGGGATACGATGACATGTGTTAACCAAGTCTGCGAGCCTGACCACCCGAATCCGCTTGTCGCCGAATCAGCTAATCGCAAGGATATATACTACTCAAATAATGTTACAGAACACACGCTTTTATATGGCATAACAGATTAACTATAGCGGTATGAAGGATCGGGCGTTCTTTCACTTCTGTTGAATAGTATACCATACTAGAAATACAATATGTCATTAATTGGTTAATGGTAGCGATGGGAAGACTTAATGGATAATGTGTTTGCTTAAACCATGGTATAGCCACAAGACTTTATCAGTCACTGCACATTAATTCGAAAACGTCTATAATTATTATCGCGTTTGTTGTTGATTATTATCCGATGATGACTTCCTTAAAGAATCATATGAACCCTTGCATGATCATTTTTGACGTTGTTATTATTATTATTATTATTATTTTATGCATCATATGTACAGGTGCACCGTGGACCTCACGCCCAGGTAATCCCGCATCGCGCAGTTTCATTGGCTGCCTTGGTATTAACACGAGGCGGTGCACCTATGAATGACATTCCCCTAAACACTTATTATAATACTTATGTTGCCAGTGGGTCTCTGGCGAGTAATGTTGACACTGACGTTGGCAGGGCGGGAAGAGGCACCGGATAATCCCCCTAGCGTCCTCGACGGCACGTATCTCGCACATGCGCTAAAAGTGATTTACAGGTGTACGGACATTTTTAGCCGACTCAGACATTGTTAAACTGACTTCTTTTAAAAATTGAGTTTGCGCATACTATGCTAGGCTTTCTATATACCGTAAACTCCGTTTTCATGGGCTCTGTAAATAGTGTATTTAAACACTGATTGGAGTGATGTGACGAATCGTCACCCTATCAGGTACCTGGTTAGGTTTCGACTGAAGGCATGGACACGTGTTAGTATGCGAACACACTGACGTATCAATGCCCTTTATTTGTCATAATGCACTAGGAGAATACCTTTAATGTTTCATGCTTTTAGTCGACAGTGGATGAGTGAGTTGTGTTTTAACGCAGCTTTTAAATATTCCAATTATATCCGGCGTGACTGTTTAATGTGGGAGGAAAGCCCGAAGTAATGTTGTTGTTCTCAGACGTTGGTGAAATTCATAGTGCTGACAAACCAAGAAACATATTTGAGGCTAATTGTGATTCGAGTGAGTTTAGTTTTACACCGCTTTTAGCAATATTCCAGCAATATCACGGCGGGGGACACCAGACATGGGCTTCACACATTGTACCCATGTTGGGATCGAAGCCGGTCCTTCTGCGTGACGAGCGAACGCTTTAACCACTAGGCTACCCCATCTCCCCCTTGGGGTTGGAAGCTCGATTATAACACAAGAAATGTCCAAAGCGTCCTAAACACCGCAGTCATGATGCAGTCATTCCAATAAGAATGCGACGGTAAGTTTGTTAAGCTGTGATCGACAGTGTGCCTTTAAACTTTCGTCCCTGTTTAACGTCGGATTCAGCAATATTGTGATACGGCGACCAAACAATCGAGTCACGTCACAAAAACAAGTGACTGATGCCATGAGCATCACAAAGGTACAAATATACGCATTCAACAAAGTCGCCCAGCCCGAACATTTGATTCGTGTAGATCGATGTTCATGCTGTTGATCACTGGATTGTCTGGTCCAGATTCGATTATTTACAGACCGCCGCCATATAGCTGGAATATTGCTGAGTGCGGCGTTAAACGACAAAACCAACCAACCAACCAACACTTGATTGGCTGATACGACGATGGGGACAAATTGCAAATTGGGAATTCTGGCGGATGTGTGTCTGTAACTCGAATCGACAGCCTGCGTTTCAAGGAATTACTATTTTGGGGATGATGATATCGACGGTATGTATCTACTGAGGGTATCATTCCGCTGACGGTGCAAAACAGACGTTGCCTTCAAGAGTGCTCTTAAAACAGGCATCACTATGACGGTGCACTTCATGAGAAGTATCACTTTGTCGACTGAGCACTTGTAGGTAGGTGTCATGTAACCAGTGAACTGGCAAGAGAGGCGGCATTATGTCGACAGTGGACTTTTCAGGCAGGTGTCATTATGCCACCTTGCACTTTCAAAAGAGGTGTCATAATGAGTGAGTGAGTGAATGTGGTTTTATACCTCTTTTTAGCAATATTCCAGCAATATCACGGCGGGAGACACCAGAAATGGGCTTCACACATTGTACCCATGTCGGGAATCGAACGCGAGCCTTCGGCGTGACAAGCCAACGCCTTTACCCACTTGGCTATCACACCGCCCCGGTGGCATACTGGCGACAGTACATTTTTAAGGGATGTCAATATGTCGACAGTGCATTTTAAGGCCGGTGTCACAAACACCTAAATCCGTGTGGAATAATTGTGACATTGCGCGTGATAAATTGCAGGCAAACGGGCGTACTGAACCCTACGTGAATACGACAATAATATCAGCGACACCAAATTTCGCGGCAAGATGGAACGACCTTCGGTTGAGGGGACAAGGAGAGGCGGCCATAAATGTTTGGGGTGCAATGGGTCAACTGCATGCAGGTAACATGCACACACAGATGATGAAAAAAGGACTGTTTGCAAACACTTAGAGCGTTCATTGCCCTTCACATGGAGTGCATAGACGGGCCTTATACAGCCTCTCATTGTCTGACTCGTATGCTGATTTGCTAAACCAGCATCAACATACGTGAGGTTTTCGGTGCACCTTCACTTCAACAAAACATTGAAATTGAAACAGCGCTAAAAGCGGCTGGATCCGATGAAAAAATGGAATTCTTGAAATTTAAACATTTTTTCTGTGATTTCCAGGTAAGTGGGCGTACAACTGTGTGTTGTTCAAAATAGCTATGATGCTGTGCCGAGTTCGCACTTGATCGTCAGACTACCGTCAGTTTGTGAATCACGTGTAGCGGAGTCACGTGCAGCCAGTTTTGATGGAACACTACCGACTGGAAAAAAGTATTTAAAATCTGCATTTTATCAATACTGAATACTTATACACACGGTCTTCTCTTATGATAGCTAAAATAAAAAAAAAGAGGACGAAAGCTTATTTATTTTATTTTTTTCACAAATAAATTCATTATGCATGGCACCCAGGGCCTCTTAAGCATTAGCAGAATGTCCTTTGCAGACTCAGTCTGTGCATTTTGAATTTATAACGCGTTGCTGTTTAACGTAAACGCGTTATTTCACGTTTGGTGGTGGGTGCATCACATGATGCAGGTTGCGCCAGGAGACATGTCGCCCTCAGACAACACTGCAGTTTTGCCCATCTCAGTCACCAGCCCCAGACAAATGAGATCCAAGTGTGAAATAACGCTGTTTGGTGCAACTGGGTTCTGTACCGAGTTGCGCCTCTTGTCTATACTCTTTACAGCGATTATCACAGGTGCGCGGAGATCTGCCGCCGACATGTCTGAAGGTGAACGTTGTGATCCGAAGCTGTCTGTCGGGAGATGGTGTTGAGCGACCCTCGCATGTGTTATGCAGTGCATGATTACACGACGCTGGAGGCCATGGTCTGGTGTCTTGGTACCGCAAAGTGCTTGGATATACCCACCCCATATGACCCCCATTAACACTGCTGAGTGATTGGAGCCCTCTCCCTTTATCACTGGCAACTGCCTGGAGCCCTCTCCTTTGAAATCACTTGTGACTGGAACTCCGGCCCGTTTAACACAGCCGATCTAGGCCTGTAACACCGCCGACTTGAAGCTGTATTCCCTAACATCGGAACTCCGGCCCCTCTAACACCGCCGACTGACTAGGTAGGGTCCGTATTCCCCTTTAACATCGCCGAATGACTAGGAACCGTATTCACATATAACACCGTCGACTGACTAGGGTCCGTATTCCCCTTTACCACCACCGAATGACTAGGAACCGTATTCCCCTTTAACACCGCCGACTGACTAGGAACCGTATTCACATATAACACCGTCGAATGATTAGGGTCCGTATTCCTCTTTAACACCGTCGACTGACTCGGAACGGTATTCCCCTTTAACACCATCGACTGACTCGGAACCGTATTCCCCTTTAACACCGCCGACTGACTAGGAACCGTATTCACATATAACACCGTCGAATGATTAGGGTCCGTATTCCTCTTTAACACCGCCGACTGACTCGGAACGGTATTCCCCTTTAACACCATCGACTGACTCGGAACCGTATTCCCCTTTAACACCGTCGACTGACTCGGAACCGTATTCCTCTTTAACACCGTCGACTGACTCGGAACCGTATTCCTCTTTTAACACTGCCACCCCATCCCCATCCTCCTTTTGACACTGCTGACTGACTGGAGTTCTGGCTCTTTAACACTGCCAACTGACAAGAGCCCTGTTATCCTGGCACATGAGCTCCTTTTGACAAAGCCAAATAACCGGATCCCTGTGCCCCTTTAACACTGCCGACTCTTTCAGTGAGTGAGGTTTTGAATGGCATTTAGCAACAGTGTCACTTTATCAGTTTTATTTTATGCGCCCCTTAAGTTCCATTTAGTGATTATCAACTTAAGCATGTTGTGGGCACCATCATTTGAATTTCGATTACACTATTTAATGAATTAGTGAAGGAAATATGCCAGTTGACGATTCTCCTTATTACACAGACAAAGCGTCTCAGCTGAACATCAGTCACAGCGTTCAGACAACCTCAACAAGAATTTCACTGATTCTGTAATATCCTTAGTTTGCCTTCTTCTGCAAAATGAATCGAAATTAATTCAACCCTTCTTCATCTGCATCTTGAAGAGTTTGAGATGCAATGTATCCACTCAATATATCTACTACTACTACTACTACTACTACTACTACTACTACTACTACTACTACTTCTACTCCTGTTAGTTTGCATATTTTCAGCAACAAATCCACGCGTTAAAGCAGAATCATAAGAGCTACATTATTCCCAAGTCACCGGATCAGTACCCGCCCGATCGGCATTCCCAGCTTCCTGGGGAGTATACCACCCTGAGCCCTATGTGCATATCGCATGGTTTGCATCACACGTCAGTGCAAGCTTTGATTCAGCTTTTTATTAAAAGCAAAAACACTAATTACCAGTCAAATCAGCACAACGTGATAGCCTGGTGTTCGGAACCGATAATCGATCGATATTTAGTTAACGATTGCCAATCTCTATGATCTGTATCGATAGTCAGCCCTAGTTGCAAGGACAGACCGCCTCCGTGGTGTAGTGGTTAGAGCGTCCGCCCGGAGAGCGGAAGGTCGCGTGTTCGATCCCCGACCGCGTCATACCAAAAGACGTTAAAATATGGTACTTGTTGGTCCCTGCCTGGCGCTCGGCATTAATGGGTACAACAAGGACTGGTCGGCTCGGAGTCAGTATAATGTGTCTGAGCGGGTATTCATGCTTCACTGCGGCATGTTATCTCAGTGGGCTAGCACTATAAAACCAGCTTCAGTCTGGGCTAGTACAAGCAGCCGCACATACACATACACACGCATGCACGTCGTCATATGAGCGAAATATTCTCAAGCACGACGTAAAACCCAATTTCACCTCACCTCACCTAGTTGCAAGGATATCGTTATACATCAAACTAACGGGACTTACCATACAGTTTGGACCACTGCGCGTGGGGTCTGTACTTGGGGTACATTCTGGGAAACGCTTCTTTTGCCCAGTCTCCGAAGAAGGAGAGGTTGTACTCGGCTAGGGAGTCCCCACCGCACTTGCCATTGCCACGCTTCGCCCGCCGTCCTCGACGACAGTCTACCACCGACAACACCACGTACACACATACTAGAGTCTTCAGGTAATCCAAACCGAGTGAACACTTCATCGTCAGTGACTTTCTCCAGGTTTCTCCATAAGGTAACACTACGTCACTTGGGTCACTGTACAGTGTGACTACAATTGCAGGCGTGTGGTTTATATAGAGCGGACTTAAAGGCCGGGCTCCATTCTATTGGTCTGTTCTGGTTTCGTGTTTTTTTACTCGCTGCACGGGAGGTGTGCGTTTGATTTTTCACAAACGGTACATCATTGTCACGTGATGAGGTAGATACGACCAGCGAGCGCGGGAAGCAGAGGTGATCTCGTGCCGAGTGTTTTGATCACGTGGTCAGCCTGACCTTGCCGAGCTCAAGCGCAGACGAGAGTCTTGTCTCAGCCTGGGCATCTCGATGTCTTCTGATGCGGGGGCACAGGCACCCTGATGATCATATACAGTGGACCGCTGATGGTGGTAACTACATCGTCTACACCTGCCTCCACTCCATCTCCTGCAACATCTAGCGTCCTGGAACACAGGGCGACCAAAGTCAATATCTGAAGTGAGTCAGCGAACGGTGTTTTAGGACGCATTGGACAGTATTTGAGTTATATTCTCAGAGATTCAAACACCAAAGGGGCGGCGGGGTAACCTAGTGGTTAAAGCGTTCGCCCGTTACGCCGAAGTCCCAGGTTCTATTCCCCACAAGGGTACAATGTGTGAAGCCCATTTCTGTTGTCCCCGCCGGGATATTGCTGGAATATTGCTAAAAGCGACATAAAATTAAATACACACCCCAACTCCAAGAGACCAAAAAGATGTCGGGCTCCAAGGGCGGCAGGCCCCGGACGGGACCAGAGTGAGATTTATCAGTTTTGTCGTGAGAGCGTGACATTAGTAATCAAAGCGTGAGTCTCAAGCCAAAGGCGTGAGGGTTGGCAGGTATGTAATTTGGGAGTAAAGTCCACACTAAAGACAAACAATATATTGAAATAGTTAAAATATTATTATCGAAATTTGTGGGATTGCGTTTATTGTTTATTTGAGGGGCGCGGTGGGCGAGCTGGCTAAGGCGCCAGGCTAGTGATCCAGCGAGGTTGAGGTGTCGGGATGGAGCCCACCTGTGACCGGGTGACCGTTAGGACGAGAAAGCCACAATAACTTGGTGCGCCTAGTGGCTGCAAGAGTTGTATACTCCCCAGGGAGATGAGATTGATAATACCATGTGCCGTTGAGATTGACATCCAATGAGCGAGGGAAAAAATACCAGCGCCTTGAGCATGCACTAGTTGCCTGGATATGTGCGCTATATAAATACCCTATAATAATAATTATTGCCGCTCACATCAATATTCCATATATATGTGGGATAATCCGGACAACCCCGTGATTGATATACTCTCCCAAAAAAGAAACGCATCATGAAAATAGCAATTTCATGTAGCAATGAATTAAAACGTGATTCATTTTACAAAAGGTTTTGCTCTGTTTATGAGTCCTATGGTGTTTATGTTTTGAAACATCACAACAAAACGCACCATCCGTAAAATACCCGTATTTAACAGCATGATTTTCAATTTCGGCGTGTAGTGTCACAGAATACACAATTCACATGCAATGCACGTGAAAATTGGGGATCAGATAGTCTCAATGATGGGTATAAAAGGTTGATCGCTGTCTGTCGATTATTCACTGTATTTGGAATATTGTTGACGAACGCAAAATGCCACGTCTAAGTGAAGCCAACCGTCATATCGCCATTGGTTTGCTTGAAGCTGGCCAGTCTCAACGTGCAGTTGCCCGACGCATGAATGTTCACCAAAGCACCATTTCACGGCTCTGGGAGAGATATCGCCGGCAGAATGCGGTAGCAGATGCCCCTCGTAGTGGGCGACCTCGAGGACCACTGCGGCGCAGGATCGCTACATCCGGGTACATCACCTGCGTCATCGAACAGCTACGGCGACCAGTACCGCTGGACAAATACCCGGATTGAGGAGGCTTTCTGCACAGACCGTCAGGAACAGGTTGAGAGAGGCTGGTTTACGTGCCAGAAGACCTTATTTTGGCCCTGTGCTTCGACAACAACATCGTCGACATCGAGTTCAATGGTGCACCAACGTTCAGGCCTGGAACCTACCGAATTGGCGTAGAATCTGGTTCAGTGATGAATCACGATTTCTATTGGAACGACGCGATGGAAGAATGCGGGTGTACAGACGTCGACGTGAACGTTTCTCCGACGCTTGCGTTCCCCAGGTGGACAGATTCGGCCGGGGCGGTGTTATGATGTGGGGAGCGATCACCTGCCGTAGGAGAAGTGATTTGGTGATGATCCAGGGCAACCTGACAGCTCAACGGTACTGTGACGAAATCCTACGCCCACACCTCCTTCCAATCATTGATCGCGAGAGGGAGTTGTTTCAATGCCAGGCCCCACACAGCACGTCACACTAGAGACTTCCTCCAGAACCACAACATCAATGTGCTCCCCTGGCCCTCAAGATCACCGGACTTAAACCCGATCGAACATCTGTGGGATGCCCTGGACAGACGGGTGCGACGCCGTAACCCTCAGCCCCAGACACTTCAGCAACTCGCACAGGCACTACAGGCAGAGTGGGCTGCGATTGGGCAACACGAGATTCTGAGACTTATTCGTTCGATGCCGAGGCGATGCCGTGCAGTTCTGGATGCCCACGGTGGTCACACGAGGTATTGACTTCAGCGCCACCACACGTCTCCATGTGACACTCAAACTGACTTTCCTCGAGTTGGTGCCAAAGACAGATCAGTCTGCATTCCCAGTGTGCAATTTCGCTATATTTCATTTTTGACTCATAAAGCCTACAAGATGTTTCAAAATAAACATAAAAATACAGTTGAAATTCCTATATGCGTTTCTTTTTTGGGAGAGTATATATGTATGTGGGCTATAGATAATCCGGACAACCCCGTGATTGATATTATGAGAAACGATTCATGCCGTAATGTACGTTGACACAACTTCCACCAAGTACCATTAACACACGATTCGTTAAGTCGCCCACTGGCGGTATGGGTAACCTTGTGGTTGAAGTGTTAGCTCATCGCGCCGAAGACCCAGGTTCGATTTCCCATATGGGTACAATCTGTGAAGCCAATTTCTGGTGTCTCACGCCATGATATTGCTGGAATATTACTCACTATACCCACTCACTAACTCACCTCTTAAATGACCGACCCTTGAAGATGCCGGGATAGAATAGGTCTTCACTCACTCACTCACTCACTTAAATGACCAGTAAACGTTACTGACGACCATTTCTTACCCCGGTTTAGACCTGAATCTCTCTGTAGGTGTAAGGGGCGGTGGGGTAGCCTAGTGATTAAAGCGTTCGCTCGTCACGCCGATGACCCGGGTTCGATTTCCCACATGGGCACAATGTGTGAAGCCCATTTCCGGTGTCCCCCGCCGTGATATTGCTGGAATATTGCTAAAAGCGGCGTAAAACCATACTCACTCACTCACTCTGTAGGTGTAAGGCAATAACGGACTTTTTATCACGAAGAACGGTTTAATTATTGCAAATTACACTTTAACCACAACAATTATTAGAAAAACTTGTGGGATTGATCTTGGTCTTCAACTCACCAATCATTCCATTATTTACTCAAACCTCATGTTCCTAGATAGCTGTTTTCAAAAACACGTGTACTTGTAATGCAAATCGGGTTGTTTTTGTAGAACATTGAACGAAATAGCACGTCTTGAAATTTTGCGAGTGTACCCGATTAACAGCATACCCGGATAAATATCACCCCCACGTCCTGACCCCCCAACACATTAGTTTGTACAAACATCAGTGTCCCCTGGGGGAATTGTCACATCCATGGTGCCTCCCATCAAAAGACTGCGACAGCGTTAGACGTGCTCTGTACACAAAACACTAGACCGCCAGTGTCACTACAAGCATAAGTGTACCCTTCTGAGGGCCGCACAAGCCGCGATATTTGCTCGTTTCATGACGATAAGTGTGGTTCATAGAAAACATCCACGCGCGGAGAGCTCATTGCTTTACTGCGGTTGGAATTAGTCGCATCCATAGACATGCGCGGCGAATATATACGGCTAACAATCGTAATGCTTACATTGAACAAATTAACTCTACCCCAACCGTCGCTACACGCTTGCTAACAATGTGGACACAAATCTAACGTTGGTGTAAAATAAGGTCCAGCTTCCAAACCTGAAACCTTAAAGAAATATACGATATTTTTTCTTAAAGGTAAAACGTTCGCTCTCAACAATAAACCAAGAGAGTTAATTGTGCATTTGTGGTTTCCCTTGTTCAGTTGGTGACGTTTCTTGTGCCGGTTCTTTACATGCAAAACAATAAAAAAAAGGTCACGCAAATGTTGTTTACCTCAACAACAATGAGTAGAATACAAAACATTTTGTTTTCAATGCAGCAGTTCCTATCACTATTCATGCAACATAATTTAATCAAATTGTCTAAATATACAGACAATACAATATATTTGCTTACAAGAGAGAAAATGTTATGTTAAATACTGCCCTTCACTATTTCGCGAAAGATCGTGAAAAAATAATAGTGTGGGAGGGTCACTACTTTTGCACACTCATGGTAGAAAAATCTCCGCCCCTCCCCTTATAAACCACTGTTCCCTTACATCAATATTTTCTTGTATGGCTGCCAAGCGAATACAAAAGTATGGTCACAAAAGAATGTTGGTTGGCAATACATTTGCGAAACACAGGTAAAACTTGTCTATGTTCTGGCCAATGTTCAACAATATTTTTGCAGTGCTATCAAATTCCTAGTTCCCGGCGAAAGGATGGACGTATGCTTGTACGGTATTGTGAACTTCCAAGATCCACCTGTTTCCTTTAAGTTGTTTGTCATACCTGTGATTGTCTTCTTAAAGGGGGACTCTTGTCGAGTCAGTGACCCCGTTAGCCGCCTCTTACAAGCATGGGTTACTGAAGATCAATTCTAACCCGGATCTTCACGGGTCCAACGAATCGGGAGTAACCAAGCTTCCCTGCATGGAAGAGTCTTTGTACAAACGGATCCTGCTTTAATACAGTCGGGGTTTCGTGCTGTCCGAGAAAATGGTAGTACCAATGACACATATTCACAATGCAGGCAAAGTTCAAAAACAGACGCCTGTGAAGAACATCATTGACTGCAAGTGGGTATTCCAAAGTTGACAAATTCACACCAGATTTCCATGACTCATGTTAAATTGTCAAGAAACACGTTTTCACTGTATATTTTCTTTGTGCACTTTCTGACGATGAGACATGCTCATAATGAACATAACATGCTCCTGGTGCACATGTTACTTGGACGACAACTGTTTCTAATAGTGTCAGACACCTGTGTACGTCTGGCGATCACGAGACGGAACATAATAAACACTGCCAGGTGTGTTTGTTGTTTAACCGCCGCACTCAACAATATTCCAGTGATATGGCGGCCGTCATTAATAAAAAATAATAATCTGGTCTGGACCAGACAATCTAGTGATTGATATCAAAAGCAGAGATCTACACAATTCGAGTGCGATGACAACCAACACACTGACATATACCACAGATCCCATCAGTCGCCTATTACGACAAGCATGAGTTGCTGTTCAAAAAAGATCAATTCTAAAGCGGTTCTACTGGACACGATCAGGTGATGACATGCCCCTGTTGTCCCTGACCTTCCTTCAGCAAGGGAAATAATCGAGCGACCCACAGGTGTTCAAATTTGATTGTATTCAGTATTCTTTCTCTTTCTGTAACATACATATAACCCAAGATGACCGATCAGGTGAGTGTGTGACACCGATCGCTATTGTCTGTGTGAAGTAGTCGTGAGGAAATGTTGATATGGTCAGGGGCATGCGCTCTAGAATAGTTCCACCGGAAATGAGCTTGATTCGATAGGGAAGTGGTGCTCCGCTACACCCATTACGTCCACACAAACCCGGAAATAACCGCCCGGTCGCTCAGCATTTGCGGATAGGTCCAGACCTATGTTCCCAAAACAGACATACACAGGGCCCTGTCGTGTCCCTTCAGTCTAACACAATAAACCAAGACGTTATGTATACAAACACAACGCTAAAAACAGAACAAGTCGACGTAGACAATGGTGTTTGCCAATCACGGAACCTTTTCCTGAAATCTGCCTCTTAGTTCTCGATAACAAGTGAAAGGTTTCGCACTGGATGTGTTGTAACTTGTCTATTTTCCTACCTGGTCTCTTGAAAGGGTCTTTGAGGTGGAGTTGGTGACGTCAGCGAGAAATGGCTTCCTCTGAAAGAAAGTAAATATATATTACACGGAGAATAATACCACTTACTTTTTAGATTTGTTTTTGTTGATTGAAAAAAGAACCATGTTCTTTGCACGTTTCCAGATGCTTGTGCGAAATGTTGAGACTGAATACCTGTCTGTATTCAGCGTCTTGCCCCTGGAGCAACACTTGAAGAATAAAACGGTACCCCGTAACAGCCGACTCCAATGAGGATCAGATGGTAACAATGTGTGACCACGGTCCGGTTCCACAAAGCGATCTTAACGCCAAAATGGATGTAACACCTTTCACATAGCAAGACGACTGTCCTAGCACCAGCCTAGTGGTTAAAGCGTTTGCTCGTCACGCCGAAGTCCTGGGTTCGATTCTCCACATGGGTACAATGTGTGAAGCCCATTTCCGGTATGCCCCGCTGTGATATTGCTGTGATATTGCTAAAAGCGGCGTAAAACTAAACTCACTCACTTACCAAGATTGCCGGGTCGCACAGAACGTAATCATCCGATATTATTCATTTACACGGAATTAACATTACGAAGTCGGCTGTATTGGCCGTGGTCACACTTGTACCCTAACATAGAAATACGACTATTGTAGCGCCTAGATAACTGTGTGGAGTAAGTGAGTTTTATGTTCGCCACTTTTAGCAATATGCCAACAATATCACTCCAGACACGGGCTTCAAACATTGTACTCATGTGGGGAATCGAACCCAGGTCTAAAGCGGGATGAGCGAATGCTTTAACCACTAGGCTACACAGCCGCCTGTATGTAAAGGAACCATGGGCGTTTGAATATCGTCGCATGTAGACAACGTGCCTATAAAAGCACCGTTGTAAGTTATGGCACCCACGGCTGAGGATTTATGAGACAATACCATAAACATATTGCTCTACTTGGACACCTCAGGAACATTCAAATAGAAATTACAGTAGGTTTTCTCAGCACAATCGTTGTCGTATGGCCATCCATAGTTCCAGAACAGCTATCATATAAACTACCGGGCAAAAGAAATTTATTACTTTAAAGTAATTGTTTAATATAAAAACGCTGGTACGGGTGTGAACCCAATCAACCCATGCAGAAAACATTCGCCAAAACGCAACACGGTCCCGATAACACGACAACAACTTAGCTGTCCGAAAACTTCCTTCGAATCTTGCATTTTTCAAAACGTGAAAAACGTTGATTCAAACTCACGTGCATGATAGTGGTATAAATACCGATGTTGGACACAGCAGGCAAACAGTAAGCAAAAACAAAACAAAAAAAACCCCAAAAAGCAAATAAAAACAACCCAAAATACCAACTCACTTTGAATATGCCAAGACTTACGCAAGCGCAACGAGACAGCACGATCGATGTGGCCAATATGGAGGCTTCACAACGTCCCCTGGCATGAACCTTCAACAGCAACCAGGCCACTATCAGCAAACTGATAAACCGCTACCAGCAATCAGGCCAGACCCAAGATTGCCCAAGATCAGGAAGACCACGAGTCACGACACCGGCCAAGACCGCTACATCCGGCAGATCCACCTCTGGAACAGATTCGTGACGGCGACAGCACTAGGACACGCCTTCAGCAGACGAACAGTCCTTCCACGACTTGGTATGGCTGGTATACGAGAATACCGTCCCTTCAGTGGAATGGCTGTGACCCGTCTACACCGTCAACGCAGGCTGGAATGGTCACAAACTGTACATCGGTGGAAGCGACGTGACTGGGAGAGAGTGTTCTTTACAGATGAAAGTTGGTTTAGTCGGTTCAGAAAAGATGGCAGAGTTCGACGTAGAGGAAAGCGACTTGCGCCAAACTGCGTTCAAGATGTGCATCCGTTCGATGGAGGAAGCGTCATGGTATGGCGCGGCATTTGTGGACAGAGACCAATCTCACAAACGTCTTTGTTTGTATTTTTTGGTCAAGTGAAGTCGGTGATAACGTTTTTTGTCCGCTAGTTTATTACGAACTGGGTTGTGACAGCCATGTTTCAAGGTGTTGTTGTTTTACATTTTGTAGGTCAGTCCGAGGAGCTCTCAGGTAGACTAATAACGCCGTCGAAAGCGTGCGCAAGCCTTCGCTTAACAAACTGAGACCAGTCTTAACTTCGAGGTACATTACTTCAGAACAATTTCTTAATAAACACAGGTGAAGAATGGTAAAGTTGTCTCTTTATGTGCAATTGTCGTCTGTTGTCTTATTGGGGCATAAATTTGCACAGCGTCCAGGAAACTGAGATACGGAAACTTATTTTTATTTCACATCGGAATGAAAATTGAGGGAGGGTCTGAGTTTGAAAAGATAAAAAAGCCCCCACAAAAAACAACAACAACAAAAAACAAAACAAAAAAAAAACAAACAAACAAAACAAAAAACAAAACAAAACAAAAACGGACAGCCCAACAGACTGACAGTGCGTCTACTTGCCGAAGATGCAACCCATTTCCTCTAACTGATGTAACAATTAAATTGTCGAGTGACATGACCAGTTGTGTCCAACAGCAATATCACTGGCGGATGGTTCCAAAGTCGAAACCATTCTGAAGACAATAATTTCATTTTTAGGAGGACACCCTAGTCGCTGCACCGCCGCCATATAGCTGGAATATTACTGAGTTCGCCGTTGATCAACAAACCAACAAACCAAACAGTCACTACTTTTTTTTTATTCTGAGAGGAGAAATAATTCAATTCAGCCATTGTGAAAGTAGTATCTGAACTGCAGTGTGATGGGGAAGTTCAGTAGATAAATCGTCGTCTCGTAACGCCGGGTTCGATGCCCGCAACCCTGTTATGTGTCTCTTTCAGTAGTCCAGTTGAAGTAGAGCATTCCCATTACATGACCACACTTGGTTGAGTACAAAACTGCAAACAATGGCTTATTTCAAGATTTTCACCTAAAAACTATTCGCATAAATAAAAACGGAGAATACAAGCATGGACAGATCTTCCCAGCAGCTGGCTTTCCTTGCGCCTAGAACTGAACCACTGTATTTGTTGACATACGACCCCTGTTGATGATAGTTCAGACCTCGGTGCCGCCACCAACCCATGTGCTGATTAATGGCACATAGACCCAGACAGGGAATTACCCCACGATGTAACAAGTTTATTTTCAATTGCCTAATGTGTTACAGTCCAATAAAGGTTGCTGCATGAACAAACATTGCCTTACCGGCCCGCCATTCTCTCACCTGGTCTCACTCACCACAGCGCCACCTAGTGCGAAGTTTTCGTATTATTTGAAACAACATTTTAAGATGTTTCAATATTGATAAAATGTGTCTAAATAACTGTTAGTTACACGCCCACTCGGAAGGTTTGGTTAGGAGCCATTGTTTGATTCGGTGGCCACATTAGAGAATGAAGACTTAAATTTATGTGTTTAGCACGAACGTGAGTTCAATTTTAATCCCAGACAGGAGAACATGTTTTTCACATGCAGTCGCGTCGTGTATTTTTGAAAGTAGCAATCACATCTACATGCATTTGGCACGTAGATACATTCTCCTGTGTTTTCTGGTGTGTACTAATTAACCAATGCGTGCGTCATCAACAAAGATTAATTTTGTAGACGCAATAACAGTTCAATTCCTGTCCTATTTCACGGATGCTAATTCGGTGCATTGTGTATATGGCGTACGTCATCTTTCCTTTTGTGTTACAAAAAGCGTGTTAGTATATCACTTGATAATATACCCACGTCAAAGACGACACAAGAACGGTAACCTTTGATAGAGCAACCGGAACTATTACCGAAAGTGACCAAGAGGAATGAAATGTTCTGTAATATAACTTGCATTAGCAGGCTACTTGCAGCCTCGTTGTGAAATGTCTCGCGTGTAACATGACGTCACGTACAGTCTCGTGTGAGGATCATGTGACTGACATTTATGCTCTAATTACTCCACCCGACGTGAGCAGTGGAGTGGCATTAAAGATCATATTCACCATATAGGATATTGCATGACGGTTTTACTGAATGAAAAACAGGTTCTAAATGTCAAGAGCTACTTTGCTTTTTTCCGTTCGTCGTAACACGAGGGGTGTAAGTTTTTCATCGGTAGTGCATGTAATGGCATATGGCTGTGCACCTGGGGTTAACCTCAAGTGTACCTAGGCAAGACAGATAACGAGTTCCAGGGTTCAAGGGCAAGCGAGCCGGGATCTGGGTTGGTGCTGTTGCTTGATGTTGGAAGTGTTGCTGTTGGTGGTGCTGGTGTTGGTGTCCGTATTTGTTGGTGTTGTTGATGGTGTGTGCGTGCGTGCGTGCGTGCGTCATGTGTGTGTGTGTGTGTGTGTGTGTGTGTGTGTGTGTGTGTGTGTGTGTGTGTGTGTGTGTGTGTGTGTGTGTGTGTGTGTGAGTGTGAGGGCTTGGCGGATGCGTACTTTTGCTTGTTTTAAAGTGAGAACAAATGCCAAAGGGAATGTTTGGTCGAATGAAATCATAATGGTGTATTGTGCGTGTAACTGAGATGCTGTTACACTGGTGATGATGGTATATCATGTGAGCCATGATTAATGGAGAGATGGATTGTTCGGCGTGTGAAGGTTACTCGAATGCATTGAACGATCATTCTATCAACCAGCGGTTTCTCTGGTCCAGGCTCGACAAGGCCAATACACACCATCCACACTATATATCGTACAAGTTACGAATGGGATTGATTAGCGCCATTCCAGCAATATCTTGGTAAATAAGTGAGTTCATCACGGCGGGGGGATACCACACATTTTACCCATGGTGGGAATCGAACCCGGGTTTTCGGCGTGACCAGCGAACGCTTTAACCACTTTGCTACCCAACGCCCTCCGAATTAGATTGCAAAAATGTCTAGTAAAAGTTGAAAAGCACTATCATAATAACGCATATTATCACATTTATGCAAGAAAACGCGTTTACAACGCAAATACCAGCCTGTTTGGCCTCTTTTAGCAAAGATCCAGGTTGGAACTGATCTTCAACAACCCATGATTGTCGTTAGAGGAGACTAACGGGATTGGGTGGTCCACAGGCAAACTGTAGCGCAAACAGGGTTGCGCAACAAAGAGAAAATGACCAGTCTTCGTATATGCGAGTGTTGCGCAACCCTGTTTGCGCTACAGTTTGCCTGTGGGTGGTCAGGCTCGCTGACTTGGTTGACACACGTAATCGTATCCCAATTGTGTAGATCGATGCTTATGTTGTTGATCACTGGATTGTCTGGTCGAGACTCGATTATTAACAGGCCGCTGCCAGAACAATGCAGCAGACTAGAACAATGTACAAAAACCTCGTTGGACACTAGTTCTATAACAGGATATCTATACCTATGATTTACGATATGTGCTCCTGGGGTCTGTTTTATGTACTACTATTTAATGGTTCGTTTTAGTTTATTCCAATGCTTCACGTGTACCCAGATCATCCAAGAATTGCCCATAGTGCAACAGCGTAATACAAACCACGTGATCATCTGTAACCAATCAGCGGCGCTATCAAAAACAAATCTGTAATGTTATTCAACGTGCGTGCTTGAGTGACCTTTATCTGTGCTGTTATTGCAAACACATCACGACTTGGATTGGAAAACAAGTGAACGACCTCTGTGTGTTCTTGCGAGATCTCACGAGATTCAGCGAGTTGATACAATAACGCTTCAGCCATAGGTGCGTAGAAGGGCGATATAGGGTAGCCCCGCGGTTAAGGCGTTTACTCGTCCCACCAAAGACCCAAGTTCCGTTCCACATGTGCGCAGTTTTAAACCGGTATTCGTATTGTCTACATTTTGATAATGCTACAATATGTCTAAAAACGACGTCACACTTACATACGAGTTGGGTTTTACGCCGGCATATGCAATATTCCAGCAGTATTACGGAGTGGGACGCCAGAGATGGGCTTCAAACATTATACATTGCGGGGCATCGAACCCGAGTCTTCGGTGTGACGAGCTAACGCTTTAACCACTTGGCTACCCCCACCGCCCCACATACGTGTACGAAGCGTTAGATGGCGGTCATCGTCCAGGATAATGGCTTCTACTCGGAAGCTCAAGTTCGCATTGGATTGCAGAGTTGTGGCCCCTCTCCTGACAGGATCCAATGATGGAGGTTCAAATCATAGTTTCGCCCTGATTATTGATTCTTGGTTCAGCCCCCGAATTGTTAATACCTTCACTTCACTTTTCTTTTTTTTCATCTTTATTTTTTCACCAACAGGAGCTTCACTATTCGGATTCCAGGTTCCATTTTTTTCTTGCTGTGTCTTTATGTTTAGGATGAAAACAACTAATCTAGTTAGGTGAGTGAGTGAGGGAACTGAGTGTCACGCCGCTTAAGCACTATTCAACGGTATCTCGCGCTGACCAGAAATTGTCTTTATACGCTGGAGCCAATGTGGGGATCGAAAACCGATCTTCGAAGTGTTGACCGAACACCAGGCTATACCCCGCCTCCCCCTAATTAAGTGAACATAGAACTGGAATACGCGCTGGTGCATTTTCTTCCATTCCTCTAGGGGCAGTGGGGTAGTCTGGTTGTTAAAGCGTCACGCCGAATGCCCAGGTTCGATTCCACACATGGGTTATATGTGTGAAGCCCATTTCTGGTGTCCCCCCGTCGTGATATTGCTGGAATATTGCTAAAAGCGGCGTAAAACGTAACTCATTCACTCTTCAATTCCTCTTTCCTTTTTTCATTGATTGTTTACAGTATTTAAGTATTGTATACAGTATTCATGTCTAAACTAACGAATGTATAAATAACAGTATATTTTTCATTTTCAACAAAAATATATAATTTGAGTTTAAATAGAGATCGTTCACAACGGCCATGATTTCCATGTCCCCACTAACTATACAGGGCGGCCTGTGACCTTGATATTTGTAACCTTTCTCAATATATTGCTTGTCGGATGTTGTCTTTAAAAATGTAAATCTATTTGCTCATAGGATAAAACTGGTATTTCAAACAGTTGTGTGTTTAACTATTACTGATCTACGCAATTTGGATGCGATGACTTATATCAAAAAGTCTGACCACCCGATCCCGTTAGTCGCATCTTGCAACAAGGATGGGTTTCTGAAGATTAATTCTAACCCGGTTCTTCAGGGCTTTGTCTAACCGCTTTGGGTTATTTTATTAATTAGGGGCGGTGGGGTAGCCCAGTGGTTAAAGCGTCTGCTCATCACGCCGAAGAAATACGATTACAGGTTTGAAGTTCGATTCCCCACATGGGTACAATGTGTGAAGCCCATTTCTGGTGTCCCCTGTCGTGATATTGCTGGAATATTGCTAAAAGCGGCGTAAAACGTAACTCATTCACTCTTCAATTCCTCTTTCCTTTTTTCATTGATTGTTTACAGTATTTAAGTATTGTATACAGTATTCATGTCTTAACTAACGAATGTATAAATAACAGTATATTTTTCATTTTCAACAAAAATATATAATTTGAGTTTAAATAGAGATCGTTCACAACGGCCATGATTTCCATACCCCCACTAACTATACACGGCGGCCTGTGACCTTGATATTTGTAACCTTTCTCAATATATTGCTTGTCGGATGTTGTCTTTAAAAATGTAAATCTATTTGCTCATAGGATAAAACTGGTATTTAACAAACAGTTGTGTGTTTAACTATTACTGATCTACCCAATTTGGATGCGATGACTTATATCAAAAAGTCTGACCACCCGATACCGTTAGTCGCATCTTGCAACAAGGATGGGTTTCTGAAGATTAATTCTAACCCGGTTCTTCAGGGCTTTGTCTAACCGCTTTGAGTTATTTTATTAATTAGGGGCGGTGGGGTAGCCCAGTGGTTAAAGCGTTTGCTCATCACGCCGAAGACCCGAGTTCGAATCCCCACATGGGTACAATGTGTGAAGCCCATTTCTGGTGTCCCCTGTCGTGATATTGCTGGAATATTGCTAAAAGCAATATTCATTATTTTATTCATTCATTCATTCTTTTAGTAATTACCCAAAAGTAAACCTTTAGCAGTGGATGTAGACTATCGTTTAGTCTCTTTTGATGGGGCACAACATTTCCTTTTAAATTGAAAAGGAGCCCCAGCGAGAAGGGAGATACAGACCTGAGGAAATCTACGCTTCCTTCATTTAGGTCTTATGCATCGCAGAAAGGGCTAGGAGAAAAATGCGGTTCTGGTACTGTGAGACAGACAAGGCCGGACAGGAAGAACTGAAAAATTGCAGCAGTTTTGCTGCGCATTGTACTGGATAACCCGCAGTAGTATATCAAATTCTTAAAACAAAGATTGGACAAATGGACCGAATTATCATGTGACCGATGCGTTGTTTAAATGCCCTGATTACGATGCTCTAGGGCGGAAACGACTGCGTCCTTCATTTCCCGCGAACTTTGAATTGTCGTATGATAGCAGCAGCACCTTACGGGATGTTTTCACGCACCTGTTAAAGATCATGTATTCCATCCTTCATCACGAATACAGCATGGATAAGGTTAAAACGTCAGCCACACAACCTTGACCCTTTGACGTGACCTTGACATTACATGCACAGAAGACGTAGGCCATGTTAAAACAGAACAGCCGAAGAAATACGATTACAGGTTTGAAAGTTTAACGGCAAAAGAGACATGTCTGCCAAAACCTGTCATTATTTTTGAAACTGCGCATGCGTTACTCGAGAGGCCCATGTCTAGACATTTAATCTGAGTTGTATGATGTATATTTGGACGTCTGTGAGTTCCTTTGTGATTCTGCCAGCGATATCGGAAGTGTTTGTTTTTAAACAGTTATCAAAGCTCATCAATTCGCCGCACAACTGGATGCTTGAGGCAATTATTGTGTGTGGCTTCTGGCTTACAGCCCGGATGTTCTGTCTGTTGTAATTTTATCTGTGATGGTGGCGATTACTTGCGGGAAATCACTGAAGAGTATCATACGCCCCTCTGGACATTTAACGGCCTACCAGTTTGATGAGTGAACAAGGAAATTACGTTGTTCCTTCTCTTTCACCACTGCACGTCAAGACCCGGGTTCGATTCCCCACGTGGATACTATAATGTGTGTGAAGCCCATTTCTGGTGTCCCCGTGATATTGCCGAGTATTGCTAAAAGCAGGGTTACACCATATACACTGGTAACTATCTTTCACCTCTTTGCTAAACAAAGTGAGCAACCGTGCTAAAACTGGTCTTCTGCATCCCATGCTTATCGAGACGTCATTGTGTGGTTGATGCATATCATATCATATATTGTCAGTCACTGGACTGTCTGGTCCAGGCTCGATAATGTTAACAACAACCTTCGAACAACAAACCATCATTTTATAACAAAGAAGAACTTTGCTAAAATTTACAAACTGACAGACCGCGATACATACATAAGACTTGAACTAGTGGATTACGCCGGTTTTAGTAACATCCCAGTAACAACAAAGCTGGGCCATCAGAAATAAATAATTGCATTAATGTAGGGAATTCTCAAACTGGAGAAGAAGAAGCGATGGATTCCTGTAGAATATCGCCACAACATGATATCTCTGTCTTTCATGATGGTTTCCATTGTGATGTGTCCGCTTCCGTTGTCTAGTGGACAGAGCCCAGCCCAGCCCAGAGACAACGCAGGGACGGATTCCATTAGAATGCCATGACACCATCAACACTCAGTCTACCATGATGTTGGTGTGGTGTCCATGGTGGCCGATTCCTTGGTCTAGTGGACAGTGCGTCGCCACTAGAATGGAAGGTCGGTAGTTTGATCCCCTTCCTGTCATGCCAATAAGCGTTATGGCTGCCGGGATAGTATGGACCCCACTGGATCCGGAATACAAGGATCATCGCTCATACTCTCAATAACTGATTTGCATGTTTCCAACTATTATTTACAGGCACCTCAACCGACTGCACCACCGATGGCACTGACACTTACCCAAAACACGTGTCAGTTCAGTGACGGTCGAGCGACACGGGCTGTATATGCGAATATTGCCCTGCGACATCTGCAGTGTGCACCGCACTGCATACAGTCTAACCCAGCAGCACGTGCAGGCGATGACGTAACACTCTTGATCACGCGATAAACACCTTAACAGTTTAGATCCGTTACCTGTCAAGGATTTATGTTCAACCCTCTGTAATATGTAGACCACCAAAATATTTACCTCTTCAAACACACACACTGTCCACGACAACGCCCAACACTGTAATTTACAGGGAAACATGGCTGTGTCTGTACCGGTTGGTGCAAGAGAGGGTCATCAGTGGATTGGGTCATTGTCCTGTGCTGGTGACTCATTATGTGAGGTGAGGTGAAATTGGGTTTAACGTCGTGCTTGAGAATATTTCGCTCATATGACGACGTGCATGCGTGTGTATGTGTATGTGCGGCTGCTTGTACTAGCCCAGACTTAAGCTGGTTTTATAGTGCTAGCCCACTGAGATACCATGCCACAGTTAAGCAAGAATACCCCACTCAGACACATTATACTGACTCCGAGCCGACCAGTCCTTGTTGTACCCATTAATACCGAGCGCCAGGCAGGGACAAACAAGTACCATATTTTAACGTCTTTTGGTATGACGCGGTCGGGGATCGAACCCGCGACCTTCCGCTCTCCGGGCGGACGCTCTATGTGACTCATTATGTGATTTGGAAAATGTTTTCTAATGAGGTAGTTGGCCCGGCGGTAAAGGTGATCACCTTCGCCAGGTTCGATTCCCTTCATGAATCTTCATTTCGTGATATATACGCTTGCCTAACATCCCACCCCGTTCCCATAGCGGGACGGTGGTTTACCCTAGTGGTTAAAGCGTTCGCTCGCCATGAGGAAGAGCCGGATTCGACCCGTACTGGCTTTGTCTGTGGAGATCACTTGTAGTATCCCACCCCGTTATATTCCTAGTATAGTTGGGGCAGTGGGGTAGTCTAGTGGTTAAAGCGTTGGCTCGTCACGCCGAAGACCCGGGTTCGAATCCATACATGGTACAATGTGTGAAGCCCATTTCTGGTGTCCCCCGCCGTGATATTGCTGGAATATTGCTAAAAGCGGCGTAAAACCAAACTCAGTCAGTCAGTCAGACTGGTATAGTTGCGGTATAAAAAACGCTCACTCACTCACTCACTCACATAGGGGGGGATGGGGTAGCCTAGCGGTTAAAGCGTTCGCTCGTCACGCTGAAGACACATGTTCGATTCCCTACATTAGTACAATGTGTGAAGCCCATTTCTGGTGTTTCCCGCCGTGATATTGCTGGAATATTGCTAAAAGCGGCGTAAAGCTAATTAACTCACACGCTCACTTTGCTATAGGTTACACAATGGAAATTGCCCAAAAATAATCTGTGAAACGCTGGGCCCTATATTTAATGGGTCTTTGCCCTCTTGCAATGCTGAAAAAGGTTAATCATGTCCAATTCCTAGAATAGGAATCGCCGGCCTTCCATTTTAAAGGCGTGATGCTTGGTGCTTGGAAACATATAAGGGAGGGATTTTACACACGATTCCACGACCTTCTATGCACAACAAGCATCTCAATATTACGGTGTGTTTTCCCGAAGATTAAAACTATTTTATTTCTGAAATACCAAACGCTGGATTTTAAATATATATTCCTGATTTGAACAAAATATATAAAGATCACAATCGGAGTTGATGTTGAGAAATACGGTCCAATGTAACAAGTGCTCTGAAATTGTTAAAAGAGATGAGCATTATGTTCTAATTTGCAGCGTGCAAGAATGATATGGATTGACGTATATTCGCATGGGAGCAACCTGGTGTATGTCCAAAAACATTCTTTCATTGGGTTTTAAAAAGTCATGTCCTATGAAATTAAAATGCCCCGCAAAAATCGAACTCACATGCTGAATAGTACCTTAAAATGAAACAACAAGCAAGAGTGTCTTTACCGGAACGTCGCATCATAATAAACTCTGTCAAAAGAAACGCAACCCCTGTCCTCCAGATATGAAAATTCGTTTGAATGAAGTTATTGCTTCCAAACTAAATTTTATTCGAATGTATTGAAATTATACACGTAATTAATGAAGATTACCATCCAAACAACTGCATTTGTACGCATAAGTGTATTTTATTGCTTATTCCGTCACAACGCATGAAATAACCCTCATGGTGACTTCGCACAAAAACCACATACAAATCATGAAATGGCAGTTAATGTAGAGGTGTATAAAGCCCATGTGCTTTCGTATTATATTCATTCATTTGTCGCCGAAAAGCTGTGTTAAAAATGCCACGATTGAGTGCTGCCGACCGAAATATCGCCATTGGTCGTGTTCAAAGCCGGAGAAAGTTTTGGAACTGTTGCACGGCACCTAAATGTTCACAAAACAACGATATCCCGACTTTGGAGCCGCTACAACAACTTCAATTTGACCAACGATCGCCCGAGAAGTGGAAGGCCAAGAATCACGACCCCCCTTCAAGATCGGTACATCCGGGTCCATCACCTGCGTAATCGGCATGCCCTACCAACCGTGACTGCCACACAAATACCAGGTTTGAGGAGAGTGTCAGCTCAAACGATTAGGAACCGTCTGAAAGAAGCGGGTTTACGTGCCTGTAGACCAGTTGTTGGACCTGTACTACGCCCCCTACATCGACGCCGACGACTCAGGTGGTGCAACAACGTAAGGATACGGACTTTACAAAGCTGGAGGCGCATCTGGTTTTCTGATGAATCACGTTTTCTTTTGCAACGTCACGACCGAATACAACCAGAAATCAGACTTGGTGATCGTTCCAGGGAACCTGACAGCCCAACGTTACACCAACCACGTGTTAAAGCTTCACCTTCTCCCGATTATTGACCAACAGACACAGATTTTTCAACGGGACAACGCCCGGCCTCATACAGCACGTGCAACAATGAACTTTCTGCAGAATTCCAACGTCAATGTCTTGCCATGGCCCTCTAAATCACCAGACCTCAACCCTATTGAACACCTGTGGGATACTCTGGATCGACGCGTACGTCAACGTCAGCCGCCGCCACAGACGCTGCAACAGCTCGCCGTTGCACTGCAGGAGGAGTGGTGCTCATACGAGATACTGAGAAAGACGCCCCCCTGGTGACAAACTGGTGTCTGTGAGATGACTTTTGAAATAACAATTTTAAACATGCCCATCTGGGTTATTATTCTGCCAAATTTCAGACTTCTGTCTTAAATAATAAAAATGCCGTGTCGTCCTAAAACTTCAGATCAAAATCTCTAAAATACAGGGGTTGCGTTTCTTTTTTGACAGAGTTTATAATGAAGAAGTTGTTATCCAAGAAGTATCATACCTTTCTTAATGGTGACGCAGTTGATACAGTATCATATTTGTGTTTTAGACCTTTCCTTTGACTGGATTGAGACCAGTAACGTTTTGATAGCTTCTGTAATTACTGACTGACTGACTGGCTGAGTTTGGTTTTACGCCGCTTTTAGCAATATTCCAGCAACATCACGGCGGGGGACACCAGAAATGGGCTTCACACATTGTACCCATGTGGGGATTCGAACCCGGGTCTTCGGCGTGACGAGCCAACGCTTTAACCATTAGGCTACCACCCCCACCCCGATCCTGTAATAAGGCTAAGCACTTAGCTGGATCGCGTGACTTCGCCTCGGCGCTTCCGACCATCGCTAATGCCATCAATTTCTGGGTTGTCTGGCTCAATCTTTGTATTTTGCTTTACATCTCATAACATATCGCAGAGATAGATTTGGTATTATCTGTCTGCGGCTTAAAATAACACTCATTCACTCTCAAAATACTCAACTTAAAACTCTTAATTAGAAGTGTTTTATTGAAATAACGAATGATGTTTGTCACGTTTACAAACACATGGACAATACAATAACGTTTTCAACGGCTTAAATAACAATTATCAGACAAAAGGTAAAAATATGGCACATTTCCGCTGAGCGGATATCACAGAAAAACAGAAATTACATCACACAGATGATATAAAAGTCCGTGAGTTGATCTAACTGAAGACATCTATAGCATGTGGGTCTTAAATGAAGTATCACATTGGGGCAGTGGGTCCAGTTTTCCATGGCCATAACTGACCATGCAGAGTTTCACCCTAAAGCTCTAACTAATGGACCTAGCGTTATGGTATCTACAATGAACTACTACTAATATTGCCCTTGTGGATCACTGGATCGGGCTCGCAATGTTCAGAGCTCTGGGGCCCTATCCACAAAACGTTCGTAGCTCTATGCCATTCGTAAGCCAATGGTAAAGTAAATAGCTGCGATAGGTCGTAACCTTACGAACGCTTTGTGGATCGGTCTCATGCTCGAACAAATATATGTGCAGCGGTAGAAATACATGCACTTGTGCAGCCGTTTAGGACAGTCGTAGTAGCACTATGTCGTAAATTTACGATTGTCGCTGGGTAAAGATTTGCGTAACTTTACAACAATGAAAACATCGTAACGTTGACATTGGCGTTTCTTTACGACATACGTGGCACAAAAATTGCTTTACGTAAGCTGAAACACTAAGCGTAGAGTAATGTAAAGGTCTGAACACAATGGTTGACTTAACTTTGTGAGTTGGACAGAGCTAAGATAAGCTTTTCTATAGTTTTCTAAATACTAGCTATTAGGAGGCCTTGCAATAGTCGTAGCATTATGTTTTGCGTAAGTTTACGATGCTCCTAAGATTGCATTACGGTATTCTGGCCAGTGTTAACTCCATGGAACAGCTACCTACGTGTCACGCTCACAATCATTTTATCCTTGGGTTTGACACTAGGAAACATGGTGATGCTAGAGTCCTTTACAATGTCAACATTCCACGTCCTCATCAGATTAATGATGAACACCCGTAGCAAGATGTCGGCGTATTCTTTTCCCGGACAGACCCGGGGAGCCACCCCCGAAGGCCAGGAATGCAGGCTTGGTATCTCTATTGAGCCAACGGTCGGGGTCGAAGCTCAGAGGGTCAGTGATAGCAGGGTCGTTCTCATGGGTTTCTCTGATCCCAGCTATGACTCGCCAGCCTTTTGGGATGTAGAAGTTCTGAAACAAGGAAGAGAACGATTTCATATACATATGTATAATATATACGTCAAAGTTACAGATGCTATCCAGGATTCTTCGTACCTATGTTGGGACTAAAGTGGAGTGAGTGAGTGACTGAGTGAGTATGGTGAAAAACAATATCACGGGCGTTAGGGGGGATTTGGGGACCACACATTCTACCATATGCAGAATCGAACCCTGTTCTTCGGCGTGACAAGCGAACGCTTTAGCCACTTGGATACCCGAACAATCGGAGATCGGATGGCTATGCTGGTAATGTAAAGCAATCGTAATTCAAAGACCTACACAGTCGTAGCGTCACCAACATTTATTTTACAGGTCAGGGTGTGTCAAAGAACCGTTAACAGCGTGAATCTTCGCTCATTATGTTGATACTAGTTTGCCTTGCAGAACTTCGATTATTTACAGGATGCCTGATCTAGCTGGAATATTGCGGCGTAAAATAATATTCATTCACTCAATCTCTAGGTGTATGGCCAACTGCCTGATCTGCCAACCTGTTCATAACATCATAGTTATAGCCGAATAGGAAAAGGATTTCATGAAAATATGTAATACAGAAGAAACGAAGACTTGCGCATCACAACAAACGTCAATCCACTTACGTGTGTTGTAAGTGGGATCAAGTTTGGGCAAAATACCAGCCTAGGCAAGTTCTATTTAAGTCACAAGAGCTTACTTTCTTTTTTTTTGTCTACTACAAGTGATGCAGAAAATACCCGCCCAAAGAGAAATAGATATGGTTATGGGACTGACACATAAGAACAAACCCAGTGGTTAATTCATTCAGAGTTTCAACAAAACTGCACGATTAATAAATGCGAAATTCAAAATCGCAAAATGACTTCCTTTTCCAACATGGCTAGAGAATTATCCAGTTGAGATGTGTTCGTGTTCAAAATCTTCACAGTGGTCTGTGGACTTATATACAGTATACTCTGGTTATAATGCCACCGTTTGTCCAGGAGAAAACATGGCATTATATCCAGGGTGGCATTATAACCAGGGGCAGTATAACCAGAGTGCACTGTACCAACAAGCACCTTCCTAAACTGGTCAATCAACTTTACTGCTACAGCAAAGTACACGGGACTCTGTATACTGGGTGCTGTATTTTCCAAACCCGCGTCCCTCTCTAGGTTATGGTGTCAGGCTACGCTGAGGAGCATGTCAGAGTAGAAATGCTGATCTATAACCATTTGAAGTAGCGGATGCTCTGGCCGGGACCACCCAGGAGCACAAAGGTTGAGGTGACAGGTGATATGAGGCAATGTCAGGTCGGAGCGGGTCACACTAGGTCATATCGGGTCATGTCGGAACACCTCGGGTCAGATTGGAGTACACCGGGTTGAGTCGACACTCCTCGGGTCACTTGTGACGGTGACCGAATGAAAGGGGGTGACTGCCTTAAAGCTATATTTAACACGAATGTATGTAAGGGGCTATCGTATATCACGTTGTGGTTGGAACACATCAGACAACCGAGTGAGTGAGTGGGTGGATGGGAGGGTAAGTGAGTGAGTGAGTGGGTGAGTGAGTGAGTGAGTGAGTGAGTGAGTGAGTGAGTGCCAGTTTGACGTGGGAGGAAAGCCCTTGGCCACAAAGCTCTTGGTCATCAGTAAACTTGAAAAAGAAGAAACGAATATAGATACCACTACAAATATCCGGGACTTGAACACTACCATCGTTGTTTTAACACTAAAAGGATTTTAATATGGCAGTATGGTTTTACGCCGCTTTTAGCAATGTTCCAGCAGTATCACGGCGGGTGACATAAGAAATTGGCATGACACATTGTACCTACGTGGGGAATCGAACCCGGGTCTTCATTGGGACGAGCGGACGCTTTAACTATTAGATTACCCAACCGCCTCCGCTTTATAAGAACCCTGTTACACATTTATGGGGGAAAAGACCCTTTTTCATTGATCAAGTTATCTGGAACACCGTGCATATTATTTAAATATGTGTTAGTTACTTAAACTTTCCATGCAATGATAATTTTATTATGGTATTTCGGGCTTTTGAAACACTGTAATATAGTGGAACACTCACATTGATTGTGAAGGCTTCCGTGACAGTTCTGTAGAAACCGCCAACAGGGGGCATTAATCTCATAGACTCCTTCAGCACTGCCCGAATGTAGGGCAGACCGCGCACCTGCTCCAAAGTGATATCTTCAGGGGCGTGGTCTCCACCAGTTCCACCCACCAGCCCCGCCTCCTCAAGTTCCACGTGTATCTTGTTGACAACCTCAGGGTGCCTGGCAAGAAGGTTGATGATGGCGAACATCCCCGAGCCATTGTTGTCGGCTCCGACAAACAGCAGTTCAAAGAGTGTTTCCAGCATCTGCAGTGGGGTCTGGGATCCGTGCAGGTCTGAGGTGGGCTGCAACGTCTCTGCAAGCACAGATGTCTGTTTGTTGCATGTGCTCTCAGTTTTGGAGATCTCTTCCATAATTGTCAACAGTCTTTTCTTCGCGTTGTAGGCCTAAAATAGAAAGGCAATAACTCAAATACATTGCTGCTACTTAGTGACTAGAAAACATCCAATATTTGAAATACATATAACGATTTGTTGATGAGACCGTATATACTTCAATAACAGAGCTGGGGCACTTGTTACCCGAATGCACCGTTATTCGCTGTACTGGGTTGAGAACCGTAAAACTATGATTGTGCGTGACATCTGGAGACCTGTATCATTTCGGTTTTTGCCTCTAACATTAAGTTGATACGCAGTGACATGGACGTTTGACACTTTTGTGTGCAATAAAGCCTCATGATGGTGCGGGTTAGAATTGGTCTTCAGCAACCCGAGGCGACTAGTGGGATTGGCAGGTCAGGCTCGCTGACTTGGTTGACACATGTCATCGTATCCAAATTGATCGATGCTCATGCTGTTGATCACTGGATTGTGTGGTCCAGACTCGATTATTTACAGACCGCCGTTATATAGCTGGAATATTGCTGAGCGCGGCGTAAAACAACAAACAAGAACTAAAAACAACTGACGAACAAGGTCGATAATCAGAAGACCCATGCCCTCAAACATTGCAGAATGACCGTGGATTACCTTATAATAGCTTGTGCCTGGGAAATACACAGGAAAACAGAACAAATTGTCTGTAAACTCCGACAACAGACTTCTGATCTCGTCAAGCTGAGCCGGCGATAAGTCCATGTCGAGCAGGAACCGTGACGCAACTTCCGCCGAGAGAGCTTTGCATGCTGGGTACATATCTATCACTTCCTGTTTGTCCCATTTCATAAGGTGCTCGTTGACAACCTTTGAGAATAGTGGTACGTGGTTTTGGAAGAAGTCGCGGGACAGATATTGAGTGAGGTGGCGCTTCCGTTCACGATGATGTGGTCCAGACGTGGTTGCAATGGCGCTATCACCGAGGAGACGTCGGACCGACACGGGGTAGAAGGACCTCACCTGACGACCCTCCATCTGTATCAGCTGTTTAATGTTTGCCTCACCAGTCACCCGCACAGCCGGACACCCGAACAGGTGCGTGCGGAAAATGGCGCCAAACTGCGTGCGACGTATACGGAAGAAATCATCCTGTAAAGATAGAATAAATCCGACTACACAAAATTCTAGAGAATCAAGTCTTTGCAGTTGAACATTATTGAGTGAACGTGATTGAAAGTATCTATTGAAATTATTGTTATCTTCCCGACCAGAAAAAGAGAGAGCTGGTTTAACATATAGGGACTTCCGGTACTAAGCTGGTTCCCGGCTCCCTTTGCGCGCAAACTTGCGATATGCGAGACTGGGCTCAGTTTAATTCCGATACCATATTTCCGGTTAAAAGCGTATATTCAAGAACCAGTTCTGGTTCCAAATATGACTTTACTAGACCGGACCAAGTGTACGCTGTGTACGGGAGTACTAAGGTCTCGCGAAGTGCCGTGACCTACTTACGGGCCCTATTATATCCATGTGGAAAGTCGAACCCGCTTTTGGACTGGGTGACCGAACACTTTTCCACAAGGCTACCAGTAGAACTGTATACATTATTGATCATCGCCATATCAAGTCCGAAGCCTGTCGATTTGATAGGATTCTGTTTAAAATTGTACCAGTTCGTACGTTTCGTAAGAAAAGATAGAATCAACTTTGAACGCCTCAATAGGTTTAGAAGTGCCTTAAAGATGTAACCAGTTTGGGATTTTTGTCAATCCATGTAAGTTCCATTTAACGGTAAACTCATCATAAATTTAACTTATTCAATTAATTTAAGATGAAAAAAAATAAATTAAATATTCAATATATTCCATATAATATTCCATATAATATTTACATTTATATTTATCAAAACCTGTTAAAAACGTCAATATTCAGACGAACCTTCTGTGAAGCAAGCAGATGGGTCTCGCCAAGAAACGGCAGGCCATTATTCCCCGGGGGTAGAGATTTGCCATCCCGTGGGGAGAGGCACGCCAGAGACTCTCGGTGCCAATATACCAGGAGGCAAACAGTCATGACAAACAGAATACACGTGACGAACAACGACACAAAACCATCATCGACATGGGTTGACCAGGCGCGAAGAAACACGGATTCCATCATGGTCTTGTGATTTTTACAAGGAGTGATGCTGTTACAGGTTTTATATTTTTTAGCCCATACTCGATATTTATACCGACAGTATTGCCGTCATCAATCACATGACATTACGCACGACGACGTGCTATTTGCATACATTATCCATACATAGTACCAGCTGTCATATAGTTCTACAATGGCAATCATACAGATTTGTACATCCATAGCCTCAGTCGGTCAGAGAAGGGAGGAGTCGAAATAAGCCCCGCCTTTCCCCTCCCACTTCGTGGTTGATGCATCGATAGATAATAGATTATTGATTTGTAAACAAACTGGGGATTTATTTATGAACATTATTATTTACAGCTATTCTACAAGCTGCATGGAAGATCAGAGGAACACTGTCATGCTTAGTATTAAAGTCATTTCAATGAATAAAACAATTCTTCAAATATGGACCAAGATAAGACTAGTAGCAAATACAGATATAAAACGCTTGATAGTAAAAGGTAAGATTTTTTTTCATATTAAATAAGCGAAATAAATCCAACTGTCCTTGTTTAATGATGGAGTTTTCAATTTCATTTTTTTTACTTAAACGGTTAGTAGAATAATAGTTATTAATAACATACTTATTTATTAGAATATGCTATCAAGTCCCAGTGATGAATTTCAACTAGGAGAAGGTGGCGAAATGGCTGCTGTTTCACATTCGTTTTAATATTTTATCATGTGTATCTATCAAGTATTTTTATATTTGAAGATGGAAGCTGTAGTTAGGCGAGTAGTACAATTATATGCCGCTTGTTTCAAGGGGTGAGATCACCAAGTATAATTCGGTCAGGCTGGTGATTCACATCAGATGGTGGGAATGTGTTGACATGTCTTTCAGAGTAAATTACACATTAACGTCTCAAGTCATTGTAATGTGCCGGTTAATGAGATGTACTATTTCCCCTTCCACATTCACGACTAATAACAAGAGATTGGGATGAAGGGACGTGGAAAGACCGTTGAACTAAGGAGGACACCCTGACCTAGATACAACAAAGCTCATATATGTAAATACAAAATAGGTAACTCTGACCCAGTTTTATCATGGTTTTTGATCCACCCAATTTTATGACGTAGGTTTTTGTGTGGTGTGTTGGTTCAGACAGTGCAAATGACTATGGTGAACGTGGCGTTTTAAGAAATCAGCAATGAAGTTCTATCAGAGATGAAGATGTTAGCTTCATGCAGTTCGGTGCTGAGTTCCAGACTTTTATACGTATGCATTGTAAGACCTTTGCGTACTGGAAGTGTGTTTGTGTGTTGTTTAACGTCACATCCAATACTATTCCAGCTGTACAACGGGGTCTGTAATTATTAGACTCGAGGTCAGGCAGCCCCGATTGATTGATGTCATGATGACATGTGTCAACCAAGTCAGCCAGTCTGACCACCGATCCCTTTCGTTGCCTCTTACGACAAACATAGATCGCTGAAAATGAATTCTATTTCTTATCTTCACGAAGGTTTAAATGATGTACATGTTTTGGTGGACTAGTGCTTTGATGCAAGACAGCTTTAAAGTGTATTCCAGTTATATCACAAAGCGTCTACGCTTATGGTCGTTACGCACATAGTGATGGTTGCAGCAAGTGACATCCACGAGCTAAGAAACATACTCAGAGAGGAACACATGATCAGCAGATATGATCCAGACTGTACTTAATAATAGGATCAGACTGACTGTACCTAGTAATAGGATCCAGACGGTACCTAGTAATAGGATCAGACGGTACCTAGTAATAGGATCCAGACGGTACCTAGTAATAGGATCCAGACTGTATGTACTTAATAATAGGATCCAGACGGTACCTAGTAAAAGGATCCAGACGGTACCTAGTAATATGATCCAGACTGTACCTAGTAATAGGATCCAGATGGTACCTAGTAATAGGATCCTACTGTACCTAGTAATAGGATCCAGTCGTACCTAGGTACCTAGTAATATAGGATCCAGACTGTACCTAGTATTAGGATCCAGACGGAACCTTGTTATAGGATCCAGACTGTACCTAGTAATAGGATCCAGACTGTATCTAGTAATAGGATCCAGACTGTACCTAGTAATAGGATCCAGACTGTACCTAGTAATAGGATCCAGACTGTACCTAGTAATAGGATCCAGACTGTACCTAGTAATAGGATCCAGACTGTACCTAGTAATAGGATCCAGATGGTACCTAGTAATAGCATCCAGTCGGTACCTAATAATAGGATCCAGACTGTATCTAGTAATAAGATCAAGACTGTACCTAGTAATAGGATCCAGACTGTACCTAGTAATAGGATCCAGACTGTACCTAGTAATAGGATCCAGACTGTACCTAGTAATAGGATCCAGACTGTACCTAGCAATAGGATCCAGACTGTACCTAGTAATAGGATCCAGACTGTACCTAGTAATAGGATCCAGACTGTACCTAGTAATAGGATCCAGACTGTACCTAGTAATAGGATCCAGACTGTACCTAGTAATAGGATCAGAGACTGTACCTAGTAATAGGATCCAGACTGTACCTAGTAATAGGATCCAGACTGTACCTAGTAATAGGATCCAGACTGTACCTAGTAATAGGATCCAGACTGTACCTAGTAATAGGATCCAGACTGTACCTAGTAATAGGATCCAGACTGTACCTAGTAATAGGATCCAGACTGTACCTAGTAATAGGATCCAGACTGTACCTAGTAATAGGATCCAGACTGTACCTAGTAATAGGATCCAGACGGTACATAGTAATAGGATCCAGTCGGTACCTAGTAATAGGATCCAGACTGTATCTTGTAATAAGATCCAGACTGTACCTAGTAATAGGGATCCAGACAGGTACCTAGCAATAGGATCCAGACAGTACCTAGTAAAAGGATCAGAGACTGTACTTAGTAATAGGATCCAGACTGTACCTAGTAATAGGATCCAGACTGTACCTAGTAATAGGATCCAGACTGCCCCTAGTAATAGGATCCAGACTGTACCTAGTAATAGGATCCAGACTGTACATAGTAATAGGATCCAGACTGTACCTAGTAATAGGATCCAGACGGTATCTAGTAATAGGATCCAGATGGTACATTGACTGGAATAGGAAACTGTCCCGACATGACGAACCAATTTGGTTAGTCATTTGTACGATAGTCGTAGGATCCAGACGCCAATAGGATAACGCAGGATTAAGATAGAGTTCAGGAACAGAGGCCCAGGACCATGTGCCCAAAGATGATCACAATACTATGACTGACTTAGTAATACAACAGCCTGTACCTTGTAATGACCGCTTTGTCAATTCCTCGGATAATTCCGAAATTAGATTAAATCAATGTTTTGTACTCCACTTTGGCTGCAATATTGATGGTGTGGCGTTACGCGATATGCTCACTCACTCATTCACTTTCCTTCCTACACTTAGCGAATGCAGACAAAGTACTTTCAACTTCTGACATCGACAGTGTGAGATCTAAACAGTCATATATACTGCATGATGTGAAATATACAGTACAGATGAAAGACAATAATGGGGCGTGAAGAAGAACAGCAGAGGAAGGTTTGCTGCTGCCTTCGTATAAGGGGATGTAAGCTGGTTTACGGCTCTCTTTGCGCGGCGGAACTTTATGTGTGGATGCCGTGACTCGGGATCAACAGGAAGGGTGATGTGTGAAATGTTCTCTCAGCATGATACGTGTAATAACCATAATATACAACAAACGTAATGTTTTGTTAAGCACTTAATACCAGTCAAATGGCACATCCAAAGTTTGTACCCTAATCTGGTCTGTTCAAGGGTATATTTTACAGATCGCTGTACATTACTCCTACCTGTCGGTTCACTTGTACATCCATGGTGTGGTACAACAATCTGTGTAATCCACACACTAAGAACGTTGAGACACAGTGTGAGTAAATCATGTTGAAAACGATGCTCCCTTTTGACTGACTGACTGAGTTTGGTTTTACGTCGCTTTTAGCAATATTCCAGCAACATCACTGCGGGGAACACCAGAAATGGGCTTCACACATTGTATCCTTGTGGGGGTTCGAACCCGGGTCTTCGGCGTGACGAGCCAACGCTTTAACCACTAGGCTACCCCACCGCCCCCCTTTTGACGAGACGTCCAGTAACAGATGACATTTACAGTTATGATGAGATTCAGAAACAGAAAGCTAAACCGATTATCCAATGATTTGTAACTGTTGATATGCAATGAATTGTATTTGTTAATATAATAGGTATTTCACGACCCTTACATTTGCTAACACCGCCTCCTTGCGACATCTCTGAAGGAATATGCAATTTAATGTTCCTACAGATATCTGTCCCACCTTAGACATTTATGAGTGGGTGAATGAGTGAGTTTAGTTTTACGCCGCCTTTAGCAATATTCCAGCAATATCACGGCTACGGACACCAGAAATGGGCTTCACACATTGTAGGAATTGAACCCGGTCTTCGGCGCGATGAGCGAACGCTTTAACTACTAGGCTACCCAATCACCCCTAGACACTTATGAAATTAGATCACTATCATCACTGTTATATTTGCCGTACATGGAAGCTGTTGATATTTGAAAATATAAAGGGACGGTGCTTAGTTTTGTTCCAGGTGTATCACATATTGTTGAGAGACAAATTGAGAGTATACAAGAGATCGGAATATATTCTAGTTCACTGGTTATTCAGTAGTATCTGTCTCAATTAACTCGAAGAATACTAAAAGTTTAATCCAACAGTGACTGAAGTCTAGAATAATTTGGCAAGTCTAAATTGCCTCAGCTCTGAAATTAAGAATTGTTCGTGGCTCCAGATGCATTTCATCTTAACTTTGTAGATATATGTTTCAACGTATAATAGCAATATAATACAGATGCCAGATATTTTCACATCATGGATAGTATGAATAATAATTCCATAGTAATAATTTACATATATTCACCAAACCAAACTTCTTTGAAATGAATTTACGTTTTAATGGTCGAAAACTAGGAACTGATCGAAAATCATCAAAAAGGAGTAAAACTATTATGTTACTACCTAACACAAGCAACGGTTCACAACTGAATATTGTACTCTGATAGCTGTTCTCACTGCTCGGTGATGGTGCTGATGCATATTGTATACCTGTATATTAAGCTGGACCTCTAATGCAGCTGATAGCGGCCTGAGTGTAAATAAAGTTCAGTTCAGTTATCACATTTTCCCCGCCGTGATATTGTTGGAATATTGTTAAAAGCGGCGTAAAACTAAACTCACTCACTATCACTTTTTTCTCGACCTGTAGCCGTCATGACGTTTAGCCATAAAAACTATTCTCATTTAATCGGTTACTGTACTAAAGAGGTAAACATATGTACAGCTGGGAAAAAAGTCAAACAGTATGACTGCAAAGCTTCAACATTCATTTTGATGAATCCATTACTCAGCTACCCCCAATTCCTCAGTTCTCCGTACCTTCACACAAAAAAATTGTCCAGTCATGGCGAAGTCAAGTACTTGTACGTTCTTCCCAGTATTTGTGTTGAGCGAAACGTACAAGTACATGTCCCCGTGGTCCCAGGTCACCACCCTGGCTTGTTCTACTGCCCGGCGCCTGACCCCCACACAATGCCTCCCTCGTTACGCCGACTTGCGTGCACGCGTCAATTACTACCAGGTAACCTCAGGTAACCGGTCGTTGTCGTGTCGACCTAGACCGGGGAGTTGACGAGGTCGTTGTTGTATCTACCTGATCGGGGGGTCGATGAGGGGTCGGGTATAGTTCAGGTATGCTCAGGTATACATAGGTATACAGAATGTGTTTTGGCAATATAGGTATTATGTACTAACGTTAATTGTTACTGTACTATATAGTGACCTTGATACAGATATCAATAAAACAACATGACAAGGTATGCTGAATTATTAACCAGACGAAAGTCATGGAAGTGTCAAGAGTCAAGATTTCATTCAGAATTACTCTACCTCGCAGTAGATATTATCATATACTACCTATCAAAAGTTTAGACTCAATTAAAGCACTCACTATATGAGCTATGTGTGTGTATGTATATATATGGTTACATCGAAGATGAATATCTCCACTAAACAGGGAGAACCAACTGCAAAACTTATGCAGATGACTTGCACGAGGATCATGCATTAAATTGCTGAAAAGCATGTGCAAATATCGTGTATGTGAACAGCTGCGTTTTGATGTAAAGTTTTGTTAAGAATTCGCCAATATTCACAGAGTTTCATCATTTACTGAACTTATGACAATAATCTCTTCCACGTAACGAATTTGTTTTACAATACATCAGTTCATGTGTAAACAGTACCTTTAAACAATACATCAGTTCATGTGTAAACAGTACCTTTAAACAATACATCAGTTCATGTGTAAACAGTACCTTTAAACAATACATCAGTTCATGTGTAAACAGTACCTTTAAACAATACATCAGTTCATGTGTAAACAGTGCCTTTAAACGGTATAGAATATTTTGCAAAATCTAGTTTACAGTTGACTGAAGTAAGTGGCTACATTTACACTAGTGAGTCTAAACCTTTGGTGAGTAGTACATTTTTTATTTAGAAACTAAATAAACGATACTGCATATTCCATATATCCTCTAAAAACTGTACTGTTAGTACTTAGCAAGCAGTCAGAATATTTATAAAAACAAAAACAAAACAAAACCTTCAATTTTTGTAGTTTCTTTTTTGATGAGTCTACACATTTAGATAAACATGCCGTTCATTTCCTGTCTTCATTAAAACCTACACATCTCAAACCTCGATGCATTAGGTGATGTGTAGATCTGAGGTAGCGTTAGTTTGGGTGAGGTCGTGTGAGATGGGGTGAAGTGAAGTGAAGTAGTGTGGATGGGGTGAGATCGTGTAGTGCGGGTTGGTGAGGCTGGGTGAGGTGAGATGGGGTGAGCTTGGGTGAGGTTGGACGAGACACTGATGTGATGTGAGGTGAGATGGGGTGAAATCGTGTGAGATGGGATGTGGTCTGATATGGGGTGAAGTGGGTTGAGGTAGAACGATCTAAGGGGAGAGGGCGTGTGAGGTGGGGTGAGGTAGAGGAAGATTGCGTGAAGTGGGGTGAGATGATGCAGTGTGAGATGAGGTGAAGTGAGGTGAGGTAGAGTGAGAAGGCATGAGGTCGTTGTGGGTATATAGGTGGGGTGAAGTAATCTGAGGCCGGGTGAGGTGGGGTGAGGTGAGGTAGTGTGAGATGGGATGAGGTGGGGTGAAGTGAGTGAGTTTAGCTTTTCGCCGCACTCAGCAATATTCCAGCCATATGGCGGCGGTCTGTAAATAATCGAGTCTGGACCAGACAATCCAGTGATCAACAGCCTGAGCATCGATCTGTGCAAATGGGAACCGATGACATGTGTCAACCAAGTCAGCGAGTCTGACCACCCGATCCCGTTAGTCGCCTCTTACGACAAGCATGGGCTACTGAAGATCAATATTCTAACCCGGATCTTCACGGGTCTGTGGTGAAGTAGTAGGGGTGGGTATAGACTAAGGCTTAGTCTCTGAATATATATAATTTTGATAGTAACAAACAAACCCATTTATATTGATAAGGAGCCCTAGGGAGACCAGAGATTCAGAACCTGAGGAAATCTAGACTTGCTTTATTTAGGGCTTTAGCACTGCAGAGAAAGCTTGGCAGTAGGGAAAATAATGTGGTTCAGGGACTGTGAGACAGACTAGGGTGGGTACTGCAGAGAATTTTCATATTGCGATATATTGCGATGCGAAAGCATATATTGCGATATGTATTGCAATATATTGCAAGAAGATTTTTATTAACCTTTAATCATGACAAAATAAAAATGTAAATAATATTTGGTACAAATGAAACAAGGAAACGAACATTTTAACATCAACACAGTGGTTACTAGTTTGAACTACTTTTTCCAATCTCAAGAAAAGCCCTGAGATTTTAGACAGCAACTTTTTTTTTCTTTTTTTTTCTTTGCACATATTTTCAAATTACAGGTCACATGTAATCAATAGGATAGGTTGACAACTGCATGCTTTTAACACTTTCAAGTGAATATATGTATATATATAAAGATTCTAATTATACAGCTATGAAAATAAATGTATATTGGTCTACAGTCTTTGCTTACATTCCATGTTAAATTTGGACTTTGTGTCCGAAGCAAGTAATATATTACGAGGCAAATAAAGTGTGTAGCGATGACCAAAATTTTGTAAATCTATCATATGAACAGGTTGTAAAAGCAATGCATTTTGAGGCATGATAGTATTGGCAGCAGATTCTATAAATGTTCTTTTGTTCTGGTACTGTTCCATACTTTCGGTTGTAAAAAATTGTCCGTTTAATAAGAAGCAAAATTATATTTAAAGGATCATTTCGATTTTCCTTTAATCCAAATAGTATGATTTATGGAGTGAATTTAATCCTTATTCCAGCATCAGACATGAGCCACTCGTCAATTTTCTTCCAAAATCTATTTATCAAATTACAATCCCCCAAAAGGTGAAAAATGGTTTCATTTGAAGTATTACAATAGCTGCACAGTGATGAATCACTGACTTTTATTTTATGTAAATAATAATTTGTGCCTAAAATATTGTTATTAATTTTCATTTGGAACCATCTTACTTCCGTACTCTGTGTACATCTAAATGGTAAAATGTTACACGTTCTCCAATCTGATTCATCAATGTTAGATTCAAGAATGGTTTCCATTTTAAATTTGAGACTGATTTCTTGAATATTGACGGGAGAAGAGTGATACAAAACAACCTCCTACCCTTATCAGAACCCAACAGTTTATTAATGTAATAAGGAACAATAGGCAATTCTAATGATACGTGATCTTAGATTAGGGGAGCAAAATATTTTTGGGGGGAGGTGTTTCACACAGCTGATCAGGCTTTCATAAGATAAGAATTTGGCATTGCACTGAAATTTAGCTACAAATTGATTAAAAATGATACGTGATCTGAGATTAGGGTAGCAAAATTAAAAAGGTTTTGGAGGTGTTTCACACAGCTGATCACGCTTTGATAAGATAAGATAAGAAGGTGGTGAACTGTGAGATGGGATGAGGTGAGGTGAGGTAGTGTGAAAAAGGATACAGTCGTGTGAGTCGGGGTGAGGTGGTAAACAGTGAGATGGGGTGAGGTGAGGTGAAATGGTTTGAGAAGGGATGAGATCATGTGACTACGGGTGAGGTGGTGAACTGTGAGATGGGGTGAGGTGAGGTAGTGTGAGAAGGGATAAGGTCGTGTGAGTAGGGTGAGGTGGGTAACTGTGAGGTGGAGTGAGGTGAGGTGAAATGGTTTGAGAAGGGATGAGGTCATGTGATTACGGGTGAGGTGGTGAACTGTGAGATGGGGTGAGGTGAGGTAGTGTGAGAAGGGATAAGGTCGTGTGAGTAGGGTGAGGTGGGTAACTGTGAGATGGGGTGAGGTGAGGTGAGGTAGTATAAGAAGGGATAAGGTCATGTGAGTAGGGGTGAGGTGGTGAACTGTGAGATGGGGTGAGGTGAGCTGAAATGGTTTGAGAAGGAATGAGGTCATGTGACTACGGGTGAGGTGGTGAACTGTGAGATGGGGTGAGGTGAGGTAGTGTGAGAAGGGATAAGGTCATGTGGATAAGGTCATGTGAGTAGGGATGGTGGTAAGGTCAACTGTGAGATGGGAACTGTGAGATGGGGTGAGGTGAGTAGTGTGAGAAGGGATAAGGTCATGTGAGTAGGGGTGAGGTGGTGAACTGTGAGATGGGGTGAGAGTGAGTGTGTATAAGGTCATGTGAGAAGGGATGAGGTCATGTGAGTAGGGGTGAGGTGGTGAACTGTGAGATGGGGTGAGGTGAGGTAGTGTGAGAAGGGATAAGGTCATGTGAGTAGGGATGAGGTGGTGTACTGTGAGATGGGGTGAGGTGAGGTAGTATGAGAAGGGATAAGGTCATGTGAGTAGGGGTGAGGTGGTGAACTGTGAGATGGGATGGGGTGAGGTGGTGTGAGAGGTGTGGGGAGGGATGAGGTGGGGTGAGGAGGAGGATAGATGGGTAGGAAGAGAAGTAATGTGAGGTGGGGTGAGGCCGGGTTATAGTAATGTTTTACGCTGCAAATTCAACAAATATCACTAGGCTATTGGTAGCCTAGTGGATTATGCGTCCGCTCGTCGCACCGAAGACCCGGGTTCAATTCCACACATGGGTACAATGCGTGAAGAACATTTCTGGTGTCCCCCGCCGTGATATTGCTGGAGTATTGCTAAAAGCGGCGTAAAAACATACTCTTTCAACTTATCCTGTTAAACACAGGACTGATTACTGAAAGCACTGTGACAGATCTGCTTCATGACAGGCTCAAGAACAGTGCTTTAATACCTTCAACCGGTAGTACCTCCAGCCATGGTATTATCAGATCATTAGGGAGAGAATCGTTGAACCCAGGTGAGCGACCTACTGCCCGCTGCTTGACCCTACTACAGCTTTGTGATGTGACATTGCATGGAATTACGTCTCAGGACACGCCCCCTCAAGCCCCGCCCCTCAGTAACCACGCCTCCTAAGGTAGATAAGCCTTGTGTGAGATGAATACCGAATCTTTGGGACTTCGTGTCTATTGATGAATGCACTTAAATACTGTCGGAAATAGAAAAAACCCTGTATTTTCTCATTTATCCCTACAATTTATGTAGTTGATATGTGCAAGTGTGAAATATTTGTTAAACTCAGTTCGGCCTAACTACAGTCTCAGTGGTAGGGACATGGGAAACGTAGAAAAAGGACTTTACTGAGGAGAGATTAGTGCAGAAATGGGCAATGCGGGTTTTTTCTAAGTCCAAAACGATTTATTTGGAACAGACCATGGCTTTATGCAAATTAGTGTGCGACGATATTGTATTACAAAGGACACTTTTTAAATGCCCAATTTGAAATTAGACGTAGCTTCATTATAAACGATAACTGGCGTAAAAAATAAGAACTTTCATGCTGAAACTATTAAGGATGTAGCTACCATGGTGTCTGACTGTCACTATAAAAAGAAACAGATAGGAGGGTTCGTCTCAAAAGCAAAACCTGGACGGGTGTCGCAGACGATCGTTAGGGTGGGGCTGGGGGATAGAGATATCAGCTAAGATAAGATAATCCTTTAGGGCAATTGTACTGGGAAAGTACACGGCATGTCATAACAATTTACAAATAATATCCAGTCCTGTCGATCTTCGCAATTGGGTGGTCATGCCACCTATATATTTTGAGACATTTAATACGATGCGTTTCAATGGTTATCAGGTATCATACTCTTTTACAACATAACCTTTATGAAAGAAATACACGTAAGATGTTAATCAATAGATGAGACATAGTCAACACACACATGAAAAAGCACAAAATATCTTTGAGATGCTCCCTTGTGCCTGTAGGCAGCACATGCATTTCATGCCAGGTGAGTCGACGGTCCGTCGTCATACTGGCTGAGCAACTTAATTGCCATCTATAGTCTGATCTATTGTTTTCAGCAGCTATTCGTATTTTTTGTAAGTTTTGCCCGATTTTACGAGTAAACATGCTTTTCTTGATATCCTATTACGCATCCCACTGAATGCCAAGTTAGGTCGACGTGGGTTATTTCGACATATGCTATTTGCAGTTGTGTAAATTTTAGGGATACAGAGCAACAGCCTATAACAGTTTTTTTTTCTATTTCCGACAGTACTTTAGCAGTGCTTTACCAACCAAATAACTCGTCGAAATGTTCGTATCGGATTGTTCACCTGTGAATATCCTATTAGAAAAAATAATTTATCCTATCATTAATAATGTCCTTGACCAAGGAGAAATCAACATTGAAGACAGTTACTCTCAGTTTATTAACGACACATCACATTTCAGTAGTAACTGTACATCATGACATCAACCACTGGTATGCCGAGAGTCGATCTCCGACTCGCTGCCTCTATATTGTGGGAATGTTGGTCATTAAAGAGGAAAACTCATTGACTAAAATTTTTAATAGCCTGACTGACTTTGGTTTTACGCCGCTTTTAGCAATATTCCAGCAATATCACGGCGGGGGACACCAGAAATGGGCTTCACTCATTGTACCCATGTGGGGATTCGATCCCGGGTCTTCGGCGTGACGAGCCAACGCATTAACCACTAGACTACCCCACCGCCCCTTTGAGCGAATAGATTTCTTTGAAATCATACATTATAGTTTAAGCAGGTATTTGCATTCACAAAATGACATACTCACGAATACTGATTACAGAGAATGTATACTTTCGTTCTGGTGTTGAAAACCAAGGTTTCTAATTACGCGAAAACTTTACATTTAACATATGCCATAGGTTATGTGATATTAGGCACAACCAGTGTTATATGTAGTTTAACGGGTTCGATTCTCCACATGGGCCCATTTCCTGTGGCCCCCCGCCGTGATATTGCTAAAACGGTGTAAAACTAACTTCACTCACTCACTCAATATGTAGTTTAATTATGAATTAATCAGTCCTTCCAGAAGCGAAAAATAATGGATCTATGACGCATGATATATCGTTTTAAACGGACATTAATGTTTGATGTTGGGTAAAGGATGTATGCTAACATAGCCCATGACGGTAATAATAAAGGGACCTCGCCACATCAACGTTGACCCACTCATGTTATCCTAAGAAACAGCAGCTCCGTCGTCGGTAAACACCGCTGATAGGGATCACGTTACCTTAAACAGATGCTTTAGTATCCCCCATGGACGCACGCACGACCCCCTATCTGCCTGTATCCACCCACGCCCTCCCGTGTCAATATTAAGTCTTGTGACAACATTTCCCAATAAGGGTATCCCTACTGTAAACACGAATACCCAGCCTCTGGATCTGTCAGGGGGAGAGGATAGGTTAACAACCCGTGGCTGTATCCATTGTCTAAACCCCGCCACCCCCAGTCGCCCTCCTCCTCCCCTCCCCACCGTCAGCCTTGTACTGTCGGGATGGGCTGTTGAATGCCGAGATGAAATGTGCTGATTGAGCAGATTTTTTGCTACATACATATGGCATACCTATATATTTGACTATATAACCATATATATCTACACCACACAGTCACCTCCCACACACGCACACACACACGCTCAAATTATATTTTCACTCACAGAGGGAAAAAGCACACATACAGTCTCTCTCTCTCTCTCTCTCTCTCTCTCTCTCTCTCTCTCTCTCTCTCTCTCTCACACACACACACACACACACACACACACACACACATGTACGATTAATATTACCCTGTGTACAATCGAATTTTTTAAACGAATAAAAAAGTTTACATTTGTTAAAAATGAAATGCGAAAGCTAAAGCAGAGGTTCTGTTCTGTCCAAACAATTAATCATTCTAATGTTAAGATTTGATTAAATGCTTCGTAGATTGTTTTGAACAAACAAAGAGTTGACGGACAACAGTGTCCCTGACACACGGAACCACCCCACAGACTGGGCTATACGTACAACAAACTGTGCTATTATCGATCAGGGATCCAGCCTGTCTTTCAGTCACAGTAGGACTATCTGCTGACAGGCGAATGTGGGCACATCGATCCAAGGGAGATAACTCCACGAGTCCGGAATGTTCCATGTGGCATAGTAGTAGGGTAACAACTAGTCTCTGAAATGAACATATTTTACAGAAAAAAGTTCATAGTAAAAAAATAAAATATAATGAAAAGGAGCCCTGAGACTTTCTTCAAACTGTGGAAATCAAGACTTGCCATATTTTCTAGACTTGCGTGGGCTTTCTTGGATATATTTGCCTCAGAATTTGTTTGACAGACTAGCATAGTAGATAACAGACAAAATGTAATCTTCCCGTACGTAGAATGTAATTAGAAATCTATTGAATTATGACCTTTCACTCTTTGCGGAGAAGGTTTTGTGTATGTCTCTTTGAATAAGCTAATTCAAAGTTATTGTTGCCTTTGTGTTGCTGTGAATAAGATAAAACAGAAAATAACACGAAAAAATACTGATTGAAATAATAAGCGAAACAATGATTAAATAAATACATTTTAATTATCATCTGGTATTGCGCTAGTAGTAATTATTATAGTAATTGAATATACCAACGATTGCTGTTGCTTGTACATAAACCCTCACCTACACACAGACACAATTTTGTTAGGTTTGTTTGTTTGTTGTTTAACGCCGGTCTCATAGCATCAAGAAAGTTTAATAAACTAGATACCCCAAAATTCTCGAAAAGTACTCAGTGACGTAATGAGTTTGAGGGTCGTGGTGGATGATGTTACTGTCTGAGAGATATAACCATTACATTTTCATATTTAATTTACCCGAAACAGACAAAACATAAATGGAACCCATTTGCTTTGAAATCAGTATGTATTGTGTACGCGTTTAATTTTTCATCGAAAAACCGTTTGTGTGAGATTTGAACTCGCGTGTTGCAATACCTCTAAACGTATGCCCTATTTCGAAACTTCCAAAGGGCGACAGAAGTTACCTCCCTTGATGTATCAAATTTCATCAAAACCGCCCACAAATCTAATTAGAATCATATGTATCGTTGCCAGCTGTTATATAATGGTATTGGCACTGCAGGTATCCTCGTAACTAGAAATATAATACTTTGGCGAAATATGATACTTTGAAACGGCCGTGAGATAAGGACGAAGTTCACTTCCGGGTATGACGCCCTCCTGTTCCTGACCAGCAAAGTTTACCGTCAGCTGGACATTGGTCAGTAATACTGGTAATCAGCAACAACGCTGTCTCCGACGATGGTCCAGTGTTCATTCACACCGTCTCAACTGACCACTCTCCCTACACTGTCCACGACTTACCCCAAGTGTTGAAAGGACATGCACAACAGGTAGTGGGTCATATGATGTTTACAAATGATACATGTAATGATGTATGTGCTATCTATATGTAAAGCCTGTCTGTGTTTTGGCGTTGCCTTGAGATCCTGCGATGTGGTAGACTGTGATTGCAAGCTGTTGTCGTATTTTTATCGATCGTAGCAACTAATGACACTAACGTATTACTCCCACAAGTGAAACATTAAGGCGTTGCCAATCAGGACAGCCATACCGTAAAGCAGTCAAAAACGCGTACCTTGTCTTCTTCCCCTAATCTCGCCACATTACATTTATTCAAGGCGAGCCATGTATATATTAATGATTTGCGGCAATACACGATGGAACATGGAGGTTTAAAAATAAATTATCGTATCCTTTTGTTCATATTAACAAAATAGTTCATATTAACAAAACAATGACCAAATGAGAGATGGTACTTTTGCTCTAAAAAAGTTGTTTAACAAACGATCATTATTTTGTTGTCACATTTCGCTGTTTCTTACGAGGGAGGACCACTGGCTGGTAGAACAGCCAGGTGTGCGAGTTGTACGTGTGAAATTGAAATTTCACTGTACACGCTTGTTGATTACCTGGCTGTTCTACCAGCAAGTGGCCCCCCTTCGTAACAAATAGCGAAAAGTGACAAGAAAATAATGATCGTTTGTTAAACAACTTTTTTATTCGGGTGTCCAAAATTATGACTCAAATCATCAGAGTTGGTCTGACGATTTCATGTGACTGTGCAAAGTTTGATATTGTTGCATGTATTAGGTTTTGTGTTAGTGAGAAATTCATCGGTCTCAAATGAAGTCAAACGGACTATAAGGTGTAAGCGCTAATTGTGGATTTTACCGTATTGGTTTTTTTCTGTTTTCGTGTAGGACACGTTATACTGTATTGAAGAGTGTGAGGGTATAATATTACGCCGCTGTTAGTCCTATTCCAGCAATATCACGACGAAAACCAGATACAGGCTTCACACATTGTACCCATGTGGGGAATCGAACCCGGGTCTTCGGCGTGACGAGCCAACACATTAACCACTAGGCTACCCTACCGCCCCGACTGACGACATACCAGTGCACCCATTCATGAGTAGTTACATGAGTTCCCATTGGTTGTGATGTTACGATGATAAATCTATACAGTGCTTATAAAGAATTAGTGACTTGTCTGACACATGTTGCCATAAGTGACACGTGAGTTATGTGAGTGAGTTGAGTGAGTGAGTTTAGTTTTACGCCGCACTCGGCAATATTCCAGCTATATGGCGATGGTCTGTAAATAATCGAGTCTGGACCAGACAATCCAGTAATCAACAGCATGAGCATCGATCTGCGCAAATGGGAACCGATGACATGTGTCAACCAAGCCAGCGAGCCTGACCACCCGATCCAAATAGTGTCCTCTTACGACAAGCATGGGTTACTGAAGGTTCATTCCAACCCGGGGCGGTGGGGTAGCCTAATGGTTAAAGCGTTGGCTCGTCACGCTGAAGACCCGGGTTCGAATCCCCACATGGGCACAATGTGTGAAGCCCATTTCTGGTGTCCCCCGCCGTGATGTTGCTGGAATATTGCTAAAAGCGGCGTAAAACCAAACTCGGTCAGTCAGTCAGTCATTCCAACCCGTACCTTCACGGGTGTGAGTTATGTGGCCACGAAATTGCCAGCATTACATTTGTAATGATGTCGTTCTCCACGTCCTGCGTAAAAGTACATATAATGATATTGCTCTGAAAATGACCGTTATAATGCAATAACTTTGTTTTATAAATGTACTATTCACCTTTGCTGATGATACACATATACAGATAAAACATATTGGGGGCTGTCTTTAACAGTGAGATCACTGTGCAGTGAAATGTAGTCTTTGAACATTTTCGCACGTGCCTCTCGTGTTTTTGCGACTCGATCTTTAAAACGCTTGTCCTCGTGGAAAGTGTGATATTTAAGTTGGGGCACATTTACCGGTCAACTAAATATTACTCTGCTCTGAAGATTTGGCCTTCTCACCCGAAAACGTAGCCTTGATCAAGAAAAAAAAAATCTTTTCCCTATGTGTGCTTTACTTTGACGAAAGCTACTAAACCGTACGTAAGTTCAGTGTATATAATAGGATACTGAAATACCACAAACATATCTGTGACTGAACCGATTATCTATAATATACATATTCTTCATATCTTTTATGGTATGTTTGTTTAATGTTTAGCGCCGCACTCAGCAATATTCCAGCTATTGGCCGCGGTCTGTAAATAATCGAGTCTGGACCAGACAATCCAGTGATCAACAGCATGAACATCGATCTGCGCAATTGGGAACCGATGACATGTGTCAACCAAGTCAGCGAGCCTTACCATCCGATCGCGTTAGTCGCCTCTTACGACAAGCTTGGGTTAATCCGAATCTTCTCGGGACCCGATGGCGCGACATGTTCTTCGTTATAAAGTGTTTGCTTCATGAAGTTGAATTACAGACAGAAGAAGTTTAACAAAGTTTCAGTTTGTAATAGACCTTGTAATAGAGTATGTAGGTTCTGCAAAGCCTGAAATAAATACGAAACGCCTTGTGATTTAAACTGAGAGTCAGTTTCCATTTATGATCAAGGACACATATTAACATCCCATGTTTCTGTTTTCTTCCTCTAGGTGGCGCAATGGCTGTGTCCCGAATACAGGACGAGATATTGCAGTGTACAATCTGCTACGACACGTACAAGACCCCCAAGACCCTGCCTTGCCTCCATACTTTCTGCGAACACTGCCTGGCCGAGTATATCAAGGGGGTGCAGGGAGTCGCCAAGAAAAATGGCTTCTGCTGTCCAGTGTGCCGAGAATTTATCAAGGCACCGGAACCAAAGCGACGCCCCCAAGAATGGGCAACCTTGTTTAAGACTAATTTCCATTTGAACAAACTGATGAAGACTCTGGAAGAGAAACCCGGATCAACACCGCCTGTCGAAGGACCATTTTGTACAGAACATCCTCAGAAAGAGCTGGACCTGTTTTGTGTGCAGTGTGCTAAGCCTATATGTCATTTGTGTGCCGGGATAGCACATCGTGGCTGTTCCCTCGTAGTGACATCAGAAGAAGCGGCAAACGACAGACGGATACGGCTTCAGTCCTTAAGAAAACAGATGAACGAGACTCTCGTTAAGTCTCGAGATGAGGTCGCTTCAGTCAAGAAGCAGCTGGAGCGGATCCGTGGTTTGAAGGAAGAGTGTGCGAGTGATATAAAGGACTTCACCGAGTCCCTTGTTGCTGTGTTACGGAACAGGGAAGCGGAACTGTTGCAGGATTTGGCGGAGAAGCATGAGACATTGTGCGAAACGGTTGACGAGAAGATCGACACTTTCCGTGACGAACAAAAGGCATCGCACCAGGCTTTAGTTCAGCTGACGGAGCTGATGGCTCAGGGGACAGACGCTGAGGTTCTCAGCAAACATTCCAGGTTTAAAAACGTCGGCACTGTTGATGTGTCGGCAATATCTTCCCTGTGCGGGCAACTTCAAAGAGTCGATCTCAGATTCATGTCTGGAACGTATTTGAAGAACCTGAGACACAACGCTTCCAAGATAGGCGAGGTGGCTCTGGAACAACGGAAGCAAGAAATATGTAGGAAAAAGCCAACAATGACACCCCGCCCGTCACTGGATAATGAAGTTACTCTACATGTGAGACGAAAACAGGGTGGGACAGTGCAATTCCGAAGGAGTAGATCCCACACTATCACAGGTACCGTCCCATCACAGCCAGCCAACAAGCCAACCAAGTTGAGAACCATTTCGGGTAAACTCAGAGACGATGATCTGCCTCCCAAACTTAACGACATCGTTGTTTTGAGTCAAGGAGGGGGGTCGCATAGCAACATAGTGATCGTGACAGACTGGAACAACCAATGTGTGAAGGCGTTTTACAGCAGACGTGATCGAGATAGTCGTCTGCTACTTGGCGGGAAACCCTTTTGCATCGCAGCTCTGTCGCACACAACCGTCGCAGTGACTATACCTCTAGCTCAGCAGATATGTGTTCTTAAAGTAGGGTCGTCGATGATGTTGCTCTCATCCGTCGTCGCCGAGAAGAAATACTCAGCTCTTGCCGCTCTCGACCAGCACACTCTGGTAGCCAGTGGTGGAAGCACTCCTCCTTCTGTTGACATCATCAACGTCAGCGGAGAGGTGATGAAATCCTTTTCCCGTGATTCCTCAGGCACACCGTTATTTACCTACCCGGCATACCTCTGCTCAACACCCAGTGGAAATATTCTTGTGTCTGACAGGGACGCAGGAACGCTCACGTGCTTGTCAAGAGAGGGGGTGGTGGTGTGGTGCTTCCACCCCCAGGGGTCGCTGAAGCTCGAGAACCCAGGTGGCGTGCACTGTGACTCCCAGGGACGGGTTGTGTTCGCGGAGAGTCGAGGTGTGCTGAGGTTGTTAGACGGGGGGCAGTATGAAGGGGTGGTACTGAGGACGACTGATGGTTTAGACACCCCTCGGGGTGTGTGGAGCGGGGTAGATGGGACGATATACCTCACCCACAAACAGGATGAAATTTGTGTCTTCAGCATCGGCAGGGTCTAATATACGTCATTGAAAAATGAAATTGAATGTTGTTAGAACTCTCGTATTACTCCATAAGCTGCTTCGATATTATGTGACGGACAGTGGATGTATCAGCTTTTACACGTTTTATTATCCAAATATAAACCACAAAAACATACGATTCATCGAAAGACACTGTGACACTGTGACACCGTGTCCCAGTCGTATAAGGCGCCGTGCAGAGTTGCGCCCCTTGTGTGCAGCAAACACCTCTGATCAATTCCAGGTTGATCAGATCTGTGTTCAACACTTACTAACTCATTCTTCTCGAAAGGAGTAAGGTGTTTGAATGTCACAGCAGTAGCCTATTTCAATGAATTGAAATATCATTAATACGGATCCTGTTAACTCGGAACCTTCTAATTGTCACCTTTAACACAAATGAACGAACACGACTGACAGAAGTACAGAATTTATTGAATATATTACACACAAATTAGATAGGGTAGAACTCAGCCAGCAATACAGTTGACGGATGCAGCGATCGCGGATTGTATTGAAAATTATTTTTTATGAAGTTGTATATATGATTGCAATAAGAGCTCTTTGAATAAACATGGGCATTTTCAGATATACTGGAGAGTTTCGTAATCTTTTGTCCCTGATAAGGAAAACTTCAAAGATTGAACTTTGTCAACAAAAGTACAAAACATTGTTTCAAGGTTAAGACGCGATGTTGTTTTGCTTAGGATATGCAACGTTCTTTGTGGGTGGGTGGTAGTATGCTAATGTTTAAAGTCCCGGGTTCGATTGCCCACATGGATCCAATGTGTGAAGCCCATTTTTGGTGTCCCCCGCCGTGATATTGCTGGAATAGTGCTAAAAGCGGCGTAGACAACTAAACACACTCACTCACCTGTCCGCGTTCGGTGTACCGGGACACAAGCAAGGTCGGCTGGAATCTGTGCCTGGAATGGGATGTCCGTGTTAAACGGTCACATGGTTTCTTAAACCTGGTTCCATCTCACCTCGCATCTCTTTCAGGAACGGAAACTGAACCTGCTTCTTGCAGGGTTGGTTTGTTGCCGCACTCGGCAATATTCCAGCTATATGGCGATAGTCTGTAAATATTCGAGTCTGGACCAGACAATCCGGTGATCAACAGCATGAGCATCGGTCTACACAATTGGGATACGATGACGTGTCAACCAAGTCAGCTGGCCTGACCACCCAATCCCGTTAGTCGCCTCTTACAACAAGCATGGGTTACTGAAGACTAATTCTAACCCGGATCTAACTAACGGGATCGGGTGGTCAGGCTCGCTGACTTGGTTGACACATGTCATCGGTTCCCAGTTGGGCAGATCGATGTTCATGCTGTTGATCACTGGATTGTCTGGTCCAGACTCGATTATTTACAGACCGCCGCCATATAGCTGGAATATTGCTGAGTGCGGCGTAAAGCTAAACTCACTCACTCACTCTTTGTCGACTGCGCAATACCGAATGTAGGCATGGTAATACTACGTACAAATATGTCCGAGCTCCGGTAGCTGAATCAGTCTTTCGTTGTCAGGGGCAACCGGAACATTCAGAAAGACTCTACTTCCGGTATCGGCATTCTTGTGCCCCATTGTTTGTATAACGTGGGTTACTGATTCTGTTCACAACTAGATGGTGTTTTTTAAAAATATAACGTGTCTGAAGTAAACATATTCCTTGTAATACAAGGTTTCCAGAAAAGTATAGTTGGGCGCGGCATATAATCGGTATATGAAAGAAAGGTATTACGTAATCATATTTAAGTCAACAGATGTCCTCTTATATATAATTATTATCTCTTTGACTAGTTTACTGAATTACTGAAGGTAGGATGACAACAGAGGCTTCTTAAATATCTGTGAAATTCGGGTCGACATTGTTTTACACGAGGCTGTCGGACTGTAATGGATAACGGTGAAGATAGATCTCCCTTGTGAGGACAATCCGGTGTCATAGATGAACATAGATCTCGATCTTTAGAGGATATCGATGATCTTGTGTATGATATTGGGAACGGATGTACAGAGTTCTTCCTTGTGGGAACAGTCCCGTGCTTGAAGTGGCTTCCGCCTTGGAGAATAGGAACGAGAATAATTGTTACAAGGGAAAGTACTCCGGTTTGTGGGAAAGGCAACAATATTCTCTCAGGCGAAGATACTCGCCTGTGTCAGTTGGAGAAGGTGGGCGAAGAAGTCTCTCAGGTAAAGCTGCTTCTGGGCGAGAGGTGAGGCAGTTTCAACAAACCTCAAATATCTTTCTTCTTCGCTCTGTGACCCTTGAAATCGGCTTGGAATTGGTCTTCACCAAACGGTCTTGCAAGAGGCAATTAACGGGATCGGGTGGTCAGGCTTGCAGATGTCATTGTATCCGAAATACGCAAATCGATGCTCATGATGTTGATCACTGGATTATTTACAGACGATTATCATATAGTTGTCAACTTACTGAGTTGTTAAATAACAAACAATTATTAAACAGAATCTCGCCTCGCTTCTCAACCCGACTCAAGTCTCGCTCAGGATTTACTTGTACACAAAGGGAGCTAACTTCTGTAACCTTGAACGATTGCTAGGCCAATGAGTTGGTCTGTAAACGATGTACACTTATGGAAGGAAACTTAGAACACATATACTTGTAACATTTCTTTATGATTATCATCCCTGCAAATAATTCCCAATTTGACCAATCAAATCCCAAACCCATACAGAATATTACCAGTCCCAATAGGGGTCGGAGAACTACTGTTTGCTTCTTGTTCTTCGACTCACTCAGCAATATTCTAGCTATATGGCGGGGGTCTCTAGATAATCAAGTCTGGATCAGACAGTCCAGTGATCAACATCATGAGCACCAATTTACGGCTGAAGTCAACCACTTCAGCCAGCCTGACCGCCCGATCCCGTTACTCGCCTCTTACGACAATCGTGGATTTTTGAATTCTAACACCTAATTCACGGTTGGGAGAATCGATGACTCGCATGTGTGTGTGTGTGTGTGTGTGTGTGTGTGTGTGTGTGTGTGTGTGTGTGTGTGTGTGTGTGTGTCTCTCTCTGTGTGTTAGCAGTATAAGTTAGGACAACCACGTTCCTGATGTCGCTGTCATCATCTTCTATCATCTTTATTTATGTTATGTTTGATAGCCGGAAGGTATTGCCACTTCATTCCCTGTCCAGCACAATGGTAAATAATACATTAATCAACATTGATTGCATTAACAATTCTCTCTACGAATATTAAACGTGATCCCGCAAACGTTAAGCCAGGTGTCAATATATTCTAGTGGTGCTTCGTAGCATCAATTGACACAGTCATCACACTCTCGTTATTGAACGAGATATTTACACATCAGTGCACATTCAAAACCTGTGACTGAGTCGCGCCTCAGGGAATCGGGCAACCTATCTGTTCAGGCATTCGCTGGAAGTCTGGGTTCGAATCCCCACATTGGTACAAAGCGTGAAAGACTTTCTTAGCGTCCGGTTGTATAACTGTTTGGCTATTGTGATACAGTGATAGAGTCTCAACTTCGCAATGCGTGAATCCACACTCAGTTATCTACTCATTGCGCCCTCAGGGCGTGTTCTGTGTCACCCTGCTGTTACAGATTCTCACTCACTCACTCTTAGCCTGTTGAGCCTGCTTTCTGTATCCCGCTGTTTATCCATATATGTAGTTGGCTGAAACTGAAGCCCTTTTCTGTGACAACATCGATGTTTAATACCTCAACTATCTGATTCAGAAACCAAGTCAAAACATTGATTACACAACAGTCTCGTTTCCTGCTGACTGGGTCCCGTCCTTTTGCGCAACTTAGTACAATAACCAGTCCAGAATTTTGAGACCAACTCATTCAACTGGATATATAAATATTAAATTAATTATTACTGATACATCTAATCATTTGTATATTGCAACACTACGCTTCTTCTAATCCTTGCAAGCCCGCCGTGCAGCGTGCTCTGTCGTATACAGCATGCTCTGACAAACGGAAATCTGGAAATCGTGAAAATCTCAAAACGAGGCTCGGCCGCTACAAAAGTTTGGCGGTCTGGTACGGACTTGATATTATATTAATCACATTGTACGTTACAAAAATACACTTAATTAGTGCAAAGAACGCATAACAGGTGTAACCAGTGAGCCAGATGAATTCTGAATCATTGTACGACCTCTTCAAACAGGGGCAGTCTGTGACGTCTTAGTTAATGACATGCTGCCAAAACCCCGACATAAAATATCGAAATACGACTTTATTAAATTTTCCAATTGAATTTAATTTGTAAATACCATTTTCGTATGAAACAAGGAATTGTAATTCATTATAACCATAGTTGTTTCTAGTGTCTTATTTCACTTTCACGCGAGAAAATTCGGATCGGCTGAAAAGTCTGAATTGGTTAATGAGACTCGTGTTTCGGTTTGTTATTGAAAAAAACGTACCCCAGATCACGTATCGATTGTCATTGAACGCTGATATTAAATAAAGTGGGATGGGATTATTCTTCATGCTGCGTGTCCGTGGAGTTCTGAAGTCGATGCACACTGACGAGCACAGGGCGTGAGGCGTTCGGTTAGATCTGGGTCATTACCTGTCGAAGAACAAAGGGACACCCGGTTCTCGAGGAAATGACCGGTACAGAAATACGTTGTTAAGACAGTGAACTTTTTCATACACAAATTGCGTCCTATGAAATGAAGTTTTAGGATTGAATGCACCGCCCTTGCTTTCCTTCAGCAGACTATCTTTTATAAGAACTATCGACATTTGAACATTTTGGATTGATCTTTGAACAACTTTTATAATAGACGCTGTTCTTTTGAAAGAAACGTCCCTGCAAGTCAGCCCGAGCTGCTTGTGATCTTTGAAATATATCAGAACTGATCACGAACAGAGTGTTTAGTCACCATGGGAATGCCGTCAAAGTAGTTTATAAATAGTTTATGTGTTTCTAAAATCGTCCAAAGGAGACATCTAACGGTATAAGCCTGTTTGACTATATACTCTTCGCTACGTGTTGTATCGGTGTGATGAAATATATTTTCAAGAAGAGCTAATGTAAAGCAGTGTTTCGTTTAACTATATGTATACATGAATATTGGCATTAGATTGATATATACAGAAACATTAGTGAGGTGATGGATACGTACAGGGAGATCTGTGCGAGGTGATGGATAAGTACAGGGTGATCTGTGTGAAGTGATGGATAAGTTCAGGGTGATCTGTGTGAGGTGATGGATAAGTACAGGGTGATCTGTGTGAAGTGATGGATAATTACAGTGGGATCTGTGTGAGGTGATGGATATTTATTACAGGGAGATCTGAGTGAGATGGTGGATACGTACAGGGAGATCTGAGTGAAGTGATGGATAAGTACAGAGAGATCTGTGTGAGGTGATGGATAAGTGCAGGAGATCTCTTTGAGTTGAATGGATATTTGTGTGAGGTACAGGGAGATCTGATAAGTGAGGTGATGGATAAGTACAGATATACTGTGTGTGTAGGTGACGGATCTGTGTAAGAGTATTTGTGTTAGGTGATGGATAAGTGCAGGAGATCTACAGGAAGTGAGTTGATGGATATTTAGTACAGGGAGATCTGATTGAGATGGATAAGTACATGAGATTAGTGAGTTGATGGATATTTAGTACAGAGATCTGTGTGGAGGTGATGGATATGTACAGTGAGATCTGTGTGAGGTGATTGATAAGTACAGGGAGATCTGTTGGAGGTGATGGATATTTAGTACAGGAAGATCTGTGTGAGGTGATGGATAAGTGCAGGAGATCTCTTTGAGTTGAAGGATAAGTACAGGGAGATCTGTGTGAGGTGATGGATAAGTGCAGGAGATCCCTTTGAGTTGAAGGATAAGTACAGGGAGATCTGTGTGAGGTGATTGATAAGTACAGAGAGACTTGTGTTAGGTGACGGATAAGTACAGTGAGATCTAAGTGAGGTGACGGATAAGTATAGGGAGATCTAAGTGAGGTGACGGATACGTATAGGGAGATCTGTGTTAGGTCATGTATATTTAGTACAGATAGATCTGAGTGAGGTGACGGATAAGTACAGAGAGATCTGATGTATACAGGGAACTTTGTATGAGATGGATACACAGAGATGTACAGAGAGACTTGTATTTGAGGTTGTTGATGTGTACATTGATGTGTGATGAATACAGTGAGAACGGCGTGAGATGGATGATGTGTACAGTGAGAACGGCGGGAGATGGATGATGTGAACAGTAAGATATCAAGATGTGGTTGATTTGTACAGTGAGAACGGCGGGAGATGGATGATGTGAACAGTAAGATATCAAGATGTGGTTGGTTTTTACAATGAGAACGGCGGGAGATGTATGATGTGTACAGTGAGAACGGTGGGAGATGGATGATGTGAACAGTAAGATATCAAGATGTGGTTGGTTTTTACAATGAGAACGGCGGGAGATGTATGATGTGTACAGTGAGAACGGTGGGAGATGGATGATGTGAACAGTAAGATATCAAGATGTGGTTGATTTGTACAGTGAGAACTACTTGAGGTGGATGATGTAAAGTGGGAGGTGTACATTGTATGCGTACAGTAAAGTCTGTTTAATGTAGATAGGTTTTTCATCAGATAGGTTGTAATTTACACCAACTACTCCGGATATGTGTGTGTGAAGGGGTGAAACAAAATGGTGCAATGCACAGAGAATTGTGGAGCTCTTAAAGAGTGTAACTCTGAGAGACATACACGTCAATACACTTTATATCGTAGCATTATTTTGTAGTGTTATTTTAAGATACCTCTGTTTCACTTATTTATTTTACTTCAAGTCGGTTTTCCCACTGACTTGCAGAGTTCTTCAAAGCGATTTATCATTTTCTTTTAAATCCTGTCGATAACACGATGGGGGATTGCAGTGGAAGTAAAGGACAGACATTAAAACTACACTGAAGTATCCGTTTTCATTAAATCCAGCTGAGTCCCAGAAAGATTCTGACATCTGCGTCCTGTCGATGAAAGCAACAAGAGATAAATAAATAAACTCGGCAATCAACGCAGCTCTTCGCGTGTTGCTGCAAAAATGGCATCGCTTCCGGTTCTGCCTTTTGGCCCTAAATACCCGAAAGAAATTAAATAGGGTTTAGAAATAAATGACTCTTATTTATCTGTATTAGAAAATGACCATGATGTGTATGCTAGGAGATACATACACTAATTTGAAGGAGTGTACCTAATTGAAATGGTCTGTCCACGCAATTATCAGCAGGTCATATCCAGAACAGAAGATTAGCTTCGTATTGTCCTGGATGATTGTGGAGACCGTCATATAATCACGTGATGATGGAGGTGTATAGATCCTTTATTTGAACTTCGTCATATCAGGCTGACTTGCTACAGAAGAATTTCTACTTGTTTTCATAGTACATGTTCGACGTGGGATTCTGGAGGAGATTGCAATAAGGCTAACGGACACGGGTGTTCAGGCTAACTGACTTGGTTGCTGCATGACATCGTTTGGAATGACATAGATTGATGTGACAATGATGTCATCACTGGATTGTCTGGTCTAGACTCGATTATTGACTGGTCGATGTGGCGGTGTTAAACAAACAAACTACAGATCAGCTTCTACTTGTTATCATGTTACGTTTCACATAACACTGTTTTGCCACTACTTGTTATCATGTTACGTTTCATATATTACAGGACAGCTACCGCTTGTTATCGTGTTACGTTTCATATATTACAGTACAGCTACTACTTGTTATCGTGTTACGTTTCACATATTACAGGATAGCTACTACTTGTTATCTTGTTACGTTTCACATATTACAGGATAGCTACTACTTGTTATCATGTTACGTTTCACATATTACAGTACAGCTACTACTTGTTATCATGTTACGTTTCACATATTACAGTACAGCTACTACTTGTTATCGTGTTACGTTTCACATATTACAGTACAGATACTACTTGTTATCATGTTACGTTTCATATACTACAGGACAGCTACTACTTGTTATCATGTTACGTTTCACATATTACAGGACAGATACTACTTGTTATCATGTTACGTTTCATATATTACAATACAGCTACCGCTTGTTATCATCTTACGTTTCATATATTACAGGACAGCTACGGCTTGTTATCGTGTTACGTTTCACATATTACAGTACAGCTACTACTTGTTATCGTGTTACGTTTCACATATTACAGTACAGCTACTACTTGTTATCATACGTTTCACATATTACAGTACACCTAATGCTTGTTATCATGTTACATTTCTCATAATACAGTACAGTACAGCGGGTTTCCTATTCTCGCGGTAAACACGTTTTCTTCCGAAATCGTCGATGCGCGACACTTAGCGGTTGTTTACATCACCGACTGGTAACTAGGAAGTGAGTGACTGTGAGTGATCAAAATCTTGCAGTGTCACGAATATTGGGGAGTTTATACCAACTTGGACATATCATTACTTTTTCCCGCTCTTTCCGGCAGGATTGCTCTTACATACACTCAATAACGTTAATTCCTGGTAATACCGCGAGAATGGGAGAAGCCCCGTTTCGTCAATGGCGGATGGCATTGTTTATCACCGGGCTCACGAGTGGTAATTCACCTGATGGATCTGGCAGCTGATAGATGTAGATGTTAGAGGAGAAGGCCTTTCATTTGAAAACAACAACCATTAATACGATAAGAATTGTTTGTGTTATTTTTTTAGTCGATATCCGTAAGTACCGCGAGAATAGGAAACGCCTTCCTACTTGTTATCATGTTACGTTTCATATATTACAGTACAGCTACTACCTGTTATCATACGTTTCACATATTACAGTACACCTACCGCTTGTTATCATGTTACATTTCTCATATTACAGTACAGTTTAGCCTATTACTTGTTATCAGGATACGTGTTTGACGTGTACGTGCAGAACACACACGCTATATGACATAATACTGGTACTGACCCAATTGTTTGAGATACAACAGAATGAGTAATGGGTGTAACGCATGTATATTTAGAGCATGTGATGTAATACAGCACGGCGTTGTTCGTCAGTGAAGGTTCAAAGTTAAAAGTTTCACTGCAACTTTATATAGGGCAGACAGTGTTTTGTTCTGAAGCACACCTGCATAATATTGACAGATGTTTGCATTTCATATTGCACACAAGCGTTATCTCTGTCATCTTCTTGAACTGACAAAAGAGTAAAACGGCCACATGTGCAAGTTAATGATCAGTGGCATGCAGTTCAATATATATATATATATATATAACTGAAGAGTTATGGCAATGGTCTCATTCGGTGATGGTATAGAGGATGGTACAGTGGTGTCAGTGATGATATGGAGGGCAGGATGGTACAGTGGTGTCAGTGATGATATAGAGGATGGTACAGTGGTGTCAGTGATGATATAGAGGATGGTACAGTGGTGTCAGTGATGATATAGAGAATGGTACAGTGGTGTCAGTGATGATATAGAGGGCAGGATGATACAGTAGTGTCAGTGATGATATAGAGGATGGTACAGTGGTGTCAGTGATGATATAGAGAATTGTACAGTGGTGTCAGTGATGATATAGAGGGCAGGATGATACAGTGGTGTCAGTGATGATATAGAGGATGGTACAGTGGTGTCAGTGATGATATAGAGGATGGTACAGTGGTGTCAATGATGGTATAGAGGGCAGGATGGTACAGTGGTGTCAGTGATGATATAGAGGATGGTACAGTGGTGTCAGTAATGATATAGAGGGCAGGATGGGAGAGTGGTGTCAGTGTTGATATAGAGGGAAGGATGGTACAGTGGTGTCAGTGATGATATAGAGGACAGGATCGTACAGTGGTGTCAGTAATGATATAGAGGGCTGGATGGTACAGTGGTGTCAGTGATGATATAGAGGGCAGGATGGTACAGTGGTGTCAGTGATGATATAGAGGGCAGGATGATACAGTGGTGTCAGTGATGATATAGAGGGCAGGATGGTACAGTGGTGTCAGTGATGATATAGAGGGCAGGATGGTACAGTGTTGTCAGTGATGATATAGAGGGCAGGATGATACAGTGGTGTCAGTGATGATATAGAGGGCAGGATGGTACAGTGGTGTCAGTGATAATATAGAGGGCAGTATGATACAGTGGTGTCAGTGATGATATAGAGGATGGTACAGTGGTGTCAGTAATGATATAGAGGGCTGGATGGTACAGTGGTGTCAGTTATGATATAGAGGGCAGGATGGTACAGTGGTGTCAGTGATGATATAGAGGGCAGGATGGTACAGTGGTGTCAGTGATAATATAGAGGGAATGATAGTACAGTGGTGTCAGTGATGTTATAGAGAGCAGGATGGTACAGTGGTGTCAGTGATGATACAGAGGACAGGATGGTACAGTGGTGTCAGTGATGATATAAAGGTCAGGATGATACAGTGGTGTCAGTGATGATATAGAGGGCAGGATGGTACAGTGGTGTCAGTGATAATATAGAGGGAATGATAGTACAGTGGTGTCAGTGATGTTATAGAGGGCAGGATGGTACAGTGGTGTCAGTGATGATACAGAGGACAGGATGGTACAGTGGTGTCAGTGATGATATAGAGGTCAGGATGGTACAGTGGTGTCAGTGATGATATAGAGGTCAGGATGGTACAGTGGTGTCATTGATGATATAGAGGTCAGGATGGTACAGTAGTGTCAGTGATGATATAGAGGGCAGGGTGGTACAGTTGTATCAGTGATGATATAGAGGTCAGGATGGTACAGTGGTGTCAGTGATGATATAGAGGTCAGGATGGTACAGTGGTGTCAGTGATGATATAGAGGTCAGGATGGTACAGTGGTGTCAGTGATGATATAGAGGGCAGGATGGTACAGTGGTGTCAGTGATGATATAGAGGATAGAGGGTCAGGTGATAGATCAGGATGGTACAGTAGTGTCAGTGATGATATAGAGGGCAGGGTGGTACAGTGGTGTCAGTGATGATATAGAGTACAGAATGGTACAACGGTGTCAGTGATGATATAGAGGGCAGGATGGTACAGTGGTGTCAGTGATGATATAGAGGTCAGGATGATACAGTGGTGTCAGTGATGATATAGAGGACAGGATGGTACAGTGGTGTCAGTGATGATATAGAGGTCAGGATGATACAGTGGTGTCAGTGATGATATAGAGGACAGGATGGTACAGTGGTGTCAGTGATGATATAGAGGTCAGGATGGTACAGTGGTGTCAGTGATGATATAGAGGCAGGATGGTACAGTGGTGTCAGTGATGATATAGAGAGGGAATGATGGTACAGTGGTGTCAGTGATGATGATATAGAGGGCAGGATGGTACAGTGGTGTCAGTGATGATATAGAGGGCAGGATGGTACAGTGGTGTCAGTGATGATATAGAGGTCAGCATGATGGTACAGTGGTGTCAGTGATGATATAGAGGTCAGGATGATACAGTGGTGTCAGTGATGATACCGAGGACAGGATGGTACAGTGGTGTCAGTGATGATATAGAGGGCAGGATGGTACAGTGGTGTCAGTGATGATATAGAGGGCAGGATGGTACAGTGGTGTCAGTGATGATATAGAGGACAGGATGGTACAGTGGTGTCAGTGATGATATAGAGGGCAGGATGGTACAGTGGTGTCAGTGATGATATAGAGGGCAGGATGGTACAGTGGTGTCAGTGATGATATAGAGGGCAGGATGGTACAGTGGTGTCAGTGAGTGGTGTCAGTGATGATATAGAGGGCAGGATGGTACAGTGGTGTCAGTGATGATATAGAGGACAGGATGGTACAGTGGTGTCAGTGGTGAGTGATGATATAGAGGGCAGGATGGTACAGTGGTGTCAGTGATGATATAGAAGGCAGGATGGTACAGTGGTGTCAGTGATGATATAGAGGGCAGGATGGTACAGTGGTGTCAGTGATGATATAGAGGGCAGGATGGTACAGTGGTGTCAGTGATGATATAGAGGATGGTACAGTGGTGTCAGTAATGATATAGAGGGCTGGATGGTACAGTGGTGTCAGTGATGATATAGAGGGCAGGATGGTACAGTGTTGTCAGTGATGATATAGAGGACAGGATGATACAGTGGTGTCAGTGATGATATAGAGGGCAGGATGGTACAGTGGTGTCAGTGATGATATAGAGGGCAGGATGGTACAGTGGTGTCAGTGATGATATAGAGGGAATGATAGTACAGTGGTGTCAGTGATGTTATAGAGAGCAGGATGGTACAATGGTGTCAGTGATGATATAGAGGACATGATGGTACAGTTGTGTCAGTGATGATATAGAGGGAATGATAGTACAGTGGTGTCAGTGATGTTATAGAGAGCAGGATGGTACAATGGTGTCAGTGATGATATAGAGGACATGATGGTACAGTTGTGTCAGTGATGATATAGAGGGCAGGATGGTACAGCAGCCTCAGTCAAGGGTGTAATCAGACTTCACTACCGACACTGTACCATCTCTGACTTTCTTCCTTCCCTGAAACCTTTACTAAATCTGGTATCGATCGATTGGTTAAATGTTATGAAACATCTTTCAGCTCTTCTGCCTGTTATAGATGTACAGAAGGAGAAGTCCTTATTTCCGGAGATGACATTTGAACAGCAGATCAGTCAGTCCCATACTTACATAAAAATTCCTTTAAGGAATATATTCAGTTACCAAACTGTAGTGCCTACGACTTTGATTAGTCAAATTGTTGATACAGGGGTTCGCCTTTGATGTCGACTGTGCTTTCGTGTTCGTCGACTAAGCATCACTGTGCTGATACATTGTCTGCATCTAGTCGACGTCGGGCGGAGCACAATGGTGTATCCACGGCAGCCTCCACATCAGATCTTTTGTAACTTTGCAATACATCGGTACATACAAAATGAAAAGACATGAAAAGCTTCATCTTGCCTTCTTCACTCAGAGCAGACGATAATTACTACGGGACGTTTGTATGGCTGAGGACAGGGGACAATTGAGAATGGACGAGAAAAGCTTGCTGTTGCGACAGGGGGTCAATGCTTAATGTATAACGCTTTTGTTATTCTACCAGCCATTTTGGTCGCAGGTTTTGGTGTCTGCCCACACATGAGGTAAATGTATTTCTCTGTGATACCTAGTGGTATTTTCCTTATCGCTGTGGGCTAAGGTAGTCTTATCTTGAACATTTAATGAGGAAATGTTCGATACATTTTCACGGATGATGACAAATATAAGCCAAGAATTCGTTATACTGGGTCTGATCGAGCTAGACAGTCTGGTGCCGAGACGCACTGTGGGCCACTTCGTCATTTTAGCGTGTTCGATATCAAAGGCCCGGATGTTGATCACGTGACACTCAATAAGCTCCCCTCTTTTTGTTTTTGAATCTGGTGTGTCGGTGTTTGTTTGGAAAGGTCATATCTGCCTTTTCAACCACTTCGTACACTGCAGATTAAGAAGTGATCGCTCATGTGCCATTTCGTTCTGTCTAACAACATGAAAGAAAATTGGTCAATGCGTAATATGTTAGAAAAATGCTGAAAACCCACGATGGATTATGTGTTCTTGCCGATGACTGGTTCTGCGTTTAGATGTCTCTTAAAAACTCCTTCTTTGACTTGATATTACACACCTGCAAAGAACTGGATTAAGGTTGTCGGGCGGTCACCCACTTGTTCCGGTGCTACCGGAAGTTGCTTCGTGCGGCTGCTCGTTACGTACAGCGACAGAATTTCATGGACCATTCGTGGAAAGAGAGTGAGCTGGTAGGCAAGAGCGTGAGTTCAGAGGAAGTAGGTATAACCGATCGTTGTTTTCAGTTCGTGAAGTTATTACTCCCTAAATGAGTATCGAAGAGAGAGTTGATAGGGCAGAGATTGAGTTGGAGGCGCGCCCTTGACGATCAACACACGTTGGTTTGGTAGGTAATATATACCTGAAGAATATGTGCGACATAGACACAAACCAAAATGAGACAATGATGCTGTTGTGTTTCGCTATGGGTTATGACACTTTGATGTGGTCACCTGCTGTATTCCCTAAACAGTGACACAAAGTAGTTACACACAGTAACACCAAGTATAACCTGTACCGAGACACACAGAGTATTACCTGCACTGGGACTCAGTTGAACTCTAAACTGGACTCCAGTGAACCGTGCAATGGAACTTAATTAACTTGATTCAACTTCAAAATGTACTGAACTGAACCTATTCCACACAGGGTGACATCAATGCATATATTTTGAAGAGATACAGAACAGAATCAATCCAAACAGAGTTCTTATTATTAGTGTTTGTGCCATCTTCGGTCATGAGGGTTCGATTATGTAAAACTGTGGGATATGTGAACCCGACATGGCTGTTGCTTCTTTTGTGTCCCAACAAAGACACTTGGTATAATTTGTGAACTCCATAGCTGACACTTATTGTTTTCAATAATGTAATCTTCTGTGAGTCTCTTGGGAGTTCATGTTCAAGTTGATCACATATAACTGAACTACTGTTCAAAGCGCTATTAAACCATCGGATGTCAAACAAACCTCATCTGTTCAAGAATTTCTGAATTATCTTATTTTTAACATTGTTCATATTTCCAAACAATCTACCCTCACCACCATCCACTCCTGCGTTGAATATAATTGTCTTACATTGATATATTATAGCGCATTGAGATGGATTACAGCTCACCACAAACAATAAAATCCTATTATTTTAAGTATAATATACACATGCCAATAATGGTTGTCACCCCCTTCAAATTTTTTTAATTGGAGAGGGGCGTGTGGGGTGTGTGGGGGTTGGGGTGGGGAGAGGGGTGACAACCATTATTGGCATGAGTATATTTAGATGTAATAGATCATGTAATTTTCAAATTTCACAGGTAAGTAACAGTCAATTAGGACTGTTTTCTTCGTCGCTAATTGCAACAAGGCCTAAGGACGTAGCCCAACCGATAAACTCGACCTGTCATATATCTTTGTTGTTGAAGTTTCCCAGTGCAATTAACGGACTTCGGATTGTCCGATTGCTCAGTAATTGAGGGTGCGGTCTCTAAAACCAGCAACACACCACATATGACGCACAACGTCCATGTCTCTTGTTCTATGAACATTATAGACCTGGGCCAAAGACATTGTGATCTGTAAAGTAGAAGATTTGGTTTGGTTGTTGTTTAAAGCCGCACTCAGCAACAATCCAGCTTTATGGCGGCGGTCTGTAGCTAATAGAGTCTGGGCCAGACAATGATCAACAGCATGAGCATCGATCTACTGTACAGTATAAGAATCACTAAGGTTAATCCTTCTTAAATATTTGTCAAGTGAGTGTACAATACAGACCGTTTTTAGTTCATTTTAGTAATATTGTTGAGAGTGTGTTCTGTTTTGTTATTTGTAATATCACATTGATTAAGTGATAATTATTATGGGTGACAATGTTTAAAGTTTTGAGTGTGGGTTTCGGCTCGCATCTCGCATGATATATTTCTGGCAGTAGTATTTTTAGCGGTAAGCCTTCTTGATAGCACTTCAGAGTTGCCTCCCTTGGCTGGCTTTATTTTTGTTTTGACTTCCGGGGTCGTATGTTCGAGAAAATCCTGCATGGTTGTGAGAGAATAATGAGGGAGCCTAGCTGTGGTAGAATGCTCGAGAACTGTGTAAGAGCTATATAAGGACTGGTTGTTGCGTTGTCCGATGGGACTTTTCACATGACTGGATTTATGCGCATCTGTCTGCCACCGTCAAGTTGATCAACATTCAAGACTGACCGTGCTTGCCTATTCGTCTACTGTCATTGTAAACAACCTTCAATCAGTATAACTGTTCCCACTGTAAATGTCTAGACTCTGGTGAGTTAATCTTTTATATTTGTGACCCAATATTTTAGATTTGTGACTCAATTGCATTGTACTAGATATCTGTATTGTCATTCATTGTAGCTTGCTCAATGTTTGCTCAATATATTATTGAATATTTTAGACTTGTTTGTGTTCTATTTTGCTGGTTCAAAGGGGACTTTTAAACATTTTGCCACGGCAAATTATTAACCGTAACAATATTCCTGCAAGGACATCTATAGAAGTTTTCTAAAATCTTTCTCAGTTTTAAATTCTAGTTTGACTGGAAAAAAGTATTTTGTTTGTTGTTAGAAAATTTTGCTTTTTTATACTTTGTAGTTACAGCAATATTTATAAGAATAATTCGACCTGATTCGATTCCTTCGAGGGAAAAAGTATGAGTCCACGCTGAGATTCCTCGATCTCGTCTGGCTAGAATATTGCCCCCAAACCCTCAGAGAAACTTTAATCCAAAGTTTTCACGTTCTCAAGCTCGAAGAATTATATATCTTCATAATCACAGCTTCAACCCTTGCTCGGCATGCCTCTATATAAATAAATAAACGCTTCTCGCCTTTCCTGACAGACAAGGCAACCATGGCTTGATTATCGTCTTCAATCAATCTCCCGTTTCCACGTAATTTTATACTGGGATAAGACTTATCAATTTACAATTTCAATCGCCTTATCTCCAAATCTAAAACTTGGCTGCAATGTATTTCCGTTACCAGTTCCGAAAATAACTATTCTTGTGGGTAATAATCATGAAATACGATAAAAGAACTTTAAGAATTCTGTCCTCACGAAATACGATCGTAACGTCTATTTAGAGAAAGTCTACTAGCTCGGACGTGACGTAAATAACCTTCAGCTCAGGAATCTATAGCTGGCCTTTCCAAGGGCAGTTCACGCATTACGGGCGACAAAGTAATTTCGTCAATTTCAAAGTGAGTTGCGTCCCTTTGTCCTGTTAGGATTTGTTAATCATACTTGAATAATCTTTCATTATGATATTGGATCTGTCAACAGTTTTACCAATCACCCCGGCTTGTTCCAATATTACACCCCTGCTTGTTTTAACACCACACTCTTGCTTGTTTCAACACCACACTCTTACTTGTTTCAACACCAAACTCTTACTTGTTTCAACACCACACACTTACTTGTTTCAACACCACACACTTACTTGTTTTAACACCAAACTCTTACTAGTGCTCGTTTCAACACCACACTCTTGCGTGTTTCAACTCCGCACTCTTGCGTGTTTCAACACCACACTCTTGCGTGTTTCAACTCCGCACTCTTGCGTGTTTCAACACCACACTCTTGCGTGTTTCAACACCGCACTCTTGCGTGTTTCAACACCACACTCTTGCGTGTTTCAACACCACACTCTTGCGTGTTTCAACACCACACTCTTGCGTGTTTCAACACCACGCTGTTACTAGTACTTGTTTCCACACCACATCCTTGCTTATTTCAACACCATTCGTATTTCAACACCACACACTTACTTGTTTCAACTCCAAACTCTTACTTGTTTCAACACCACACTGGCTTGTTTCAACACCACACTGGCTTGTTTCAACACCACACTTGCTTGTTTCAACACCACACTGGCTTGTTTCAATGTTACACTGGCTTGTTTCAACACCACGCTGGCTTGTTTCAACACCACACTGGCTTGTTTCAACGCCACACTGGCTTGTTTCAACACCACGCTGGCTTGTTTCAACACCACACTGGCTTGTTTCAACACCAGACTGGCTTGTTTCAACACCAAACTCTAGCTCATTCAACACCACACTCGATTATTTGTTTCATCTTCACCCCCTCGCTTGCTTTACACCCGCGGTAAACGGCACCGGCTGCACCGGGATGCTGTTTAACATGCTCTGTAGTAACTTGGATGCATACTTTATTATATTTGGTGCCTATTCTGTATAAGTGTCAGTTACCAGGGTGTTATGACAGCTTTTACCACAGTCCAAACACAAAATCAATGAAATCATCAAGACAAAAGCACACAGTTATCAAGACAAGGAGAAACATAATAAGACAGTTCGAACTGAACAGGTTTGTCAAAACAAGAATTTCGTTCTTGAAGGCTCTCAGTAATGAGTGAGTGAGTGAGTATGGTTTTACGCCGGTTTTTGCAATTCTAGCAATATCACTACGGGGTACACCAGAAATAGGCTTCACATACTGAACCCGTGTGGGGAATCAAACCCGGGCCTTCGGCGTGACGAGCGAACTCTTTTAATCGCTAGGCTACCCCACCAGCAAATCACTATTAATGACATTATTGTTTCTTAAATGTGTTGACAATAATAACAATTTATATCATCTTCATCATGGTTGTCTGCTAATACTATTGAAACACTGTACCCTTGTGGGGAATCGAACCCGGGTCTTAAGCGTGACGAGCGAACACTTTAGCCACTAGGCCACCTCGCCGCCCCTCTCAGTAATGAAATAAGACTGTGTTGTTTCGACAAATCGGGAATATTGTCCAAACAAATGGACGGCCGCCTTGCATGATACCAGACTGGTTGGCTATTCCGCTATGTAAGTAGATTTTGATCAGCGGTGTTATGACTAATATTAGACAAGCTAGACAGAGGGAGTCAGACTGTAGACTATGACTGAACACAGGGGATCGCCCGCAGGAGTTATATACAGTACAGTTGGAGATTTGGGGATGACATATTGTCATTACTTTGTTTGAAATCGTGTCTAGGTCGGACAGTGCGTTAGTCTGCCATACAGACCCTGAAGCAAACATATCCAAGGAAGCCCACGCAAGTCTAGATTTCCACTCAGGGCTCCTTTTCATTACATTATTTTGTTTTACCATGAGCTTATTTTTCTGTAAAATATGTTAATTTCAGAGACTAGTTGTTAGTCTATGTCTTGGTAAGTGGTTTAATTGTCCGCTCTGCACGCCGTACTGTTGTGAGAAGTCCTGGTCACAGCAAACCCGAACCTCACTCACATATGTTGAACAAACTTGGTTTAAACCTCACCTACACGAACATATCCTGATCAGTTTTACAGTAAAACCTCACCTACACGAACATGTCCTGGTGAGCTTTTCAGTAAAACCTCACCTACACGAACATGTCCTGGTGAGCTTTTCAGTAAACCCGAACCTGCTCGAACATATCCTGGTCAGCCTTGCCCTTACAGTAAAACCTCACTTACACGATCATATCCTGGTCAACTTTACAGTAAACCCTCACCTACACGAACATATCCTGTTCAGCGTTAGAGTACAACCTCACCTACACGAACATATCCCGGTCAGCGTCACAGAAAAAACTCACCTACACGAGCATATCCTGGTCAGCTTTACAGTAAAACCTCATTTACACGATCATATCCCGGTCAGCTTTACAGTAAAACCTCACCTACACGAACATATCCCGGTCAGCTTTACAGTAAAACCTCACCTACACGAACATATCCTCATTAGGTTTACAGAAAAACCTCACCTACACGAACATATCCTCATTAGGTTTACAGAAATACCTCACCTACACGAACATATCCTGTTCAGCTTTACAGCAAAACCTCACCTACACGAACATATCCTTATCGGGTTTACAGAAAAAACTCACCTATACGAACATATCCTGGTCAGCTTTACAGCAAAACCTCACCTACACGGACATATCCTTATCAGGCTTCGGGTCAACCACCCTCCACGAAACGGTAGTTGTCATGCAGGTACTCTTATCCCTCGCCTGACCTGACACGATCAAACCACTTGGTCAACCTCGGAGTGAAGCCTCCTCCACAATCGCAAACTGTATCTATCAGTGAGTGATATCACGAAAAGTGACACAAGCCATGGACACGTGGAGGACCGCCGTAATCAGGCCTTCGTTGCGAAGAGCTAGCGTTTTATCCATTTAGCTTCTTAAACAGCCAAGAAAAATTCAGTACAAGATGTTTATCAACATGACACCGTTGATTACACTAACCTTCACTACAAGCACTGTTAAACAGACATGCTGTGACATTCCACGCCAACCGTTATCATTAATCTCATTCCACACTTCAATCCTCATTTTCACACCAACCTAATGCCCCTACAGGACACACTGACATGGCAGTGCTAAGTGAGTTGTGTTTTACGCCGCTTTTAGCACAGTTCATTATAATCTTAATGGGGGACACCAATAATTCACTTTGATCCATTTAGGGAATCGATGCCGGTTTTCAGTGTGATAAATCAACCACTGTAGTACTACCATGGAAGCAGCTCTTAGTAAAAATACAATTTGATTTAAAATATTTCCACACCAAAAACTGCGAGTGCCATGTAACAGACTCAGTGCTAGCAATATGAAAACATACTTGTAAAATCAAATGGAAAAGTGCATTTGTTTTAAAGCAACGGATATTTGTGTCAGTATAACCAGTTCTGTGTTGCCTACGATTCCAAGGTTACCTCCCAAACAACGACAAGATAGGATTACACGAGTTACTTGAAATAGGCGTATAAATGCCTCGCATACCATTCTAACAAGCCGGCCATATTGTGTTCCTTGAAGGAATGAATCTGATCGATGACGGAACATGACCGCTAGGTATGAAAAATATAATAGCAAACCAGTCACTCCGGATGTATCGAAGTTCAGGGACCCGCAGAATATCGAAGGTGCTAATGCCTGGCTTTTATGAATCTTAAGTCTATAATTACAAGGGCCGCTACGATTGACCGAACTATCGATCTTACAAATGTTGGTGGGTGTTGGACAGCATATCAATACATGGCATTGATATCCCACTAGGCTGTCGATAACGTCGACTATTGTATTGAAGTGATGAAGGATAAAGGCAGCTCTTAAAAACACTTAACCCTTCTTATTTATCCTGTATATTCTAGTCCAGTTTTGACAGGGATATTGCTATCTTCCCATGATAAACAAAACATATTCTCATATACTGACGTGCTAAAGAAACGCTACCATAGATTAATAACCTCACTGTAAAATAACCACAAAAGATAGATCCATAAAACTAAATGAACAGGGAGAAGCAACTTTCATCCGAGAATAGCACCCTCTGTCACTCACGTCACTGCCAACGTCGAACCGTCCTGGCCAATCTAAGTCTCCGTCGACGATGGACCCAAGCAAATCGCCACTGATGACGTCACCATCAGAAAGCGGTTTCTGAGATGCAGCGTGCGCAGATACTGGTCTAGACTAACGCTTAGTTTCTGAATATATAATTTTGATTGTAACAAATAAATTCATTTGAATTGAAAAGGAGCCTAAGGCAGACCAGAGATCCTGAACCTGGGGAAATCTAGACTTGCTTTATTTAGGGCTTTATCACTGCAGGAAGGGCTAGGCAATAGGGAAAATAATATGGTTCAGCGACTGTGAGACGGACTAATACTGGTCCTCCTGGGGCGTTGTGACGCGAGCTCTGCCTGATCGTGGCCTGTCTGAGGTCAGTCCTGTCTGACGTTATCGCTGCGTATCTGGTGACTGTGACGCGATGACAGCCAAGCGTTCTTGCAACGTGGTCGATCGACCGTTCTCGGCATTCATATTTTTTTGCTTTGCGTGAAAAACATGCAAACCATATATGGACAAAATGGTGAAAATGCATGCATTTCATGCCTTATTTTCAAGTGGAAAACTCGTTGTTACGTTTTCATGTGATGGTGATTGCTGCTGAATTTGGAATTTTTGGTGATTTTAATTTCAAAGTGGTAACGTTTCTTTAGCCCGTCAGTTTATTTCAAGGGGACACGTTTGTATAAGTCCTGATTATCCCTATCAAAAGTTGAATACTATATATTGTCTTGATGTTCCTGCATATTACATAGCAGACAAAAATCAGAACCCTCTCCTGTATGTAACGACAATGGGGGTTATCTAGTGTTTGATGTATTCCCGAGGTCCATGTTCGAGTCCCATGGGTTCAGTGGGTTAACATGGTTGTCAGCTATCGTGATATAAATGGTATATGGTTAAGAGCCACGTAAAACCAAGCCAACTCGTTCAGCATCGAGCAGTGTACTGGTCCAAGGAACGGCGGATGGTAAAGGATGAGGATGAAAACAGGGCAATCCAAGTTTTCGCTCTTCACGCCGAAGGTCCGGGTTCGATTCCCCTAGTGATTTGAACACTGAAGTCCGTTTTCATGTTTCCTCTCGTGACACTCGTGGAGTAGCTCTAAAAGCGGCGTGAAACCAAACTCACTCAACCATGGTTACAGAATACAGGCTATAGGGCTTCAAGAAAGAATAGTTCGTGACCTATATCGAATACATATTCCAGCTACAGACGGCTCCAGATAAAAAGACGTCTAAAGGAGTGCCCTTGCCTGTACAAACGTTACAGGCCTGGTTACAGGGTTACTCGACTTAGGAAGTTTATTGTGAATATATAGTATTGCCAGAGCAACCATCTTATGTCATGTCAGAAATCTTCCGAGTTGAATTCACGCCCCAAGGGTGAGCTGATACCTCTTCAAAAAAATTCCTCCAAATACCTGATTGCCTGATAATGAGGAAATACGTGAACGCGTTGTAGCTGAGGGTATTTTTAGCTACGTTGCATTAGGAAGAAGGTGTCAAGTTCATCTGTTTATAGATTCACGTCCAGCCTGCCAGCAGGTTTCGTGCGTGAATCACGTCTCCGATATGATTACATTTGCAGAGGGAACCATTCAAGCATGCGAGAGAACCGCACTGTACAGAACAAGCGTCTGTATAAGTTATCTCTCTTTAGCTTACAGCACTTGGAACACTGGTTGAAAATCGAATCAAGATGTAGATGAATCCGTGGATTTAAGATTTTTATAGTTTCTGACCTTGCCTTTTTTTTAGCTTAACTCCGAACTCAGCAATATTTCAGCTATGTGACAACGACCAGTTTATTATCGAGTCTGGACCAGGCAAACCCGTAATTGACATCATGGGCATCGATCTACGCAATTGGGATACGACGACATGAGCCTGACATCGACCTGTTAATCGCCTCTTACGACAAGCACAGTTTGCTGAAGACCAATTATAACCCGGATCTTCACGGGCGTGTTTTCACTGTATGGCTGAGGCTGTGATTATGTGTACGTTAAGGCGTTTGTAGTTGTTGTGAAGTTCTGGTTAACTGAGTCTAAGGCGTGCAGAGTTGCGTCCCTTGCGCAGGCCAAAAACTTTCGAATCGCGGATTCGAACCCCGGTTCGCTTAGGTTGCGGTTCTATGTTTGTCAACACCATATCCGTTCAAGTGGATTTCTCCGAAGGCCTTCATCTATCCAGGGCGGTGGGGTAGCCGAGTGGTTAAAGCGTTCGCTCATCATGCCGAAGACCAGGGTTCGATTCCCACATGGGTACAATGTGAAGCCCATTTCTGGTGTCCAAGTCTAGATTTCCACAGCTTCTGAAAATGAAGAAAGTCTCAGGGCTCCTTTTATTATATTTTGTTTTGTTTTTCACTATGAGCCTTTTTATATGTTCATTTCAGAGACTAGTGGTTAGTTTACGTTAAGGCCAGCTCACTCACTATTCTTAGAGTCATGTAAAACTGAATGGGTTGGGCGGAACGCTGCATGGAGCAGTGTTTCAGGTTTATAACATTGTGTAACGTGATAGACGTTTGCTCCCTACGTGGAAGACGTAGACACTGATATATTATAACGTTGCTGCCTCAACGTGTCAATTACGTTGCTACTTCTACAACGACAACATGTACTTGGCAATTAAGTACATGTCTCTGTCAGGCCTGTTTCACAAACTATACAGTAGGTCTCCCCGAGGTTATTGTGTTCTGCTGTTACTCGACAACTCCCTTCACAAAGTACATGACGTATACAATTTGCGAAGCCATTCTTCGTGTTCGCCGTCGCGCTATAAGAGGGTGCCAACTACCTTCTCATTTGCTCACCTAGGATCCCCATTCTCAAAAGCACATGTCGGAATTCACACTACAAAGGCAGAATGTCACTCACAGACGAAAACCTATAAAACACGTCTCTTGGTCATGAATGGGTGCGATTTGAGGTTAACTTCGTGTGAAAAGATATAAAAAATGCACTATAACAACGACCTTCGACTAACGCTCAGTCTCTGAATATTATAATTTTGATGGTAACAAACACACCCATTTAAATAGAAAAGGAGCCACAGGGAGACCAGAGCCCGTCAGATGTAGCATCATAAGATGTTCTTAGTTTAAGACAGAATACAGGAAATCTAGACTTGCTTCATTTAGGGCTTCAGGATTGCAGGGCTAGTCAGTAGGGAAAATAATGTGGTTCGGGGACTGGGACTACAACGACCTTTCTATATGTTGAATCTGTGTTCCAAGTACAATTCATTTTCACGAGTACCTCACGTAAAGAAGTGGGTTGGAAGCGTCTCGATCGTGTACCTGTGTACCTGAAAAATCTGACTCACCTACAGTGGTATCAGGAAAACAGTGACTTAATGATAGTCTTCCCGAGAGTGTATGTCTTGAGTCACGCCGGTATATTGGCCTATTTTCTCAAAGTTATCTGACAACAATATGTGGGATTTATAAATATTGAAAATAAAGCACGTGTATTTCTGGATTTGCACACATTTGATTATGACCTGTCAAAATTTGTCTAGGTCACGAATAAGATGTTAGTTGGTTTTAGTGGGAGAAAATCCCGAAGTTACGCTGGTCCTCGTCGTTTACCCCTTTGCAGGATGTGGGGCGCTGGTGTAGCCTAGTGGTTAAAGTGTTCGCTCGTCACGCCGAAGACCCGGGTTCGATTCCCCACATGGGTACAATGTGTGAATCCCATTTCTGGTGTTACCCGCAGTGATATTGCTGGAATATTGCTAAGAGGGGCGTAAATCCAAACTCACTCACTCACTTTGCAGGATGGGGATATACTATAGATCAGACAGGGCAGGGTGGAATCTGAAAATTGAATCCACGCCAGGCACAATATATTGGACGTTTCTACGACGGCCGTTATATGGCTGGCAATAATCGCTCTGTGCTGTATTCACCGCGTTTTTCGAAGTGGTTGTTTCTGTTCTACAAATCGATTTTACCATCAAACAATAGTAACTCTTAAATTTAAACTAGACGTGTGATCTTAACACAAGATCGATTAGCTTAAGCCGACAGACCCAAGGGACAAGGCGTTTAACTAGGATTGAACGTCTACTGCATTGGCTACAAATGGTGGCTGTCGTTTTAATTCTGACAACAAACGCGGTGTAATGAGTGAATGAGCCTGGAGGACTGACTGACTGACTGAGTTTGTCTTGACGCCGCTTTTAGCAATATTCCAGCAACATCACGGCGGGGACACCAGAAATGGGCTTCACACGTTGTACCCATGTGGGGATTCGAACCCGGGTCTTCGGCGTGACGACGGAGCCTGGAAGAATACAGGGCCTGGGCTCTCTTAGGAATAGTCGGTGCTATTGGCTGAAGAAAATGGGAGCTTGAGGAAAGCTTGAGGCAACAACCCCTCACTCACTCTCATCTACCACTTGAAAATGAGTGAGTGTATTCAAAATATATAACGTAGCATCAGTGTATTGATGGCATAAGAAGTAGATTGTAAATGAATTTAGCAACATTCCAGCAATTCACAGCAATGGACTCGAGGGAAAAGCTTCACACATTTCACCCGTGTCGGATTCGACCCCCACGTGACGAGCGAACGCTTTAACCACTAGGCTACACCACGTGTACATCACTGACTGTTGTTCCACATTGACGAAACAAACGAGCAGGGTTATAGTGTCAGGAAACTAACTATAACAAGAGTCTATCTTGGATTCGAACCTTCGATCAGCAGATCCTGTTACATCTAAGGGGCGCAATCAACAATATGTGGGATTTATAAATATTGAAAAATAAAGCACGTGTATTTCTGGATTTGCACACATTTGATTATGACCTGTCAAAATTTGTCTAGGTCACGAATAAGATGTTAGTTGGTTTTAGTGGGAGAAAATCCCGACGTTACGCTGGTCCTCGTCGTTTACCTCCCTTTGCAGGATGTGGGCGCTGGTGTAGCCTAGTGGTTAAAAGTGTTCGCTCGTCACGCCGAAGACCGGGTTCGATTCCCCACATGGGTACAATGTGTGAATCCCATTTCTGGTGTTACCCGCAGTGATATTGCTGGAATATTGCTAAGAGGGGCGTAAATCCAAACTCACTCACTCACTTTGCAGGATGGGGATATACTATAGATCAGACAGGGCAGGGTGGAATCTGAAAATTGAATCCACGCCAGGCACAATATATTGGACGTTTCTACGACGGCCGTTATATGGCTGGCAATAATCGCTCTGTGCTGTATTCACCGCGTTTTTCGAAGTGGTTGTTTCTGTTCTACAAATCGATTTTACCATCAAACAATAGTAACTCTTAAATTTAAACTAGACGTGTGATCTTAACACAAGATCGATTAGCTTAAGCCGACAGACCCAAGGGACAAGGCGTGTAACTAGGATTGAACGTCTACTGCATTGGCTACAAATGGTGGCTGTCGTTTTAATTCTGACAACAAACGCGGTGTACGAGTGAATGAGCCTGGAGGGATGACTGACTGACTGAGTTTGTCTTTACGCCGCTTTTAGCAATATTCCAGCAACATCACGGCGGGGACACCAGAAATGGGCTTCACACGTTGTACCCATGTGGGGATTCGAACCCGGGTCTTCGGCGTGACGGAGCCTGGAAGAATACAGGGCCTAGATTTTCGAAGCTCTCTTGGCGCTAAGATAGTCGTAAGTTAATGTTAATGAATGGCACTTACGACTATCTTAGCGCTAAGAGAGCTTCGAAAATCTAGGCCCAGGTGCTTTGGAAGAATGGGAGCTTGAGGCAACAACCCCTCACTCACTCTCATCTACCACTTGAAAATGAGTGAGTGTATTCAAAATATATAACGTAGCATCAGTGTATTGATGGCATAAGAAGTAGATTGTAAATGAATTTAGCAACATTCCAGCAATTCACAGCAATGGACTCGAGGGAAAAGCTTCACACATTTCACCCGTGTCGGATTCGACCCCACGTGACGAGCGAACGCTTTAACCACTAGGCTACACCACGTGTACATCACTGACTGTTGTTCCCACATTGACGAAACAAACGAGCAGGGTTATAGTGTCAGGAAACTAACTATAACAAAGAGTCTATCTTGGATTCGAACCTTCGATCAGCAGATCCTGTTACAGCTAAGGGGCGCAATAACTGATACGAACGACAGCGACTGTTTTTACAGGGTGTAAGGTAAAGTTGTGTCCTCAATCCTTTAGTCGATAGTTGAAAAATAAACGACCAAAATTAAAAAGCCTATGATATGTTTACTCGCATCTCAGGCACATGAAAAGATTGACCAGTAGGGGTTACATCTCCATAGAGATCTAAACTCGGGATTCATTGTAAACATGCAATATAACCCAGATGTTCGCGAAATAGGAGAAAGTTTCCTAGTCATCCGATAGCACCTCTGAATCCTCCGTTGCTGCTGCAGGCTCAATGTACAGGTGTGACTCATTCTATTTATTGTCTCAGCATACAGAAAGATGTGAAGTGAGACAGATGCTCGGTAAAGATCTATACAGTTGTTTGCACTCCCGCCTTGCATATTAAGGTGTGTTCGCTGCTGGGATTAAAAATCATTTCAAATCTAAAACGGGCAAATGCAAACGAATAAATACAGTTCGGGGTTGCCTAATTAAAGTATTGAAAACATAATATTACCCTGCTTGAGGGAGTCCGGGTGTGAATGAGTGAGCTTTACGCCGCTGTTAGCAATATTCCAACAATACCACGGCAGAGGACACCAGAAATGGGCCTCACACATTGTACCCATGTGGGGAATCGAACCTGGGTCTTCAGCGTGACGAGCGGCTTTTTAACCACTAGGCTACTCCAGCGCCCCGCGTCCCGGTGTGACTTGTACTAATACGTACGCATGCGAAAACCTGATACGTATGCATACAAAAATCTGATACGTACGCATTCGTAAACCTGATACTTATGCATTCATAAGCCTGATACGTACGCATGCGTAAACCTGATTCGTATGCATACAAAAGTCTGATACATACGCATGCGTAAACCTGATACGGACACATCCATAAGTCTGATACGTACAGATTCATAAGCCTGATACGTACGCATACATAAGCCTGATACGTACGCATTCATAAGCCTGATACGTACGCATTCATAAGCCTGATACGTACGCATACATAAGCCTGATACGTACGCATTGATAAGCCTGATACGTACGCATTCAAGCCTGATAAGTACGCATACATAAGCCTGATACGTACGCATTCATAAGCCTGATACGTACGCATACATAAGCCTGATACGTACGCATACATAAGCCTGATACGTACGCATTGATAAGCCTGATACGTACGCATACATAAGCCTGATACGTACGCATTCATAAACCTGATACGTACGCATACATAAGCCTGATAAGTACGCATACATAAGCATACGAATTGTCTTAAAGACAACGTGCATACTGTCACTAATGTTTGTTTCAATTCGTATAAAGTGTCCCTATTATCTCTTTTATGTCAGTTTGTTGTTTTGCGTATGCTATCATAAAAATTGTTTATTATTTTAAAAAATATGGATACCATCAATTTAATGTCCAGATAAACATTACAGCTTAGGTTGTGCGAACGTTTACACCGCTATCAATTTGCTCATCGCGTTTTACCCCCTACAGTTATTTATTGTACTATAAATACTGAGCCCCTTCGTCGTTTATTTCCTAAATAGCAGAAATCAAGTTTTTATTTTCAAATAACAGTGTTATCTCATCTCTGGCCTGACAAAAGTGATATGTTCACGAGGAACATGCAAACAACAGTTTTTTAATATCATGAGATGAGATAAGCATGTTACTTGACAATAGTGAGTGAATATGGTTTTACGCCGCATTTAACATTATTTTAGCAATATCACAGTGGGTGACCCAGAAACTGGTTTGGCACATTACCACTAGACTACCTAAACATCCAGACTGGTCAAGAAGAGCTAATATCTAACAATAATATCCATAGATATTTGATCTAATCAGCCATTATCATGTTTAGCATTAGTTCAACCCCGAGACAGTGAGTGAGTGAGTATGGTTTTACGCCGCTTTTAGAAATACTCCATCAATATCAAGGTGGGGACACCAGAAATGGGCTTCACACATTGTACCCATATGAGGAATTGAACCCGGGACTTTGGCGCTGTATCCACTAGGCTACCCCACTTCTTCTCTTGAGAGATGTGTGGGGCGGTGGGGTAGCCTAGTGGTTAAGGCGTTCGCTCGTCACGCCGAAAACCTGGGTTCGATTCCACATATGGATACAATGCGTGAAGCTCATTTCTGGTGTCCCTCGTCGTGGTATTGCTGGAATATTGCTAAAAGCGGCGTAAAACTAAACTCATTCACTCACCTAAGAGATGTATGGGATGTACACATGACCCTAATACTGGTGGACCATCACGCCTGGCTCCAGGCGGAATTGTGTTAGCATCAGTTATTTATGTGATCGATGCCAGAGATCACGTCTAATCATTATGATAGCCCCGTTAACATTGCCTGATGTGGCTGTTAGCGAACATGATCTATCTGATATATGTGACTACCACATTATCACACCAGATTTGTAATTTGACCTCTAATTTGTTTACCAAGTACACCGATATAACTGACCATAGAACGGACTTTCGGGTATTTTGAATTATGAATATGATACTTCTTTTCCTACTAATAAGTATGGAGGAAACATTGAACGCGTTTTAAAGATGATAAAACCGGTTAGAACACAGTCACAAGGCAGAGATACAACATGGGCTAATGAGACACACATTCTCATATTACTTGTTATCTACTAATCGCCCACACAATACGCCTGATTTTAAATGTTAAAATGTCCAACTGAAACTACTATATCCCCGTTCTACCCGAGTAATGAAGGGTATAGAACCGTAACCACCCTGTTGTTATGTTTAACCTAGGTACAAGAAGACGACAATACCGAATGTATATAGTTTACTGTGAATATTTTATAACTTTAGCCTATTCATGTCACATATATCCATAGCATGCTCATTGTTCCAGAAAAGGTTAAGTTCAAAACTAACGCACCATCATGTATTAACTGACTGACTGACTGAGTATGGTTTTACGCCGTTTTTAGCAATATTCCAGCAATATCACCGGCGGGGACACCAGAAATGGACTTCACAAATTGTACCCATGTGGGGAATCGAACCCGGGCCTTCGGCGTCATGTATTAACGATTTTCACTGTGACATTGACGTTCTTGAGGTATACAATGAAAATGACCTAGACCTCAAAACTGTGTATGTCTAAAACACATGATATATACATTTGATGTGATATCCTTTAATGTCTAGGGACCCGTGAAGATCCGGGTTAGAATTGACCTTCAGTAACCCACGCTTGTCCGAAGAGGCGACTAACGGGATCCGGTGGTCAGGCTCGCTAACTTGGTTGACACATGTCATCGTATTCCAGTTGCGCAGATCGATGCTCATGCTGTTGATCACTGGATTGCTTGGTCCAGGCTCTATTATTTACAGACCATCGCCATAATGCTGAGTATGGCGTAAAACTAAACTAACTCACTCACTAATGTCTAGAATAAAACATTAAGAATGTCCTTTTTCGAAACGCATATATTTACGGTTACCTCGACCTTATATAAGCACTTCCTTGGAATGACCTCGAACACGTATACATCCATAAAAAGAGGCATAAACTTGCTTAGAAGTGTAATAATCTTGTTGCAACCTTAAACTTTATTTCCCCACACGGAACCACCAAAGAAAGATAGCATAAGTAATAAAAACGCACCCTCAAAAGCCGCTTCTAAACGATTGGAGTATAGCTGGCGTTAATTGTTGGACGAACTATTGTTCAGTGTAATACTAGCATTTATAGGGGGGGGGGGTCCCTTTTGATCTGCTATCCTTATGAACAATTGACTGACTGACTGAGTTTAGTTTTACGCCGCTTTTAGCAATATTCCAGCAATATCACGGCGGGGGACACCAGAAATGGGCTTAACACATTGCGCCCATGTGGGGAATCGAACCCGGGCCTTCGGCGTGACGAGCCAACGCTTTAACCATTAGGCTACCCCACCGCCCCTATGAACAATTGAACATTGGTCTAATATACATTGGTGTGACTATATCTGACTGATATCTTGGTGCTGGCGTGTAATATACTACTCACACTTTGCTAAGGATCACAAAATTCACAACTTTACTTAAACGTAGATTCATAATTTGAAATTGTGTCCATTTAAAACTGGATAAATAATAAATGGTAACCCCTCTTTAGGCAAACAGTCACTTTAATCTAACCTTATGCACTTGATACATGAGTAACCATGAAAATGGTTTTCATGGCATCAATCAAGCATTTTGCAAATCATGGAACGAGTCATTGACAAGTACACAACACCTGTCAATAGCAGGTATGGAATCCACAAGATGAAATGACACACTGAAACCTAGGATCCATGATTACAATAAGCTTAGATATTTAAATCCAATTTAACCCCACATCATAGTTTTCTGTTGAATCCACGATTTGATCCTTAGCAAAGTGTCAATAGTATATATATACTATTATAGGTGAATCGTACAAGTGCATGTTGCCTTTCCAGTTACCTCTGCATGTGTACATATAAAAGTGAAAGAAATGATAAAAGTATATATTTCCACACCGAAAATCTAGGTTTTTATCTGTAAGTGGCTGGTAACACCGCTCGGGGCACGACGCGTTCAGTAGTGCATTACCATTTCTTCACGGAAACGGATTTCCATTCATAGAACTTTCCCCGCCATGTTGCCATTTCGCCCGGTGGAATATGTGTTGTCGGATAATCGAAACTAGTATTGTTGTCTCGTGTTGACGTTTCATATTCATGTAAAAAGAACCCATCTGAAAAGGTCTTAATGTGTATCTGTAAATGTGTATACCGTTAATGCATCACACCGAGTCTCTGTCAATGCAAACAGCTGCCCTGAAGGTGAAATCGAGCGATTAGGAGTGACAAATGCAGCGACAAACCGGATAGGCCATGGCAGCTTGTAAAGAAACTAAAACAGCGCCCAACGCCTTGTGGATATGAAATACAACTCACCAGAGTGAGTGAGTGGGTTTAGTTTGACGCCGCACGCAGCAATATTCCAGCTATATGGCGGCGGTCTGTAAATAATCGAGTCAGGACCAGACAATCCAATGATCAACAGCATGAGCATCGATCTACGCAACTGGAATATGATGACATGTGTCAACCAAGCCAGTGAGCCTGACCACCCGATCCCGTTAGTCGCCTCTTACGACAAGCATGGGAATATCAATTCTAACCCGGATCTTCACGGGTCAGTTTGTCTGGAGAAGACAGGATTGTTTACAAGCAGCCGTGACGTAATTGGAATGAAGGTGGTGCGGCATAAACAAACATTCACTCACTCACGCAGCATGCAAAGAACCGTCCCAGGACACTATAACATGCCCCTACGTCTTCTGGATGCGATGAATGAGTGAGTGAGTTTAGCTTTACGCCGGTTTTAGCAATATCCCAGCAACATTACGGCGGGAGACACCAGAAATGGGCTTCACAAATTGTGCCCATGTGGGGACTCGAACCCGGGTCTACGGCGTAACGAGCGGACGCTTTAACCACTAGGCTACCGCCCCGTGGATACGATGAAATGCAACCACAAGTTTGATTTTTCACACGCAGCCGAGACATAACCAGAATGAAGGTTGCGCGGTATAAACCAGCATTCACTCACAATCAGTAAGTCCATAGCCATTCGATACCCACTAAAGAAATGTAAAGAGAAACAGATGGATCATCTGAAATCCGAAAATTTGCAGATGAGAGCGCTGGTCAGATGACAAGAAACGACTCAACAACTGACAGAACTTTATTGTTGTGTTAATACAAAGGGCCAGAGCGGTACCGTTAGTGGCTGGGGTGGGGTGGGGTGAGGCGGGGTGGGGACTGGTGGGGAGGCTCATGCTCACAAAATAACCTGTAGAACATTATCAAAGTTATCTTCGTTTGTGAATAAACTACCAATGTGAAATACCAAAAATAGTGTTAGATTATTTGTTAAACAAACAACTTGTAAACTTCGAAATCAAGCTTTTCATATATCAACACATCACAGAAGTCGACGTGTGTGCTATCATATCCATCAAATAGAACCACAACAGGTGCTACGAGTTCCCTCCCCTTGCTGTACTCCCCACCCGGACAATAACTGGGCGGGGTCTGTATTCTATCGACTCCTTATAAAGGATGACAGGGTTATAAATGACACACAATAATCATAGTTCTTTCATAAAAATTAGTAGAAGCCATTCTTCAGAACACACTAACGGTTATTTAATCACAACTACCCAGTACACAGGGGAGAGAACTCAAATAATCTACATGCACTTGGAACTCATCGGGAGATATCGGTCTCCGTGTGGTAAACAGGACAATAAACGTTATCAGCCGAGGTGATCCGAATGCGCTATGTGGTATCTCCGAGATGGCACATTCGGTATATTGTAAGGATTTGCGTGATCTGTGTTCACGAGTATATAATGAAAGTCTGAGTATCACCGATTCGAGATTGGGCTCGATGTCATGGAATGCAAACAGCTCGTGCTAAAGCACGTGTTTTATTGGCAAGTGTCTATAAGTCACGTGATCACAAGGTACAAATTGAATGTACAGTGTCTTTACCCTGTGACATATATTGTCGTACCCGCACGAGAACACTAACACAGGTTTAGTTTTTTTTGACATTTGTGGAGTCTCGTTCTTTCACGTGAGAGGACGTCGGACAAAAAACATGGCGGTTCACGTGTTGTGTGGCGCGTGGTTCACGTGAACTTCCAGCAGCGCGAGATGAAGCTTTTGAGGCCTCAGCTGTCATACCCTGGAGTTACTTGTACTTACTTCGACAAACTCACTGGTACTAAAATCTGATGTCCGATGCCTGTCACGTGAGTCCTCATGTCATTCCGACACCTGTGTATTCCCCGTTATAACGCTTTCTTCATATTCGCTTATACCGCGGCAGACCTTGCACATGAATATTCTCCTGAAGGCGAACTTGAAGTTCCTGTTGAATTTATAGTAAAGAAACGGGTTCATCATTGAGTTGAGGTATCCTAGCCACAACGCCACAGCCCAGGGGGTGTAGGGGATTTTGTAACCTATGATAGGGTCAAAGATGTTAAAGATGAAAAATGGGAACCAGCAGACGCTAAAACATCCCATAATGATACTCAGCGTCTTGGCTGCTTTTGTCTCCTGTTTGAATTTCCCCTTCCCTTTGTGATGTTTATGATGAGAGGTATCGAGGCTCCGGATCTGCATTGCCTGCCGTCGCGCCGCCAGGTAGATCTTCCAGTTACACACGCCCATGAACACAACGGGAATGTAAAATGCTATAGCCGAGCAGATTAGAGCGAAGGGTATGTTCACAAAGAAGGGACAGGCGTTTAGCTCTGGTGGGGCAGCACAGCTTAAGAACTCCTCGATTCCGATCTGATTCCATTTGTTCATGATGGGAACAAATGAGATGAAGATAGGGACCACCCAGCATATGAACAGCATGATGGCCACGACCCGCCAGGTCATGCGTTCGTGAAGAAATGGCCGACAGATTGCAAGGTAACGGTCAATAGCCATGCATGAGAGGTGGAATATAGAGACAGTGCATAACATCACGTCCATGCTGGTCACAACAGTACAGAACGTATTCCCTAACATCCATTCCTTGTTGGAAAGCTGTTGGTATATCCCAAACGGCATCACGCACAAAGCGACACTCATGTCTGCCACAGCCAGAGACACGACAAATGCGTTAGTAATGTTCCGGAGGCGACGGTGGGTGACAACAGCGACGATGGTGATGGCGTTACCGGCTATCGTCATCACGGGGATGAACACCAATATGGTAGCGATGGTGTAGCGTCCAACAGCGTCGAACGTCGGTGGCGGACCGGCTTTGTCCGCCATAATCTCATCACAGCTTATATTTGACATTTTGTCCGTATCGTTGTCTTTATTTATGAGCGACACATTTGCTGTATATTTCAAAAAAAAAATTCACAGGTTTCAACAGCGAAGTCACAGCTTTATCCCAACTTTAAGCAGAGGTCCTCGCGGCAGGTATTGACATCATTATTGCGCTATTCTGCTTCCAACATAACAAGGCACTTCCCTAACCAGGATATCACTCCTACGTTCACCAAGTCTCGCACGTGTATGCGATGTAAGAACAAGCAACTTACAAGATCCTCTTGCCTTTCGATCCAGCAAGTTAATCGTGTTAGCTTAGGCCAACAACCCCCTTCAGGTCTGTCTCCAGTAATGCGACAGATACAGTCTAAATACGACCTGTCTATACTATAAATATACGCTGGAGCTTACGTTGACTGTAACAACACAACAGCCGACCCATCCACACTGAACGACAGCTCCCGGTAAGGCTTTATCTCCACCGCAGATTTCAATACACAGCTTTCACTACACCGCACAATCCGGAAATGAAACTTTTTAATATTTGACCAACATCCGTCAAGGTCCCGGACGGTCGTGTCAAGGACCCACACTGCCAATAAATCTCGTGGCTTGAAGACACTAGTATTCAGCAGAGCTCTTCGCGAAGTGGCTGCTTCCGAACAATGGTTCCGTCACATGTGGTATCCATTAAAGTCAAAACTCCAATCTGTTCTCTGGGGGCGGGTCCCCGGCGCTGTGATGTTCCCGATCTTCCATATTTGGGCAGGCAGCGGTGACGACGCGATACAACCACCTTCACTCAACAGCACATCCTGACCTGTAATCAAACGAAACGACGTCAACAAAGTATATACTTCAAATCTATTCATCGAAAAACAATATAGAATTACCAACGACTCTTTTAACTTAAGTTAATGCACAAAATTGTTGGCATTGACAGATGATTAAACCAAATTTAAAACCAAAACCTCTTTTAAATTTGAAAATAGCTTTCGAAAAACATGCAAAGGAAGTCCTTTGAAAAAGAAACAGTACATTAAGAGAGAGCCACGGTCAATACACTTGTCGAAGCCAGGGACGATGTATGAATGGTTAGTCGACCGGTCAGACAACCTCCACCTGTCTTGAAGATCAATAACACCCAGAACGGTCTGTCAAGTATCAGACGCGTCAAGCCTGGGACGGTGACGTCGTGTTTACAACGCCTTCCACGACTCAACCACAAGATGTGGAGTTATGTAACAGAGATTTATCTATGTCGGAGCAACACAAACACGGAGATTGATTTCGTAGTAGCCCGTTAATCCGCCATGAAGGATCCCCTCCATCACGGACGCTAGCCAAAGCTGTCAATAAGATTGAACGAGAGTTTATTCATTATTACTAGATGGCTAAAGTCCCTGCGTGGGAACGTTTCATTCTGTAAGAAACTAAGCACCAGGGGCTTACCTTCAGAATCGCGAGGTAACTACGTAAATAGCCTGCAGTATCAGGTGGTCCTATAAAGAGACTTGCATTTCCTCTTATTGATAACATTGATACTTTCATTTAATCTAAAAATATCCACACGGAAAGGTTAATGAATCTACCTGCGTAGATGACCGTCTTCATACGGTTTTTACATGGCTCATACAATGTCGAAATCCACGTTTTACGTAATAGCCTGCTAAAAATAACTACCCAAAACACAAATAGCGCAGTCATGCATTAAAAGCAGCACTCACATAAATAAAAACATAACCCGACCCTTTGAACAGTCGCTCTGCCTTCCCTTCCGTTCGAACCTTAAGAGCTTGTTGACAGCCTTCAAAGGTACCTGGATTAAACATGCTCTAAATCTGTAGTGTCTGGACATCAACATGTTAATTGGTTTCATTGATTTCTTAACCACCCGTCCCATCCACCCACCACTATGGTGTTGCCAATTCCTGCCCTCGCACGCCTACGCAACAATACAGAGATTTTGTAAAGATAAGACCGTGTCCCATGACGCCAGACACAGAATTTTGATGAGGATAGGATTTATATCTGATCTGAATGGAATCCGAAAAGCATAGGACATAGGTCCGTTTTTATGTTCCCCTTTTATCAGAAGTAGTATTGTAATTTTAAACAGGCACTAGTTCATGTAGGTGGAGTAACGATGGTAGAGTCTGGGCAACTGGTTTCTTTGTTTGTTTGTTGATAGAAGATTATGTGGATGTATCGCACAACAGTGGTGCTCTGACGTCATCAAACCCACTGTTGACAAAAGGACAATAGGGCAGAGATGACGCCAGATTCATCAACATAATTTCCTACTTTTGTTACTGCTTAAGTGCCATACTTTATATCTAATTACTTAATTTAATTTAATAATCAAGCTATACGATTACCATCGGTGAAAAAAACCCATGTCTGGACCAGACAATCCGCTGATTGACAGCATGTGGATCGATCTACGTATGTTGGATAGGACGCCATGCATCAAACCAGCGCGCCCAACCATAACATCCCGTTAGACGTCTACTACAACAGGCATGGGTCATAACTCAGGTGTTCACAGTTGACCCATGTACTCATTACGTAATCTCAGTGCACTAGCAACATGTATACAGAATTACAAAATATAATTTCAGTTAGAGATTTATCAAATGAAAGGTGGTCACGTTAACATGTCGAACACAAGTAGTTGGAATTTAGCGATAGGCTGGCATAATGGAGTTGACTTAACGAGATAAACTAAATAATTTAATAAATTAGTAATATTGAAGTTCAAATAATAGCATTTTCAACTATCAGAGTTCGAATAACTGCACATTGAAGTAATATAGTTCAAATTAACGACACATCGAAGTGAATGTGAATATTGTGTTGTGCCGCTTTTAGCAATATTGCAGCAATATCACTGCGGGGGGTACCAGAAATGGGCTTCACATATCGTATCCATGAGAGGAATCGAATCCGCGTCTTCGGTGTGACGAGCCAACGTTTTAACCACTAGGCTACCCTACAGCCCACTCAAAATGAATGATTTCCAATTAAGGACATATTGAAATATAGGAGATCGGCATATCAAACTAAGAGGTTCGAATAAAGGATATATCACACTGAAGGAATTAAAGCATATTAGTACATATCTTGGAACCAAAGTTCAAGCATCCCCGAAACTTCAGGATATTATATTTTTCCTACAGCTATACATTTGTAACAAACATGTACAGTGACAATGTCAATACATCCCAATAATCTAGTGTGGGCCAAGATGAAATTGATCATATTGATCACAATAATATACTCATGCCAATAATGGTTGTCACCCCCCTCCCCACCCCAACCCCACACACACCTCACACCCACATCCCCTCTCCAATTATAAAAATTGAAGGGGGTGACAACAATTATTGGCATGAGTATATGTACCGTCAGTCTGGTAAGTCTGCTCAATAGACATGCGAGGATACTTGCCTATTTCAAATTAGGCCTTGACCTCCATACGTATGCTACGTATCAATAACTGACATCATGCAAACAAGGCCGTATGCAAATATTTTAAAGTCAGTCGCCAGGTGAATCACCTCTCGGATCAGGTCGGAGAAGGTATCGACCTAATATTTCTAGTATTGGAGACGTGACGCATATTATACGTAACAGTATGTCACCGTATCCCAATTGCGTAGATCGATGCTCATGCTTTTGATCACTGGATTGTCTGGTTCAGACTCGATTATTTACAGACCGCCGCCATATAGCTGGAATATTGCTAAGTGCGGAGTGAAACTAAACTCACTCACTCACTTATACGTAACAGTAACCCTTCCAATGAAAGTGAGTTCAACCCCTATCATAGTTCACCCTCTCAGTGTATCATGATCACACCCGACGCACAGCGGTACGTGTTCCACTGTATGTGTGACAGTTTCCTACTGTAGCGGAAAGTGTTCAAGGGAGTTTTGTTCATGCTGCTTTGAACACCTTATCATATCATGATATCCTGCTCCTGTTCAAAACTGCCTCTGTTCACCCAGCAGAAAATGGGTACCCGGTGGGATACGTAATTTGAGTACAACCTTCTACCTACTAACAGGCAGCTTGGGTCATCGGGGTAATAATGTGCTATGCTATTCATTTTTAGCGTTATGAGCATGCCTGGTATGGAGTTTGGACACATTAATATTATTATTATCATCGTGGTGAGCTTAATTTGGGACGGGAGCCCAAAGTGCCGCGGGTTGGTACCGACAATTGTTCACACACAACCGAACTAATCAACAGGCAGACACAAGGATTTAGACACCAGAAACTCCCACGGCCTTTTTAACGCTACATCCATAAAGCCCATTCTCTCTCCATCCCCGATAAAAACAGAAATCAGAGTGAGTGAGTTTAGTTTCACGCCGCTTTTTGCAGTATTCCACCAATATCACCCAAGGGGACATCAGAAATGGGACCCCAGGTCTTCAGAGTGACTAGCGACCACTAGGCTGATCCACCACCCCTCGAAATCAGACGAAAAGTGGCAGCTGTTACAGTCGAATCGCAATAAAACACATTCCTGACATACAATATTTTTAAACTTGTATATATCAGTTGGCAACGACAGCCTTAGACACCTGTCACAACTACATGCAATATGATAGGGTCGTTGACAATCATTTACATATTGTGTTCCGTGCTATATATTTGTAGTAACTTGGGCATGCAGGTTGAAATTTGCAGTGGTTCGCAGTTATCTATATGAGGTGTCCTGTTGTAGATCGACTGGAATGTGACAGAATTCATGGAATTCGATCATAACAGGGAAAAAGAATGACAAAAGAGATTTAGCATGAATCATTTATGATTAACCCAGATATCTGTCATGTTATCTATCATGATATTAATAGACCTATATGCTAATGGCCGCATCATCAATCGATCAGTTTTGCTTTGATTGAAATGAAGCAAATATTCGTTCACTGTTATAAACGAAACATTGATTTGGGTAATACAATCAAGAGCACTGTGTATAGAATAATATAGAATAATAAATATGAAAAAATAGAATATATGTATGATGATGAAGATGATTTTATGATCATCACTATCATCATCTTGCAGGGAAACATACATATATTTCAAGGCATGTGTTACAAAATAGTTTGAATAAAGTTCATTCCCCGATGGGAAAAATATAGGTCACCAGCTATATATGCGTGTAGTAAAAGGCGAGCTCCTACACTCGGTTAACATGTCATCGTATCCCAGAAAGACGTTCATGATGCCAATCACTGGATTATCTGGTCAAGACTTGTAGCCATTATAGTTAGAACACTTGTCGTAGTTTAGCTAAATAACAATCAGATTTGTTGTCAGTCCAGGTCACCAGTTAACACCTGTCTGCCCAGTCTAGGTAGAAAACAGACCCAAACGCTACATTTGTCTCAGTTTAGGTTCAGAATACACTGAAACATTACACAAATCGTGATTTTGGTAAAGGATTCACAAAAACCCCACATTTGTCTGAGATGGAACAGGTAATACATACAGTTTGGACCAACAAGAAGTGATCTCTCCATGGTCATAGGTATGTAAGTGCATGCAGACGTCTACCTACAGCGTGTGTTGTTACGGTTGTTGATGGTAGCGTTGAATAAGAAGCGCAAACAGATAGCTCCTTGTTTGAGAAATCGCTACAGAGATGCAGGTAAACTAAAAACACGTGCTTCATAACTTATTCATTCGGTATGTTCATACACTGACAATATCATTTATCATGTTACACAGCTGTGCAGGTGTGTATATAATATGCACATCAGGTGAGATACAGAATTAAATGTCGCATAGTTCTAGCTATATGGATGTTGTCAGCATATTTTTTAAATCAGAGTACATAAGTTCTGATAGGTACCTTTCAGCCACGTGATAATATTAGTCATAGTGGTAGAGATCAATAATAATGATATACTCATGCCAATAATGGTTGTCACCCCCCTCCCCACCCAAACCCCACCCCTCTCCAATTAAAAAAATTGAAGGGGGTGACAACCATTATTGGCATGAGTATATTAATGGTGATGATGATGATGATGATGATGATGATGATTAAGACGATGACGATTACACCTACAATGGTACGACTGCTAAATACAGCTCAATACACCATAACCTCGATCTACGGGGTCATTGTTAAGTCCACTTCCATTCCCAGCTTCCTGGGGAGTATACAAACCATATCCCTCAAATTTACCCCCTCCCCAACCGCAATATTAGAACTGGATAGAGACACAGGCATCCCTTATATGGGAGCAAACTCACGCAATCTGATCACATTCAAGTGATAAATAAGATTCCACAGAAAGTCAATACAACTTCTATATACCAATGTCTAGCAACGACATCAACAGCCACATCAACTACTACCTTCACTGCTACAAACGTCGGCGATGTCGTGACCCTCCCTTAGTGTCCAGTAACGGCTGTTACAGCTGCCACCGTCCCTAGCGCAGTCCCTCCGGTGATGTGCTTGTCCAACACGACTACAGTCCTCCCACCGCCGCGGTACAACACACACTACACATCCCATCGATAATTCAACGCTAGAAGTATAATCCCTTGTTTATCGGAATCCTGTAAGTGATCGTAGCTAGTCACTCAAACGGGTGTATTGAATCGACTGCTTTGGTGGATTCATTCTATTTATAGCCATTCAACATCATCGTGAGAAATTTATAATCTATTATTGATCATCGCGGCGATCGATCCTACCTGTAAATTGGACTTGGTTTTGTGTGTCGCAAAAACGGAGACGTTTGGATGGGACGGAAAGGATATACTAGTGACTTACTCAGTCAGTGGAGAACAGAACAGTCCGTTGTTTGACTAGACACGCGGTAACAGATGTAACGCGTTGAATTACCTTTACCAAGAGACACAGGTGCCGGGATGCCTGAGGCTGAATACAACGAGTTACGTTCTCGCCTCCTACGATTATCGTCGTGAGTTCGAATCCCATATTTGGCATGTCATTAAACCCTAGCCTGGTAACACCGTACAAAAGAACTCAGAATACAACACAGATCGCGCGCTTAACACGTGAGACATAAACGCACAAATACCAGTAATATCACTTAGAGATTTCAACAATATTAACTGGGTATCTATAAAAAATGATTCCATTTGAAAATTTGTGTTAAATATAACAGACTACATTACACAAGGTGATTACACTCCAGACAAGTAACGACTCAGGTTTATAGGATTGAAATGAAAGACATATGTATATTTATATACGGCGTGTAAACAGTGGGTTCCTCCCGATCAAGTGTAGATCATTTATTAACTAACCACCCACTCGTATATCATTTACACGATTGGTATATTTACAAATAACTAGGACATTTAAAGATCATGTCCAGAATGAGATGATTGTTATCTTAGAGCATGGAATCCTAAACTCGACAATCAATGGTAGCGACATACCAGGAATATTTTTCTATATATACTACTCAAGAGAAATTACACACTTTCTTCATACTATACAAGTTGATCAGTCATGGCATGACAGATTAATTGCAGTGTTTCTTAACTTCTTTTGAGCTTTGCATCATCCTTTTATTGCCTGTGGCTGTCTCTTCTAATACAAAGCTGTCGTGACGTCATGAACAATTACGTCATCAGACTATTGACATGACCGAACGCTACCAAAGACTGTTTCGCAATCTATACACAACAAGGAAACAATAGGTGCAAATCCGCGAAAGATCTTCGTGTAAAAATATATACATATCCCCAGACGTATTGTAAAACGGACCTGTGTATATCTGTGTTAGAATGAACCTTCAGTAACCCATGCTTGTCGTAAGAGGCGACTAACGGGATTGGGTGGTCAGGCTCGCTGGCTTGGTTGACACATGTCATCGGTTCCCAATCGCGCAGATCGAAGCTCATGAAGTTGATCACTGGATTGTCTGGTCCAGACTCGATTATTTAGAGACCGCCGCCATATAGCTGGAATATTGCTGAGTGCGGCGTAAAACTAATCTCACTCCTTGTAAAACGGATCCCCTATGAAATGGATCCTTTTAGTGATGCAAAGCGGAAACAATAATACCGTTATAAAACAATCTGGTGTACTCGAACAACTCGTGCCCAAGTATGAATTAATATCCGACCTCGTTACGCAGTAGAGTTCAGCTACCAGCGGTCCGGCGGCATAGTGGTTGAAGCGTCCGTATAAGTATAGTGCGTGAAGTCCATTTTTGGTTTTCACCGCCAAGTTGCTGCAAGCGGCGTTATACCATACTCACTCACTCACTATCTCAGGTACCACAATGGTATCTGAGTGACGGCAGTTGCAGGTTTGTTGGACAGCCTAGTTCATTACTTCACCTGTGGAAATTGAAGAACTATACCAACATTTTGTCACACGAGTCTTGTATAGAATACAATCTGATCATATTCATTGGTAAAGGGGCGGTTGGGTTACCTATTGGTTAAAGCGTTCGCTCGACATGCCGGAGGCAGGGGTTCGATTCCCCACATGAGTACAATGTGTGAAGCCCATTTCTGGTGTCCCCCAGGGTGATATTGCTAAGAGCGGCGTAAAACTAAACTCACTCATTCATTGTTAAAATGCCGTGAGTATTTGATTCAAACCTAGTCTTTAACATTGTGGTTGTGATCTAACTAGGTTTAAATGACCTTATAGACAGAAAATATGAACACTTAACGATTGATATATGATCACGTCTTTAGAAACATACGCCCAAACACTCCACATTGTACTTAAAACGTGGGTGACAAATCTTTATCGGAATTTTAACATTAATTATTGACAAAACGAGCGGGGAAAATTGATTTCCAAAGAGATACTCTGTATGGAAATCGTTTCGAACTTTTCCAGTAATTATCGATACTGAAACGAGAAATAATTTAAATATAAATAGCCCCAGTAGATAATATCGATCTGATCTTAGTGATGATAATCAAAGTACATGTAGAAAGTGGAAAACGATGAAAGGTGACTAGGTGCTCTGTCATAGGGTTAGAGCACAGCTGTTTCACCGCACTCGCGACTACAATGGAAAACACACGGTTCGAAAACATCAATATGTGTTTCAGCAAGAAAAAGGTCCACCTTCTGTGTTATCGTATGCAACTTCAACCATCAGCATGTTTTATTTAACGTAACGTAATCATTGTACGCGAATGATATTATTGAACTTCGATTTGTCTGTGGCAGGCATACAAAACTTGGCCATGCAGCTGTCAACTGCTATACTGTAACAATTAATATATAAGCAGTGGTCTCTAAGCCATGAATGGACACGAATCGAGTCCAATCGGAAGACAGGTAACATTGTGTAAAGTAAGACCCAGTCTCAAATACTGGCAATGTCTGGTATGTGAGTGACGGCAGTGGGACGACAATCAACGTTTGTTAGACGAATCATGGTTAGAACACAAACAGAACACAGAACACTGTGACACACATTACCTAACGCTGTTAGAAATTATCAATTACCTAACGCCGTTACCAAAATACCTGACACTGTTACTACCTTAACGTCACGAATTACCTGACGCTGTCATCACCTTAACGTCACGAATTACCTGACGCTGTCATCACCTTAACGTCATGAATTACCTGACGCTGTAACCACCTTGACGTCACTCCCTGACGCTGTCACTACCTTGACGTCACGAAATACCTGACGCTGTCACCACCTTAACGTCACAAAATACCTGACACTGTCACCACCTTAACGTCACGAATTACCTGACGCTGTCACTACCTTGACGTCACGAAATACCTTGACGCTGTCACTACCTTGACGTCACCAAAATACCTGACGCTGTCACTTTCACCTTAACGTTACCAAAATACCTGACGCTGTCACTACCTTGACGTCATGAATTACCTGACGCTGTTACTACCTTGACGTCACGTAATACCTGACGCTGTCACTACCTTAACGTCACGTAATACCTGACGCTGTCACTACCTTGACGTCACGTATTACCTGACGCTGTCACTCACCTTAACGTCACGTAATACCTGACGCTGCTGTTACTACCTTGACGTCACGTAATACCTGACGCTGTCACTACCTTGACGTCACGAAATACCTGACGCTGTCACTACCTTGACGTCACGAAATACCTGACGCTGTTACTACCTTGACGTCACGAAATACCTGACGCTGTCACTACCTTGACGTCACGAAATACCTGACGCTGTCACTACCTTGACGTCATGAATTACCTGACGCTTTCACAACCTTGACGTCACGAAATACCTTACGCTGTCACTACCTTAACGTTACCAAAATACCTGACGCTGTCATCACCTTAACTTCATGAATTACCTGACGCTGTTACTACCTTGACGTCACGTAATACCTGACTATGTCACTACCTTAACGTCACGTAATACCTGACGCTGTTACTACGTTGACGTCACGTAATACCTGACGCTGTCACTACCTTAACGTCACGTAATACCTGACGCTGTCACAACCTTGACGTCACGAAATACCTGACGCTGTCACTACCTTGACGTCACGTAATACCTGACGCTGTTACTACCTTGACGTCACGAAATACCTGACGCTGTTACTACCTTGACGTCACGTAATACCTAACGCTGTTACTACCTTGACGTCACGTAATACCTGACGCTGTCACTACCTTGACGTCACGTAATATCTGACGCTGCTACTAACTTGACGTCACGAAATAACTTACGCTGTCACTACCTTGACGTCACGAAATACCTGACGCTGTCACTACCTTAACGTCATGAATTACCTGACGCTGTCACTACCTTGACGTCATGAATTACCTTACGCTTTCACAACCTTGACGTCACGAAATACCTTACGCTGTCACTACCTTAACGTTACCAAAATACCTGACGCTGTCATCACCTTAACTTCATGAATTACCTGACGCTGTTACTACCTTGACGTCACGTAATACCTGACTATGTCACTACCTTAACGTCACGTAATACCTGACGCTGTTACTACCTTGACGTCACGTAATACCTGACGCTGTCACTACCTTAACGTCACGTAATACCTGACGCTGTCACAACCTTGACGTCACGAAATACCTGACGCTGTCACTACCTTGACGTCACGTAATACCTGACGCTGTTACTACCTTGACGTCACGAAATAACTTACGCTGTCACTACCTTGACGTCACGAAATACCTGACGCTGTCACTACCTTAACGTCATGAATTACCTGACGCTGTCACTACCTTGACGTCATGAATTACCTTACACTTTCACAACCTTGACGTCACGAAATACCTTACGCTGTCACTACCTTAACGTTACCAAAATACCTGACGCTGTCATCACCTTAACTTCATGAATTACCTGACGCTGTTACTACCTTGACGTCACGTAATACCTGACTATGTCACTACCTTAACGTCACGTAATACCTGACGCTGTTACTACGTTGACGTCACGTAAATACCTGACGCTGTCACTACCTTAACGTCGTAATACCTGACGCTGTCAATACCTTGACGTCACGAAATACCTGACGCTGTTACTACCTTGACGTCACGTAATACCTGACGCTGTTACTACCTTGACGTCACGAAATACCTGACGCTGTTACTACCTTGACGTCACGTAATACCTGACGCTGTTACTACCTTGACGTCACGTAATACCTGACGCTGTCACTACCTTGACGTCACGTAATACCTGACGCTGCTACTACCTTGACGTCACGAAATACCTGACGCTGTCACTACCTTAACGTCACGTAATACCTGACGCTGTTACTACCTTGACGTCACGTAATACCTGACGCTGTACCTTGACACTACCTGTTTGACGTCACGAAATACCTGACGCTGTTACTACCTTAACGTCACAAAATACCTGACGCTGTCAGGTACCTTAACGTCACGTAATACCTGACGCTGTTACTACCTTGACGTCACGTAATACCTGACGCTGTAACGTCACGAATTACCCTGACCTGTGACTTAACGAATTACCTGACGCTGTCACCACCTTTAACTTCATGAATTACCTGTTAATACCGACGTCAGGTAATACCTGACGCTGTTACTACCTTGACGTCACGAAATACCTAACGCTGTTACTACCTTGACGTCACGTAATACCTGACGCTGTCACTACCTTGACGTCACGTAATATCTGACGCTGCTACTAACTTGACGTTACGAATTACCTGACGCTGTCACTACCTTAACGTCACGTAATACCTGACGCTGTTACTACCTTGACGTCACGTAATACCTGACGCTGTCACTACCTTGACGTCACGAAATACCTTACGCTTTTACTACCTTAACGTTACCAAAATACCTGACGCTGTCACTACCTTAACGTCACGTAATACCTGACGCTGTTAGTACCTTGACGTCACGTAATACCTGACGCTGTCACTACCTTAACGTCACGAAATACCTGACGCTGTCACTACCTTAACGTTACCAAAATACCTGACGCTGTCACCACCTTAACTTCATGAATTACCTGACGCTGTTAATACCTTGACGTCAGGTAATACCTGACGCTGTTACTACCTTGACGTCACGAAATACCTTACGCTGTTACTACCTGGACGTCACGTAATACCTGACGCTGTTACTACCTTGACGTCACGAAATACCGACGCTGTCACTACCTTAACGTCACGTAATACCTGACGCTGTCACTACCTTGACGTCACGAAATACCTGACGCTGTCACTACCTTGACGTCACGAAATACCTGACGCTGTCACTACCTTAATTAACGCTACGAATTACCTTACGCTTTCACTACCTTGACGTTACGAATCACCTAACAGTGTCACTAAATTGAGGTTACGAACGAACAGACGTTGTGACCGACGTGTGTTGTGACCATTCAGCTTCTGCGACTATACTGTAGATTAGAACTAGCGACTTGCTGGGTAGGAATACAGGCAAAGAAGTACGGCATGTTTAATTATGTGACAAGTTACAGTTACGCCATACTTATCCGAACACTGATACGACCAACCCAGAGCTCTGTGGTTTGCATAACGTTGTGACTTAATCTCCACGGGTCAAATAGTTTGGCATGTAGGAGACCTGTCTCGATTGTATTGGCTGTTGCTCCTCACGGGTTAGCGGCAGAATAGATGTATCTCGTCAATAGCTCGTTAAACTGATGTCCGCCTAAATGAGAAGCGAAGTAGCCAAGATGGAAAGCTAATTGGCTAAAGGACCGCGTCTGGCTTTTCTCATGTCTTTTAGTTGCCTGTGTTTCTGGTCTGGGAAGAACTTGATTCGCTCAATTACATAAATGAAGAAAGCACTCACGTTGATTAGCGTGGCAACTCTCTTCACAAGGCCGTCTCTGGTTGATTGATTTAACTTAACGTGGTAAGTGGGGGGCGGGATGGGCTAGAGGCGATAATAAACACAAACGATTCCTGTACAAAAATGCTCATTTTCCTTAACATATAACAGTAGTTACCCTTTATTGGCAAAAATACGATGTCTACGTCACGGAAATACCAAATTTGGAATGCAATTGCTTTCGGGTAAAACGATTGGTAACGGCGGAGGAAACACAGGGGCTGGAGGCGAAAGTTCTAAATCACAAACATCTTTTATGCTTTCGCGATGTAAATAACAAGTAAATTAGCTTACCTTCACACACATTCACGCCCTGGAACGCACAAGAGACAGCAAATGTATTTGATGTGCGCCCGGCCATTCTATTATTCACAACGACTAAAACATTTCCTGGGTGATGACTTGAAGCACATCAAGGAATGATCCCACTCTTAAGTCGACGTCGCAGTTCGATAAAGTCGATAAGGTATGGATCGGAACGAGTTCAAAGACATTAGCACGGTTCTGACACACATGGGTACAATGTGTGAAGCCCCTTCTGGTGTCCCCCGCCGTGATATTGCTAAAAGCGGCGTAAAACTAAACTCACCCATTCAGTGATAGTTACATGCGAGTTCGGGTATTTTAATATTAATTTCATGCTATACTTTTATATATTTCCCGATGACTAACTGTATATTTAGTCGAAACGTGTATGACGAACTACGGTCATAACGAACTAAAATGAATGGTCCCTTTGTGTTCGTAGTAGTCGTACTTCACTGTATCAGTACATGACGTCGTTCGTTGATGACCATACAGACGTTAGTCGTATCTGTCAAGTTTCATTCCACGAAGACGTAAGCTGTTTGAACACCACAGTGAGCACCTGCTGATATTAATGTCAACCGCCATAATCCAGCACTGATATAATATATAGTTTTAGCTCTCCGTTAACCCAATATAGTCTTGTTTTCGAAGCTTACCTCAGGGACTTTATATACCTAGTCAGCACACAGAGGTCAGTTTACACCAATTTGAAAAATAAATCCCTTTGAATCTGTTGAATAAAGAAAATGTAACTTAAACCACATCCAAAATAAATATTTTTGATCAAGCGTATATCCATCTTAGGCAAAGATACATGGCGGCTCATTTTTCCATCATTCCATGAAATTACATATGTAAGTGACCACCTCAGTGGTGTAGTGGTTAGAGCGTCCGCCCGGAGAGCGGAAGGTCGCAGGTTCGATCCCCGACCGCGTCATAACAAAAGACGTTAAAATATGGTACTTGTTGTTCCCTGCCTGGCGCTCGGCATTAATGGGTACAAGGACTGGTCGGCTCGGAGTCAGTATAATGTGTCTGAGTGGGGTATCCATGCTTCACTGCGGCATGGTATCTCAGTGGGCTAGCACTATAAACCCAGCTTAATTCTGGGCTAGTACAAGCAGCCGCACATACACGCATGCACGTCGTCATATGAGCGAAATATTCTCAAGCACGACGTTAAACCCAATTTCACCTCACCTCACATTATAGGCCGATTGCCTATATCTTTACTGACATGTGAGAACTGAGACAGCACGTTTAGAGTGATGATTATAAACTGTTCAAACTGCAAAAACAACAGCAATGAGAATAATACAAAACACAGTTTATACCATTTTTGTTCCTCATTCATCAAATGAACCGAGAAGGTCCAGGTTAGAATTGATCTTCAGTAACCCATGCTTGTCGTAAGAGGCGACTAACGGGATCAGGTGATCAGGCTCGCTGACTGGGTTGACACATGTTATCGTATCCCAATTGCGTCCAGACTCGATTATTTACAGACCGCTGCCATAAAGCTGGAATATTGCTGAGTGCGGCGTAAAACTAAACTCACTCACTCACTCACTCATTCATCAAAACTCAGTTTTAATTACAAGTTTTCAAAGTTCAAGTGTTTGTGTAACAGCATTGGCGTGACACATGTACCTGCACTGTATTGATATTGACAATGGTCTTGCGATGACAGCAGTGTTTCAACTTACATATGTGAGGTGAGGTGAGGTGAGGTGAGGTGAAATTGGATTTAACGTCGTGCTTGAGAATATTTCGCTCATATGACGACGTGCATGCGTGTGTATGTGTATGTGTGGCTGCTTGTACTAGCCCAGACTTAAGCTGGTTTTATAGTGCTAGCTCACTGAGACACCATGCCGCAGTGAAGCATGAACACCTCACTCAGACACAAGCCGACCAGTCCTTGTTGTACCCATTAATGCTGAGCGCCAGGCAGGGACCAACAAGTACCATATTTTAACGTCTTTTGGTATGACGCGGTCGGGTATCGAACCTGCGACCTTCCGCTCTCCGGGCGTACGCTCTAACCACTACACCACGGAGGCGGTCGCCTATAATGTAGTATCATGTTAGTACATTATCTAATAGACACAACTCTCTTATACCATACAACAACCCGTAAACATCCGGGTTACAGTTGGTCTTCAGCAGCCCATGCTTGCCGTAAGAGGAGACTAACGGGGTCAGGCTGGCTGACACATGTCATCGTATTCCAATTGCGTAGATCGATGCTCATGCTGTTGATCACCATATTGTCTGGTCTAGACTCTATTATTTACAGACCACCGTCATATAGCTGGAATATTGCTGAGTGCGGCGTAAAACAACAAGCAAAACAAAACATTATATCACTGCATGGAGCTTGCAGATAACAATGTACGGTTTTTAACATTCACTTTGCAACCAAACACTGCTCCGTAAATAAACGCAGCCAAAGTTCTCAAAACTGTTTCAGTTGAAGAAGACATGTGTACATTACGTTGTTCCAGTGATGTGCAGACAGTGCTGGAGTAAGTGCATTAAGCGGAGATCTTCATGCATATTACAGCGGTTGCAGTCAAGGGATTTGTTTAAAGGGCAAAGCAGAAATTACTACTAACGGTTACGTTTAAACGATTTGCTCAAGTGTGGAGTTCATAGGGCCTGTATGTTTGAGAGCGTAATGGGTATTGTGTCACGCCGGTTTAAGGATAAACCAACTATATCACGACAGAAGACGTCAGGGCCACGTTACGTCAAACTTTAAGGAGGAGTGAGAGGTTCACTGAACCCCATACACCAATATGCCATGCTATTGGGTTGTACCAGATCCGCAATACTTCTATCCTTATATCAGACAATTATCGTATTGGAGGTTTAAAGGTACCATTAGTCTACAAAGTAAGCAAGCAGTTGTGGAGGGATTCAAAATGGGCCTTCCCAGTGACGAGAGAAAGATTTGACCAGAGAGCTTCCAAGTTGCTTCTGACCGAAGTTAAGAAACAAAATATCTTAATCATTTAGGAACATGCATGCATATGTTCCTGAAAGACACGTGCCTAAGTGAAAGTGGTGATTCTTAGATTGTTCCAGAGAAAAGTGCTTTAGAAGGTTGTAAAAGTCGATAAAATAAGGACGTCATACCAGCTCTTGCTAATGTCTACAGCAGTGACGGGACACGGGTAGGCCTATCATCCAGGCAATGCAAATAAGGTGAGTCCTTACGCGTGTCTAGGTTTGTCAGGGGCGAACCCAGCGGTTAAAGCGTTCGCTCGTCGCGACGTAGACACGGGTTTGATTCCCCACATGGTCACAATGTGTGAAGCCCATCTCTGGTGTCTTCCGCCGATACGTTGCTAGAATATTGCAAAAGGCGACGTTAGACCATATTCACTCACTCACTCATAGGTTTGTCAACCTAAAACACCGAAGAGCTGCCTATATTGCGCTTCCCTCTCGCATTAATGTGAAGTACGCACTGACATGACTGAAAAACTGCCTCAACCCAAGTCACTGGCCGCAGCAGAAAACTTGACGAGATGAAGCAAACAGACGCATATCGGAATGTGTGCATAATTTAACCTTTTAATTTTTCATTATCAGCTTATTTACAGTGATTATTTCCACGGCAACCTATTATCTTAACCAGTTTCGGCATATCTGAAGCGTAGGTAATCTCTCAATTTACTTTTCTAGTATCCAATGAAAACAGGTTTTATCAGAGGCCCCGCCCCTCACAAGCTCCTCGCACCCCGTGTGGTCTGGAGTTTATCCCGACGCCGTGTCCCGATGTGCATGCGTAAGGATCCTATATGCTAGGTAAACCTTGCAGGCTATTTTGAGAGCAAACCTACCTATAACTAACTGACATATACACACATGTACGTGTAAGAGTATATTCTCCAGGGCCTAGATTTTCGAAGCTCTCTCAGCGTTAAGATGGTCGTAAGTGCTATACATTAACATTAACTTACGACTATCTTAGCGCTAGGAGAGCTTCGAAAATCTAGGCCCAGGTCCTTACCTACAGAAGTAACAGTTGCTAACTATTGCTGCAGTCCTTTATATTAAATCTCGGCCCAGGTCCTTACCTACAGAAGTAACAGTTGCTAACTATTGCTACAGTCCTTTACATCATAGCCAGTTATCTGAAGTACGAAAATGTTTAATTCATATTCTAACCTAAGAATACACACTGCATTTTACCCTGGTAGTTTCGAATGTTGGATGGGACTCAACCCTCCAAAGTACTAGAAATTTTACTTTACTGAGAAAGTCTAATGTTATATCTCGACCTGTCGAAGGGCCTTCATCTTGACGCATAGTTCAGAGTTGGTTAGATTGTACCGTACTCATTAAGTCAAAAGATAGTCACACATGTGCCCGAAGGAGTTCATCTTTTCAGCTATTATTAATGTTCTCTACTCATTAGTTTTTACTCAAGTAATGGTGTCATCGCGGTGATTTTGCGATAGTAATGCTATAAGCGGTGCAAAAACCACGATCACTCATCCATATACAACTTCCGGATACAAACGCAGAACTCTAGACATCTCGAACATAATACAGCCATGCCAACCCTTTCCTAAATATTTGGCTACATATCTGAAAATATCTTCTCATTTGAATGAGGCACTACGGAAAGAATTATATAAAGTTATATCTAAACGAAATCACATAGTTTTCTATTTCCTGTGGGATCTGTCTCTTTTGTAACATGGAAGTAACATCAAATATTATTGCGGTACATGAATTAAAATATGCAAACATGCAAGCGTAAGCATAACGATAACAACAACGACAATAATGATATGTGAACAGTAATAACAAAACACAGTGATAATATATGTATTACTACGGAAACTACAGACTAACATCTAGGCTCAGAATCTTGTAGAAAAAACAGCTCCTAAATCATATTCATAAAATATAATAAAAATGAGCCCAGAGACTTTCTTCATTACCTGCTGAATCTACGATAATCTAGACTTGCCAAATATTCGAGACTTGCATGGGATGTATTGGCTTTATCTGTTTCATTGTCTGCATCATAGACTACTACAACTACTACAACTACCACAACTACTACTTTGCTACTGCTATTGCTAACGACCTAAAACATATAGTCAATAATTTTGGAGTTTTGTTATTTAAAATAGGCGTCTTCAAAATATAAGATAAATCCAAATGGACCCCAGAATACTGTTTAGAGGAATGACTTGAAAATTATTCAAGACGTGGGTAGGATTAATTTTACATTAATTTTATAGGTAGACAGACTACTAACTAACAAAAATGTCTAGAATTGGTCTTCGGCATCCTAATAGAGGCGTCTGTTACGATCGGGTGGTCAGGCTCGCTGTTTACCAATTCTGGATCGATGCTCATGATGTCAATCACTGACCTGAAATATTGAGGAGCTCTGGACTAAACTACTTAAACTGCCTCATCTACTGCACCTACTACTACCACTACTACTACTACTACTACTACTCTGAAGACCGGGTTCGATTCCCCACATGGGCACAATGTGTGAAGCCCATTTGTGGTGTCCCCGCCGTGATATTGCTACTAAAAGCGACGTAAACCCATACTCACTCACTAACTCACTACTACTACGGGTGTTTTACATCTAGGTCTTCACGTAACCCAAATGCCGTGCAAGGCTAGCATTTCGTCAGAGCGCTGTTCTTATGTTAACTCGAGATTGTTATAGTGGTAACAAGGTTTGGCGGGGTACCATCACGGTCGACACAGCCCTGAAACTGTAATTTCTTTTAATATACTCAAGTGTCTAATTCACGTGTTATGCGTGTGGCCAAGTCGTATATGGCGTAACAATTCGACGTACAGAGTTGCGTCCCTTTGGATTGCCCCCAAAATGATGATACTGGGTCCTGTTCGCCCCGATTATATTTCCATGTTTCCCAGCACAATGCCGTGCAAACTGATACAAGTATAGACCTGCATCACTTCGGACCTTCCTCCCACAATAACCTTGCATGCCGTGACTAAACTAGACTAACAGCTAGTCTCTGAAATGAACATATTTTACAGAATGTCTTTTATAATTAAGATAAAATACAATAAAAAGGAGTCCAGAGACTTTCTTCCTTTTCAGAAACTGTGGAATTCTAGACTTGCCACACGTTCTAGACTTGCATGGGCTACATTGGTATATTTGTTTCAGGGTCTGTATGACAGACTATGATAAAACTAGAATACTGATCTAAACACATGATTAAGTTACTCCACATGTCTACCGGCTAATGACATTTCGAAGTGCTTATTTATAGCTCATTTACTATTCAGGGGTCACCCTCTATTGTTTCCACGTCTGGCAATATTGGAACAGTACATTCATGGACAGGTTGACACTTTTTATAATTCTTAAAAAAACATCAAGTATTCTGTCAATGCAAAACTCCCATTGTTCATCCACGTTTCAAGTGTACATAATGTTTTATCCATAATTCAAAACCCTTTGAAACAATAGGTGGTACAATTAATTCAGCAAGTTAACACATTGTTGTTGTTTTCACAAACACTTTGTATGATTAATGCCGCTATTGCAGTACAACGACTATTCTATATCCAACACCCATTGTTTAACGACCTGTAACAGTTTTGCATGAAATGCGAAACGTATTGCAAAAAGAAACCTGCCACTTAGTACAAATGGAGTTCAAACAACTTCGAATCGAAATCAGCCAATGGAGTTTGAGTAAACACAAAGGCATGTGATTCTCGCATATTTTCACGAGAGCTCCGGCGACATAGCCGGCGCTTGGGTAACACGGAAGTTGTGTAACACGGAAGTTAATGAAACGAACACACTTAGTCAAACGTCGGTATATTATGTACATAGTTGATCAGGAGTAAATGCGGTGTTAAGTGCTTTGTTCGGCACTGGGAAGAAACATAGTGGAATCAATAGCTCAGAGACAAACAGGAAGCGTTATGCTCGGGTTAACTGTAAAATTACCTCACGAGTCTTGGAAGGGTTAGCACGTTCCAAAGAGACGGCAAAGAGACGAAGCCCGGCCTTACTACATTTATACGTATGATGTTATGGGTGTTATTTTAACTTGGTTAAATGTCGAGAATATGGAAATGAGCTGACTGAAGGAAAATGTTTATGAATTTAAGTTTTTGTCGATTCGGAGTGAGATTCGAAGTGAGAATTTCTATGTCGTCAAAACTAGGAGCGTGATGATCAGTTCGATGGTCAATAAGTTAATGGAAAACCTAGGGATGATAACTTGAGGATTGAGTTTTGAAAACCTGTAGGTCAATATACATGATGAATGAGTATACATACATACATACATACATACATACACACACACACACACACACACACACACACACACACACACACACACACACACATACATACATACATACACCCATGCATGCGTGCGTGCGTGCATACGAACGTTCATACAGACAGACATACATACAAATAAAAGGACAATTACAAACCCCAAAACACAAACATACAAGAAGCACAAGGAAATAGACACACAAGCACTCACTCACAGAGCATACGCACAGACACAAACAAAATATGCTTCATACTCAAACACATACACAAACACACACAAAACAGAGAAGACACTCACAAACAAAACACCCACAAACACACTCACAGGGCGCAGACACAGACACAGACAAACAGACACAAGTGTTTCGCTTACTTACAGATAGTCAACCACTCATAACTTCCCTACACCTAAAACTCCAACGTACGAAATTGTTTAACATACCTTCCATGCGTCCATGTCGAGCCGAGTTGCCAGTCAGGTAGACTGAACGAGCGTTCAAAAACACTCCACCTGTACTTTACTCGACTGAGCAGTGGTGTCTCAAAACAACACATGTATCTGGTTAACGCAGTGAAGCGTGACACAGGGCTCCTTATCTTACACTTAGAAGTCGGCAGACACAAACGCCGGGTTAAAAAAACCTCCAGAACATATTTTCCTGTTTTCTAGCCAACGTAGCATAGGATGACGTTATATGGATGGAAATTTCGCTACCGGAAGTCTTTGAACGTGACCGCTCTCTCACATCGAAGGAAGAAAACATGTTTTCAGGTCCTCCCGTGTACTTCCGCTTCCGGTTAGTCCGGTCTGCGTGTTAAGGCGTTATGGACCTACAACTGTGATATGTGGAGGCCTGAAGGCATGGCTAAAAAGCGGTAGCGTTTCTAATGGCCGCGTGACCGCCTTCGGCAACGCAGCTGCTACAACACAGCGGGCTAGTAACATTGAATCCACACACAATAATGGCTCATCCATGCATACAAGAGATAGCAAGAGCTAGTCGATGATATTTGGTGGGGCATATTTGAAGGGTTATGCTAAAATAGACCACGTTGAGAGAAGTCATTTCTACTGAACTATTCATGATTTCATACTCTACCATATATTACGAGATATTGAATATCGAGGGAAAGCGTTATTCAAATGCAACGGTATGGGAACACTGTGAATACAACTTCACAAAGCCTTGTTTTTCTCATGTGAATAGCAAATCATGAACTCTTGTTCACAACGTGGATACCACTTCATAACGCTCTGTTCACACCGCACCCTTGAAGGTCCGGGTTAGAATGAACCTTCAGTAACCCATGCTTGTCGTAAGAGGCGACTAACGGGATAGGGTGGTCAGACTCGCTGGCTTGGTTGACACATGTCATCGGTTCCCAACTGCGCAGATCGATGCTCATGCTGTTGATCACTGGATTGTCTGGTCCAGACTCGATTATTTGGAGACCGCCGCCATAAAGCTAGAATATTGCTGAGTGCGGCGTAAAACTAAACTCACTCATTCACTGTTCACACCGTTTTGCTCTCAGTCATGGGTTGCCGTGTCATCAGTAACTGCAAGTAGCTACACTGAGGTACGTCCCGTGGGAGTATCAGAAATCTACCACTGGTCGAACCTCAGATAATGTTTCTAGTTTGTCAGAACCATATCCTTGTTTCTTGGTTTCACCAAAGAGGTAAACGTTAAAAAACTGAATCACTTTGAGCGAACGCCAAAACATGAAGCTAAAAAAACACCGGCCATCTAACTTAAAACTGTTGATGAAGCCGCTTTCCTTAGACAAGCCTACGTCAACCTAGACATATTTCATGCATCAAGTCATAAAGTCATGTTTGTGAGAGACAAATAGCAAGTAACATAAGTCTTGTAGGCATTCAAAGTGTTTCTTATGGATATTGGGGACGACACGCGAATGCCAACGACAATCTTAAACCAATTTTTATCAAAGTTTGAGTTTTGAGAACAAATGTCAGAACACTTACTAAATCATGCACAGATCGTGCGGGCTTTACTTCTTACGCAACTGCTGTCAGTGAAAGAAATGTATGTAAATAGCTTTCGATCGGACTGGATAAAGCTCTGTATATATTGACCACAGCCAGTTCTCGCAGACAGGTACATATCAACCGTAAATCCCATCCTTTGACATCAGGAAACCTAGGCCTATTCATATGACTCCTAGTCTTATCAGCGTCATTAATAAGGCCCTTGCTAATGCACTAGGTCGTGCATGGCCTACCGATATGAGCTGTGGCTTAGGTGCAGATAGGCACTGTGTCTGGTAGAATGTATTCACACAAGGTTGGTGTCAATGGCACATCACACACTAGCTGAAAACAGTTACAGGTGCAGGTTTATGGTGAAAAGAATGGCAGCATTCTGTAAAGGTTGGAGAGTTATTAAAATGGTTCCCAATATTTTGGTGGTTATTTCTGACATGCCATAAAAACGATTGTACCTATATGTAGTTTGGATTTGTCCGGTTTATCTGTCGGATTTTTCCTTAAGTATACATTGTCCGGATTTTAAAAGAAGAGTTATCTTTCCTTGACTAAATTCTGTCGCTGCATACTGCTTCTCATTCTCTTCCCACAGAGGTTACTTGTCATATCTTCCTACGAACCTCTGTTCTAATACGGCCATATTTCCCGGTTCTCGTAAAATCCCCTAGCGGCAAAAGATCGCAACACGAATTATCTCCCTTCTTTCTATCCAATCAGAACACGTGTTACATCGACTTAGATTCAACTTGACTAACACAAGCAAATGTGAGGCCACAAATATCCCCCCATCTGCCGGGGACTTGTGTTGATGTTACACACAAGACGTTTAATGGCTAGCTTGTCCGTTGTCAACGAGGGCGATGGAGACGCCACTGATCCGCCATAACATGACTGAGTTCTGTCTAGAAGAAACGTTTGCGCATCGCGCAGGGGAAGAGGTTTAGTTTTCTCGAAGTATACGGAAATTACCGAGGCCTTGCGAATGATCACTTTTGAAACAACGTCGCTGATTGCACAACTAAATCTGATCGCTTCCAATCACGAGTCTTGAACGCTCACACCATGAAAGGGCCGTATTAGAACAGAGGTTACGTAGGAAGATATGACATGAGTAACCTCTGTGGGAAGAGAATGACTGCTTCTGAGGTGAAAGGAAGAACTATTAATCATTAGTTTATAGAAACAAATACACGCGCTCAGAATACATAAACACACAATATTTCAATAATTTATAAAACATACAACGTGAAGTGTCGATTTGCACCATAACCAAACGCACTGGTATGTACCATTACATACGATGAAGTTGGTGTAAATCTTCGCATTAGCTATTTGTGGCAACCACGTATCCTTCTTTGGGACGAAAATGAGAACAGGTTGCAAAAACAAGTTTAATTAAGCAATTTTAACTTCGTTAGATGTATTTTTATGAGGCACAGAGATGCAGATGATAGAGATGATGATTTTGTACAGGTGAGATGGGTCAGCGAGAACACCTGAGCGAGTGTTTCTTCACTGGTGGATCTGGGTTTTGGTTTTCATAATTATAACATTGCAGGTAGTTTTAAAGGCCTGTCTGCCTTATCCAGTGCATACTATCACATGTACGGTGTACATGAATTAATCATTAGAACTTAACAGTCTATAACCTTTCTAGTCACGGCAGGTTCATTAGTTTCGTCTCGGTGACTTTTATCTACATTGTACCTGATTGATAGTTGGGATTGGCTTATTAACTTTCTCCCTGGTACTGGGGCTCTAGTGTTGAATGTGGGTGTGCTCAGAGTGTGAAGTCGGGTCTGTCTATCTGATACTCGGCTCTAGTGTTGAATGTGGGTGTGCTCAAAGTGTGAAGTCGGGTCTGTCTATCTGATACTCGGCTCTAGTGTTGAATGTGGGTGTGCTCAGAGTGTGAAGTCGGGTCTGTCTATCTCATACTCGGCTCTAGTGTTGAATGTGGGTGTGCTCAAAGTGTGAAGTCGGGTCTGTCTATCTGATACCCGGCTCACTGGGGCTCTGAAGTGTATCTGATACTCGGCTCTAGTGTTAGTGGTGTGCTCAAAGTGTGAAGTCGGGTCTGTCTATCTATCTGATGAATGTGGGACTCTAGTGAAGTCGGGTCTTTAAATGCTCAAAGTGAAGTTGGCTCTATCTGATACCTGATATATCTGATACTAGGTCTATCTATCTGATACTCGGCTCTAGTGTTGAAGAATAGGCTAAGTGAAGTCTGAGACGATGACGCTTACCAATAATATCACTGATTTTTCGGAATTATTTATGTCAGAACGAAAAATCATCTATTCGGTTTTAAAAAATATTAAATATTTCGTAATAATAACTTTTCATCCTGCCATGAGGGTATCAATTACTACCCACCCATGAACAATACATCCCAGATAAAGCACGGGCCAATCGTGTACATTCCTGGCAATTACCACACCCTCTATATAGCATCACAATCAAGAGGATATCGTGGAATTGGATTGTGCAAGTCTGTAGGCTTAATAGACCTAGGCTGTGCCAGGTTAACTGTAATAAATCCTAATTCAATCGAATCACTTGCAGGCGTCTAAAATCGTTCTACTTTCTAAAGGCTATTGGTTATTAATGCAGTAAGAGTGATTGATTATTTTCATATGTCTGTGAGAAAGCGGCCGTTGACGAGTGTAGATGCTGTTCAAGTCGACAGGGGAGGCGTGTGATGAATATGAACTCCACTCCTTCCATCACTCATCACTATCTGCGGTGAACTGTCAGAACAGGTTCAAATGACTTCTATATTTGGGATGCGTGTAACTTAATTTGGCTAACACGATTACTATTTTTGCAAATCAAGTTCCTGTTACTGACTGTTGCCGTGTCGCTGTTCCATCGCCAGACGTTTCATCTACATAAAGATCAAAGTGACCCTGTCTATATCGACAACCTATTCAACAAACATATAATCAGACAGAGAAAGGGATAATTTTCTTCTACTTTATCTATGTCCAGTTTAGAAATGTGGTTATAAGTTCGTAACATCGATCGCACAGAGCGTCTACATATACAAATACCTACTTATAAATAAATGGTAAAAGCTGAAATCTTTAAGTGCACATTCCGTTTAGGATGACAATAAAATATCATCCTTGCGCGATATTTGTCTTTGGTATTGTCTAATGTCGGCACTCCGCGTGTCTCGAACTATTTCTAGTTAAGGAGGATAAACACCTATAATATGGCCTCTCCGCGTGTCTCGAATTAAGTACATTTCATTTAGGACAAAATGAACATTTTGTCCAGACACAATCTATGAATATAATGTGACCTAATATCACTACGCGTGGCTCGAACTACAATCCATTTGACACAAATTTTAGATATTTTCCAGGCACAGTCAATACGTACAATACGGTCTGATATCACTACTCCGCGTGTTTGAAACTACATTCCATATTCCACTGTCAGTGGTCCAGTAAATAGAACATCGACAGGTAGAGAAAAATGTCAGTGGTTTGATCAGTTGTGCGTAAGACCACAGACGCGAAGGACGGTACTTGTTGTCACCCTGGCTGGCGCTCGGCAATGGTTAGGTTAGGTCTGCTCGTCGTCAATGTCCTGAGTCAGAGTGGATATCCATGTTACACTGGTATTTCAGTGAACTAGCAGTATAAAATCTGCATCAGCATAGTACCATTGTACATCACCTCATCTCAGTAACCAGCTCGTGATCCAGGATGTGTGAGTGATAGTCTGTCATACAGACCCTGAAGCAAATATATCCAAGAAAGCTCACGCAAGTCTAGACAATGTGGCAAGTCTAGATTTTCTACAGCTTCTGAAAGTGAAGAAAGTCTCAGGGCTCCTTTTCATTATATTTTGTCTTTTTTTACTAGGAGCTTTTTTTCGGTAAAATATGTTCATTTCAGAGACTAGTTGTTAGTCTAACTGAGTGAGTGAGTATAGCTTTACGGCGCTGTTAGTAACATTAAAGCAATATCACCCCGTGGGACACCAGAAATGGCCTTCACACATTGTACCAATGTGAGTAATCGAACACGGGTCTTCGGTATGACGAGCGAACGTTTTAACCACTAGGCTACCCCACCGCCACGATTAAAGATGAACATTTCATCATCATGCTTAAAGGGGGGTTATATACACATGATTCAGAATATCTGCCTGGCTTCGTATTCAAATATGTGACAAAGCATTTATTGATTGTCATTATCTGTCTCAACTTTTACATCTGCTAGCATAACATGTCTAAACCATTCCAGAGTGGAATGAAAAAAAGAACAAATGGATGCATCTGAGAACTCCAGTTTCAATTACAAAACTCTTATGAATCGTGTTGGCCAAAAGGATCCATATCACAACTGATCCTTCAAGTCTAATCCATCATGATGATGTGTTAGTCAGTGATCACGAGTTTCTGTGTCCACTTGAACCCGGCAGCTTCAGCAGCTGGTATTACACAGAATGATCTCTTGCCTCATCAGTCCCCAATGCTGCGTCGTCCCTATCATCGAGTAGCACCTGGAAATTCTGAGATAATAGTGATAACGCTGAAGTGTGATGACAAAAACCAAACTGGCGGTTTCACAGGTTACAGGAGCCGTCTGTATTTATTACACTGGTTACAGGAACCATCTGTATTCATTACACTGGTTACAGGAACCGTCTGTATTTATTACACTGGTTACAGGAACCGTCTGTATATATTACACTGGTTACAGGAACTGTCTGTATTTATTACACTGGTTACAGGAACCGTCTGTATTTATTACACTGGTTACAGGAACCGTCTGTATTTATTACACTGGTTACAGGAACCGTCTGTATTTATTACACTGGTTACAGGAACCGTCTGTATATATTACACTGGTTACAGGAACCGTCTGTATTTATTACACTGGTTACAGGAACCGTCTGTATATATTACACTGGTTACAGGAACCGTCTGTATATATTACACTGGTTACAGGAACCGTCTGTATTTATTACACTGGTTACAAGAACCGTCTGTATTTATTACACTGGTTACAGGAACCGTCTGTATATATTACACTGGTTACAGGAACCGTCTGTATATATTACACTGGTTACAGGAACCGTCTGTATTTATTACACTGGTTACAGGAACCGTCTGTATATATTACACTGGTTACAGGGTCTTACTGGTTAGGAACCCTGTATTTATTACACTGGTTACGAGAACTGACTGTATTTATTACACTGGTTACAGGATCCGTCTGTATTTATTACACTGGTTACAAGAACCGTCTGTATTTATTACACTGGTTACAGGAACCGTCTGTATATATTACACTGGTTACAGTCTGTATTTATTACCTGGTTACAGGAACCGTCTGTATTCATTACACTGGTTACAGAGACCGTCTGTATTCATTACACTGGTTACAAGAACCGTCTGTATTTATTACACTGGTTACAGGAACCGTCTGTATTTATTACACTGGTTACAGGAACCGTCTGTATTTATTACACTGGTTACAGGATCCGTCTGTATTTATTACACTGGTTACAGGAACCGTCTGTATTATTACTGGTTACAGGAACCGTCTGTATTTATTATTACATTAACCGTCTGTATATATTACACTGGTTACAGGAACATATTTATTACACTGGTTACAGGAACCGTCTGTATTTATTACACTGGTTACAGGAACCGTCTGTATTTATTACACTGGTTACAGGAACCGTCTGTATTTATTACACTGGTTACCGTCTGTAGGACAGGAACCGTCTGTATTTATTACACTGGTTACAGGAACCGTCTGTATTTATTACACTGGTTACAGGAACCGTCTGTATATTACACTATTACACTGGTTACAGGAACCGTCTGTATATATTACACTGGTTACAGGGAACCGTCTGTATTTATTACACTGGTTACAGGAACCGTCTGTATATATTACACTGGTTACAGGAACCGTCTGTATTTATTACACTGGTTGGTTACAGGATCCGTCTGTATATTTATTACACTGGTTACAGGAACCGTCTGTATTTATTACACTGGTTACACGTCTGTATTTATTACACTGGTTACAGGAACCGTCTGTATTTATTACACTGGTTACAGGAACCGTCTGTATTTATTACACTGGTTACAGGAACCGTCTGTATATATTACACTGGTTACAGGAACCGTCTGTACACTTGGTTATATTACACTGGTTACAGGAAGGAACCGTCTGTATTTATTACACTGGTTACAGGAACCGTCTGTATATTATTACACTGGTTACAGGAACCGTCTGTATTTATTACACACTGGTTACAGGATCCGTCTGTATTTATTACACTGGTTACAGGGATCCGTCTGTATTTTATTACACTGGTTACAGGACCGTCTGTATTTATTACACTGGTTACAGGATCCGTCTGTATTACACTGGTTACAGGATCCGTCTGTACACTGGTTTGGTTTACTGGTTACAGGATCCGTCTGTATTTATTACACTGGTTACAGGAACCGTCTGTATTACATTACACTGGTTACAGGAACCGTCTGTATTTATTACACTGGTTACAACCGTCTGAACAGGATCCGTCTGTATTTCACTGGTATTTATTACACTGGTTACAAGAACCGTCTGTATTTATTACATTGCGGTTACGAGATCCGTCTGTATTTATTACACTGGTTACAGGAACCATTTGTATTTATTACACTCGTTACAAGATTACAGAGGTACAGATAAGCTGCGTATCTGCGTAAATTACGCACATATTTATGTGAAAACTCAATTCCTATTAAGACTATTGCGTACAAGTACGCTTGAATTTTTGGAAATACTCAATAAATGTGATCTCACATGCGTACACACAAAAATGTCAAATCTTAGCTTGCGTACCGGTGGATAAATAAAATAACTGTGGTATATTGAGACATATTATTTCAGGACATGAACTTGCAGTCTTTCTTATCGTTTCTCATATTACAGATCAAATATAAATAACAAACAGTACCATTTTACCTTTATTGCATTTTGAAAGTTAATGGAAATAGCAAAATACCCAATTGAGTTTGAGTGAGATGAGTACAATTTATTTAGTTACTCAAAGGAAAATTAGGATAACCAATTGGGATGAGCACAAGCGAGTACATAACTCAATGACCCAAAATGTTATATGTAGCTCTGCAGGATCCATCTGTATATACTACACTGGTTACAGGAACCATCTGTATTCATTACACTGGTTACAGAAACCATCTGTATTAATTTTTCTGGTTACAGGTACCAACTGTATTAATTACACTGGTTACAGAAGCATTTTGTTCAACAGGTGACCGATATAGCTGACAGGCACCCTACGGGGTAGGTCCTCACGTCCACGCTTCTGAGAAGACCAGTGGACAGTACCGTTTATCAAAACCCATGGGGCCGGGCAAACCCGTATTTATCACTTATACCCCTTCATGTAAGTGTTTGAGTTGAGGGGGGCGGTGGGGTAGCCTAGTGGTTAAAGCGTTGGCTCGTCACGCCGAAGACCCGGGTTCGAATCTCCACATGGGTACAATTTGTGAAGCCCATTTCTGGTGTCCCCCGCCGTGATGTTGCTGGAATATTGCTTAAAGCGGCGTAAAAGTAAAACTAAATTCAGTCAGTCAGTCAGTCAGTTTGAGTTGAGGCACCACGCTTTACCACCCACACAATGAGACTGTCCTTCACAAACGTTAAACTTAAATATCGAAAATGTTCCTTAAGTGTTCTAAGAGTACAATGGAATTTTGTCCGCGTCTAGGCAGCCAAATACAAATGAAAGCCGGAAGTGAAGCACGCCTTTAATTAGGCGTTAACCACATGCGGATGGTGCTGACAAACCAAACATCAGGGTGGACTGGAGATTAGAACAGGGACTCGATGAACAGCCATTCACCTAATGTATAACCACAGAACACAAGATTTCATATACATACACACATGAATACGATATTCTTTACGCATGACGGGGGATATTGGAAAAGAATACATCGCTTATCTAAATTGAACATCTGTGGCTATCAATATGTGATTATGTTTTGCAGTGATGTTGAAATTTGTCGCCTTTTCGTTCTTTTTAACAAAGTTTTAGCCATGTAAGATATGCATTTTCAATTTATCTTGGACAATACTCTGCGTATGAATATTCATATGGAATACATATCAGGCAGCGCCGTCTCGGGACTCGGCTTTAAATAGTGTATATTCGTCATTCGTTTCAAGAATAATTTTTTGCCTGTTAACACAGTTAAATATAGGCCGTAAACATGTATAATTGTTATTCGGAATTCTTTTCCCATTTAATGATGCCAAATTCATGCCAAATATTAACAGAGAAAAAAAATTACTATTAAGTTTGTATTTTCAATTATAGCCACTGACGGTACAATGCATTGTCAGTCATTTCATTGACTTTGTCCGGTTTTTGCACTTGTTTAGGAGAATAGAGCAACACTCAAGAATATGAAATTGACATACACTCACGACGGGTGTCATCTTTCAAACATGTTGCAGATTCAAGAGTGAAGGTACTGAAATAAAACGCCTGCCAAATATATTATGCACTAGTGTGTGATGGTGGCAAAACTGAATCACTAGATGGTTATTAGATGTATTTGATACGGGTATCATTGATGAAGGTTGACCTTAGTTTGCTGTGTTTAGTGCCTCATAACGTTTTGATAGCGTTTTGCAGCGTTTCGGACAAATTCAATCGATATTCTTTACGCATGACGGGGATATTGGGAAAAGAATACACGCTTATCTAAAATTGAACATCTGTGGCTATCAATATGTGGGATTATGGTTTTGCAGTGATGTTGAAATTCTTGTCGCCTTTTTCGTTCTTTTTAACAAAGTTTTAGCCATGTAAGATATGCATTTTCAATTTATCTTGGACAATACTCTGCGTATGAATATCTTCATATGGAATACATATCAGGCAGCGCGCCGTCTCTCGACTCGGCTTTAAATAGTGTATATTCGTCATTCGTTTCAAGAATAATGTTTTTGCCTGTTAACACAGTTAAATATAGGCCCGTAAACATGTATAATTGTTATTCGGAATTCTTTTCCCAAATGATGCCAAATTCATGCCAAATATTAACAGAGAAAAAAATTACTATTAAGTTTGTATTTTCAATTATAGCCACTGACGGTACAATGCATTGTCAGTCATTTCATTGACTTTGTCCGGTTTTTGCACTTGTTTAGGAGAATAATTCTCTTTTCAGAGCAACACTCAAGAATATGAAATTGACATACACTCACGACGGGTGTCATCTTTCAAACATGATGCAGATTCAAGAGTGAAGGTACTGAAATAAAACGCCTTGCCAAATATATTATGCACCAGTGTGTGATGGTGGCAAAACTGAATCACTAGAAATGGTTATTAGATGTATTTGATACGGGTATCATTGATGAAGGTTGACCTTAGTTTGCTGTGTTTAGTGCCTCATAACGTTTTGATAGCGTTTTGCAGCGTTTCGGACAAATTCAATTCTCAAGGGTCAATTTTCTTTTGCTCGGCAGATTACGTCGCTTCCGTTCACTGTAATAAAGGTGAGAATATGAAAAATTAAGATTTAATTTTTCAAGGTACTGTAATCACTACAAATGGACTCATTACTTAAGTTTGTGACGGGGACCAAGGCAGCCCAGTCGTCGGAATCACAATGTGTGTACAGGGTTGTGTACATGTATGTTTGACTGTAGGTTCGCCACGATTGTTTCTAGATTTGTCGGTACCGGTGGGGTAGCCTAGTGGTTAAGGCGTTCGCTCGTCGCGCCGAAGGCCCGGGTTCGATTCCCCACAATGTGTGAAGCCCATTTCTGGTGTCCCCCGCCGTGATATTGCTGGGATATTGCTAAATACGTCGTAAAACTAAACTCACTCACTCTAGGTTTGTCAGTACCATTTCCGTGTAAATTGAGTTCACAGAGTGGTAGCCATCTTGCAACACTGATAAGGATCGATCCGAAACACAGTGATATGAAGAAACTAATATTTCCTAGGAAATGTGCCTTCTCTCTATGCAAGATACATTTAATGTGCAAAACATTTGATCACTCTAGGAAGTCTAGACTACAGAGAAAGCCTTCAGCTGGTTTGCAGAGAACCATCACATTACAAAACTGACACTATTTGATGTATTGATTGACACACATCTACACACACTGATATGAGTTGCTACTGAGTTGAGACACACGTTGATAAGCATGACAAGGTTCTCGACAATAATAAGGAAACCTGTTATCTTTACAAGATGGCTTGCGTCAGCCGTGACAGAAAGTACTGGCCAGTATATATACTTTGGAAATTACTCATTAACTTTTGTTAACTTCTGGATTTTTCAGACAAACGTGCTCTATAGATGATACGATGTTTGCATGGTCTGGTCGCCATTTCTAGTTAAAGGTCTAGACACGTTGTAATTAGTGTGGCTCTTTACAAGTGAAACAGTGTGAAGCCCATTTCTGGTGTCCCCCGCCTCGATATTGCTGGGATATTGCTAAAAACGTCGTAAAACTAAACTCACTCACTCTAGGTTTGTCAGTACCATTTCCGTGTAAATTGAGTTCACAGAGTGGTAGCCATCTTGCAACACTTACAGCTTTCCTCTCACATTGTGTTGACTCACCGTGATATAATTGGAACACTGTTAACAGTACGTTAAAAGCAACAAGATCTCTCTGACGCGATCCCGTCAAACAAATAGTCAGTGTTGCGTGGCCTTACTTATATTAAGAACATAAATTCACGTCAGTTCTTGTAATACGGCACTCCGAACTGCCAGCTCTAATGATATGATCGATCCGAAACACAGTGATATGAAGAACTAATATTTCTAAAATGTGCCTTCTCTCTATGCAAGATACATTTAATGTGCAAAACATTTGATTTAGAAGTCTAGACTACAGAGAAAGCCTTCAGCTGGTTTGAGAACCATCACATTACAAAACTGACACTATTTGATGTATTGATTGACACATCTACACACACTGATATGAGTTGTTGGTTGAGACACACATGTTGATAGCATGACAAGGTTCTCGACACACAGAAACCCGTTATCTTTACAGATGGCTTGCGTCAGCCAGACAGAAAGTACACAGCAGTATATATACTTTGAAATTACTATTAACTTTGTTAACTTCTGGATTTTTCAGACAAACGTGCTCTCTATAGAAATACGATGTTTCACGGTCTGGTCGCCATTTCTAGTTAAGGTCTAGACGTTGTAATTAGTGTTTTACAAGTGAAACGGACACACTGTTAACGCCTTCTTAGAACTTGAGTTGACAGAGAAGCAAATTGGAGTTTGAATACTCAATGAATCTTTTGGAAATGTAAACTTCCCCGTAGACTTCTGGTCTTCTTGAAGAGAGTGAGTATGGTTTTAGGCCGTTTTTAGCAATATTCAAGCAATATCACAGCCTAGTGGCTAAAACTTTGACGCTGAAGGCCCGGGTTCGATTTCCTACGTGGGTACAATGTGTGAAGCCCATTACTCGTGTCTCCCGCTGTGATATTGCTGGAATATTGCTAAAAGCGTCGTAAAACTAAACTCACTCATTTGCTACACTCATGTGGGAATCGAACCCGCGTCTTCACCGCAAGCCTACCTCAGCGCTCTGGTCTGGCTGGAGCTAATCGTTGTGGTTCCCTGATATATGATACCTGGTCTTGCTTTGAGTTGACAGGTGGACATAAATATGGTCATCTAGCAAAAGAGGATTGTTTTATCATAGTAGAACGCTTCATTCATTCTCTCAGTTCTTTCGGTCTTCTCAGCTATGACCTCCTTGTTGAAGCGAATCAGCAACACATCAACCGCTTAGCTGAATAATCACCATTCTATTGCTGTCCCCCCGTCTTTATCTTCCTTCGAGACGAAACAAACACGAATAACAACCTATCAAACGTCTGTTCTGGACAATCATTATTTTTCTTGGGTATTTCCCCTGTCAAATCATTTGCCTATACAGCGCCCCCTGCTGAGATCAAAGGGAGACAAATCGTTGAATGAGAGACAAAGTAGCTAACACTTGAGTAATTCTGTCATTCCCGAGTTGGTCAGTCCACAAGTCGGGGTAATTAGCACATCCACCCTTACGGCAAGTCCGCCATCTCGATAGCTTTGATGTGCCCAATAAAGGAGGAATTACTTGTGACAATGCAAGTTATTTGTGTCTGGGACTGGGCTACTAAAATCCCCAGCAATGCCATCAAGAATGTGTGGCACTGTAATAAACGCCCCAGGGGATTGTCTACCGTCGCTGCCACAGGTGCGACGAAGGGCTGGATGCAGATGTGACAATTCAATGGAGAGAATCATTCCCTACTTCGGTTGCAAGGGTTCGTGTGCTCCACCAGACAAATCAGCAACAACCCAAAACACAAGTGTTGTTCCGCGGAAAACTTGATCCCTAGTGCCCCCGACGCGCCGACGGTATTCCCCATTAGAAGAATTCCCTTGTACACCATGCTTGACTGGGTATTTCATATCGTGATCGCCACTATCCAATGCTTGACTCACTAAAGCAGAACAGACCTAAATATCTTATGCTTGGCACATAGTTTGACGCCCATGTTTGACGCCCATATCCCATGTTTGACGCCCTGCGTTATACCGGAGCAGGATAGACACTTGGTACCCCATGCTTGACACCCCTAGGAACACCTGGGCACTTTATATCCCCTGAGCCCCTGGTTTGACCCACCGTGGGTATTCATGAACAGATTGAGTTCCTAATACCCGCGTAGCCTAGTGGTTAAAGCGTTTGCTCGTCACGCCAAAGACCGGGGTTCGATTCCCCACATGGGAACAATGTGTGATGCCCATTTCAGGTGTCCCCCGCCGTGATATTGCTGGAATATCGCTAAATGCGGCGTAAAAGTAAACACACACGCACGCACGCACGCACGCACGCACGCGCACGCACACACACTCACACTCCTTATACCCGCGGATATTCCGTGTTGAATGCTACTCCATATGTATGGAAAGGGCTGAGTTGACAAAGCGACGGTGACCACTTTTCACCGACTCTGTAAAGTTCTATGCTAGACATCATTTACAATGTTGCTTCAACATGCTTTGTAACTCAGTGACCATATGTACGCCGCGCATGTGAGAGAAGCCGATTATGACAATGACACCCATAATAACCTTTGGGTGATCAGATAACGTTAATGATAGTGGCATTAGTACATTTCAACGATAAGGTCACTATCAGGTATTCTTCCCAGTGCATCACGCGTAAAAATGGAAATGTTGTGGTTCCGATTTCCTACATTTGAGAGAACTAGGTTAGGTACAATGGTTTTGGGAAGGTGCAAACCTTTTTACACAGACAGAAGGTCAGAAAATAAATTGCATTTATTATGTGGTAAAATAATCTCTCACTATTAGGGTCGGTCGGTATTCTTCCCATTATTTCCATTAGGTGAATGGGTGATTGAATGGTCTTTTACGCCACCCAGCAATAATACAGTTTGAATCAGACTGACCGGTGACTGGAAGACTGAACAACAATTCACTCCACGAGGACCAACAATCAAGCAATCCACCTGCACCTGCCCTTGAAGATCCGGGCTAGAATTGGTCTTCAGCAACCCATGCTTGCTTGCCACATGTCATCGTAGCCCAATTGCGTACATCGATGCTCACCATGTTGATCACTGGATTGTCTGGTCAAGAGTCTATTATTTACAGACCGCCGCCATATAGCTGGAATATTGCTGAGGGCGGCCTTAAACAACAAACCAACCGAGCCTCGACATCTTGTCTCTTACGACAAAGGTGGAATACGTTAGAAGACCTTAGGCTGGCTTCCAAAATGTGACAATAAGCCAATCTCCTGTAAGAAAACGGTCTTTAAATTACTTGAGCAAACATTCTGGGCAAAACTTTTTCTTTAGACTTGCTGTTCAGACAGGGCTTTTGTTCAGTCATCTGGAAAGGCTTAACCATCGTAACGTCAGTTTCGATTGAAGAGTTCAATATCTTGCGATCGTCAATACCTAACGCTTGTCTCTTGCAAAGTAACTCTCTGAATGTGCTTTGGAACATCTGAAGAACGTCACTTCCGGTATAACTTCCGGTTGCGTCGATTGTCACTATGAGTGACATGATACAGAACAGATTGTCGGCTTCTTGATGCCAATACAACTGACAGAGCGAAACCTGCATGAATGTGGTCTAATGATCTTCGCATTGCGAGATTCCAGAAGCTACAATGCTCCTGACAATGAAACTCAAGATGAAAGACAGAGCTCGTGTCCCCATCCTTTCATCTGTCCATTGACAAAACAGATGAAAATAGCTTTTCGTGTGATGAGTAAAGTAATTCGAGCCTCATACTTACAGATGAAATAGGGGTTGCAAACTTACAAGACAGCATTTTCCAAAGGGTTAACCAGCGTATAACGTATATAATATAATTGTTGAAAGTAAGTAACAGGGCTGTCTCAAGGCGACTTTTAACATTTGAGATTGTGACAGCCTAAAGTTCATGAAATGCCACCTGATGAAAAGTCGTTGCGTTTGTCTGTCAAAGATAATCTTGACTTCACGACAAGCAGCTCTGAGTTGTCAGGAGAGCAATATTCACATCGAGATGTCAGGGAAAACAATATCCATATCGAATTGTCAGTCGAAGCAATATTCACTTACAGATGCCAAGGAGGGCGATATTCACCTGGGTGAGTGGTGAGTGAGTGAGTGAGTTTAGTTTTACGCCACACTCAGCAATATTCCAGCTATATGGCGGCGGTCTGTAAATAATCGAGTCTGGACCAGACAATCCAGGGATGAACAGCATGAGCATCGATCCGCGCAATTGGGAACCGATGACATGTGTCAACCAAGCCAGTGAGCCTGACCACCCTATCCCGTTAGTCGCCTCTTACGACAAGCATGGGTTACTGAAGGCTCATTCTAACCCGGACCTTCATTGGTAATATTCACCTGGAGTTGAAGGGGTATAAAGTTTTGTTTCAGCAATCTATGATTGAGGCGACTGAAAGTTTTGGAGGATCTGGCTCGCTGACTGGGTTGACGCATGCCATCGTATCCGAACTGAGAAGACCGATGCTCATGACCTCCACCAAGGTGGGTCTGGTCCTGACTCGACATTTCTTCAGATTCCTATCATACAGATTGAATATTGCTGACTGTGGCGCTAAACAAAGAACAAACATGCATACAAACCTCACATCACTGAACCATCCCACTCCCGATACTTCTTCAAAACAAATGCACCAAATAATGATGCTGAACGTGCGCCATCATTTCCTGTTACCGCCATTCGCGACTCATCTTTCTGGTTAAATGTCTAGTATAACTATTCGTTTAGGAGCCTACAATGAATATCTTTATGTCCTGGAGGACACCGGATAGGGAAACGCAATGAATACTGGTATTGACATACATTAGAAGTCTATGGATTTGGATGTGTTTGGCCAGAACAGATGGTTCGAAGTGAAACGCTATTTTTGAACGAATTTCTAGGTAGACTCAAAGTTTCGTATCAACAGACTGGCATTCTGCACTAATAAAAGGCACAAACACATTTGGATACTCGTTGTTTAAACCTACGTTCGGTGTTGAATCTTATACCTTCACAGTTAGCTATTCTAAACATAGACGTGCTCTTGCTCTGTTTAGATCGGGGTCTTATAAACTACGAACAGAAACTGGCAGGTATATTGGTGAGGCTAGAAATGACAGATTATGTAATATCTGCATAGTGCCATATATAGAAGATGAATATCACTTCTTGGTTTTTTGTAATAAATATCAAGCATTGTGGCGTCTGTACATCCCTTTACATTTGTTTTTGAATATCCAACAATGCAAACATTAATACGCTTCTGCAATCATGGTGAACATCTTAGGTCAGCACGGCATATATATGTCAAGCTATGTTAATGAGACAGGTCAGTACCTTCTCACTCGTAACTCTCAAATTTACGCTAGGGGCGTTGTCTTCAGTATCTCATTGTAGAGCCACGAGCTCTAATCACAGCAGTGCACCTCCTCGGAACAGAACGAATCAGACGGCGGATGTTTTCCTGGGGATTGCTCTCCACTCTTCCTGGAGTGCTGCGGCCAGTTCAACCAACGTGTGCGGTTGTGGTGTACGTGCACGAAAACGACGATCCAGCTGGTCCCACAGATGTTCGATAGGATTGATGTCTGGCGATCTGGAGGGCCACGGCATCACGTTGACGTTGAATTCTGTAGGAATGCCACTGTTGCTGAGCTGTATGAGGGCGGGCATTGTCATGTTGAAACAACTCCCTCTGTTGGGCGATTATCGGCAGAAGATGTGGCTGTAAGACGTCATCAATGTACCGTTGTGCCGTCAAATTGCCACGAATGATGACCAAGTCTGACCGTTGGTTGTAAGACATGGCTCCCCATACCATGATGCTTCCTCCTCCAAATCTGTCGACCTGTCGAACGCAGTTCGGTGCAAAACGTTCATTTGCTCGTCTATAGACACGTTGTCTACCGTCACGTCGTTGAAGAAGAAAACGAGACTCGTCACTAAACCAGACTCTTCTCCAGTTTCTTAGGGTCCATCTCCTTACGTTAGTACACCACCTGAGACGTTGGCGTCGATGTTGGCGTTTCAAGACGGGCCCAACAACTGGTCTTCTTGCACGTAAATTTGCCTCATGTAAACGGTTCCTGATGGTTTGGGCCGATACTCTCCTCAAACCTGGCACCTGTGTTGCAGTGATGGTGGGTGTGGCATGCCGATTACGTAGGTGGTTGAGTCGAATAAAGCGATCCTGAGCCGGTGTGGTGATCCTAGGTCTACCGCTCCTGGGACGATCTTCAATTGCATGGAACTGTGTGTAACGATTCCAAAGTCGTGAGATTGTTGTTTTGTGTACGTTTAGATGACGGGCAACTGTTCCAAAGCTTTCCCCGGCCTCAATGCGACCAATGGCAATATTTCGATTTGCTGTACTCAAACGGGGCATTTTCGAACTTGATTTGCAGAGCAAATTATGAGAGAAAAATTACAAACTACGCGTGCTTTTAAAACCCTCTACATGAACTGTGTTTTCAACGATTTGCACGTGCAACAGGCTTTTAGCATTTTGTACATGACAATTTCGCACTTTCTCAAATAACACGGATACAAAGGTCATCATGTGTGAAAATGGTTCCGTTTGGGAGCTTATACTGATCAGATGGGAACGTATTAACAGTATTTTGAAGAAAATTCTAATTTACATTCACCATCTTTATTCTAGAAATCATGTCAGATATTTAGATAGGGTTGCGTTTCTTCAAGTCCAACAGATGGTTCGAAGTGAAACGCTATTTCTAAATGAATTTCTAGGTAGACTCAAAGTTTCGTATCAACAAGACTGGCATTTTGCACTAATAAAAGGCACAAAAACATTTGGATACTCGTTGTTTAAACCTATGTTCGGTGTTGAACCTTATATCTTCACAGTTAGCTATTTTAAACATAGACGTGCTCTTGCTCAGTTTAGATCGCGGTCTCATAAACTACGAATAGAAACAGGTAGGTATATTGGAGAGGCTAGAAATGACAGATTATGTTATACCTGTAAACTGCCGTATATAGAAGATGAATATCACTTCTTGCTTATTTATAATAAATATCAAGCATTGCGGCGTCTGTACATCCCTTTACAATTTTATGAATATCCAACAATCCAAAAATTTAATACGCTTCTGCAATCATCAAATGCAAGCATCTTAAAACATTTATCAGCATATCGGCTTCGATGAAATCCAGGGCCCCCGACAGTCGTAACTACCATACACGTACTTCAAGATAGACTTACGACTGTCGTAATTACCATACATGTACTTCAAGATAGACTTACGACAGTCGTAACTACCATACATGTACTTCAAGATAGACTTACGACTGTCGTAACTACCATACATGTACTTCAAGATAGACTTACGACTGTCGTAACTACCATACATGTACTTCAAGATAGACTTACGACAGTCGTAACTACCATACATGTACTTCAAGATAGACTTCGTAACTACGACTGTCGTAACTACCATACGTGTACTTCAAGATAGACTTACGACTGTCGTAGCACTACGATCGCTTTGAGGAACGGGGCGCAGGGCTACGGGAACAGTGCTGACAAAGCGAGAAAAGTAATCGTGGCGAACGCGGATTCGAACTCACAAGCTTGGGTTTTGCTTGCCCAAGCGACATCACTCTGCACAACGCTTAAGACGACTGGGGCATTCATGCCCCTAAAACACGTAAGTGGTAATTAAATGAAAAGTACCCAATACACGAAAGATGTCATATTCATAACACATATTAACTTTTTTTAGTATTTTGTCTACTACATTATAACCAAGAACAATGATCCCGCCACATTATAACCAAAACAATGATCTCGCCACATTATAAACAAGAACAATTATCGGGCCACATTATAAACAAGAACAATTATCGGGCCACATTATAAACAAGAACAATTATCGGGACACATTATTATCAGAACAATGATTGGGTCACATTATAATCAGGAACAATGATCGGGTCACATTATAATCAGTTTTATGGAAATTCCTTCCTTCTACGAGTGATATTTCAAAATGTCTTATCCGTGAATAATGAATATCCGTGGATATATGATTAAATGTCAAGGAGAACAGATATGCTTTCAGCGGAGTTAGGGATGTACGGCGCCATATTTCAGCTATATCACGCCGTATCTTGTTTCTTCTTTGAGCAAAAATGAAATGATGCATGAACGCTATCCGGGTATGGTTGCACCACGCCAAGGAGCAGGGAAAACTGCAAAATGTTCAACCCATGATCACTAAAATCTGGAACAATAAAGGGACGCAACTCCTCACAACAAAGGGACGCAACTCCTCACAGACAATCACAAGGTCGTATACTACTTGATCATCAGTACCCTTTGTGTGGACACCCCTCAATCTCAATGAAACATTCCACAAACACCAGCTGATAAAGAGGTCTTCCAATGCCGTTGACATTTAAGATTTTTGTGTAATTTTGTAGTTCCCTTGAAACCAGGTAAATGTCCGTACTAACATTAAGCTATAATTATAGAACGGCGACAAGCATGATATAAAAATAACTTAAGAATAAATTTAATCACAATTTTAATCCATTTACAAAATTATTTATACATCCATCAACTTGTTTCAGATATAACTCATTTTAAAGGTCAAGGTCTTTTAATTTCATCTACAATCCAAGGTTGAGTAAAACTGTTCATAAAGTATTTACAGAAAAGGCTTTTTATTGAGAAACGTTACACAATCTACGTTGTACATATGTACCAAAGATTGGCTCATGCTTTTTATGACCTCAACGTGTAGGCTTGAAGAAGAATTGTACTTCATATTTTGACACAGTTATTAAGGCGAGGTTTATCTCGGTATACCTTTCTCAAATATACCATAGCTGACAAAAACTCTTTGAAACAATCTTTGAAAGATCTTTGAAACAAAGGCGTTGAAGGAAAGGTGAATTAAGTGGGAATAGCTGTAATATAGGCACAGAGTGAGTTAACTGACTTCTTCCTGCTACGTCTCCTTGTTAAAAGCGAGAAAATTAGACGAAATTCTCGACTTCGCGAACAAATTCATATCTGATAGTCAATGCATGTTGAAGAAGAAGACCAAGGAAAAAGGCGAGAATAAATATGTCAAGCAGCTTATCAATAGCTAAAAGTTACAACGTAAATCTGCAACAGCATCCAGTCAAGTGCTTTTACAAAACACGGAAAGCTTGGACAACGGATATATAATGGATATATTCATCAAACTATATTGAGGAAATTAACGTAAATATTGAGGAAAATAGCGGATATATTCAGGAAAGTAACAGATATATTCAGGAAAATAACAGATATATTCAGGAAAGTACCGGATATATTCATTAAAATAACGGTGAGGACATATTCAGGAAAATAACGATCAGGATATATTCAGGAAAGTAACAGATATATTCAGGAAAATAACGGTCAGGACATATTCAGGAAAATAACGATCAGGATATATTCAGGAAAGTAACAGATATATTCAGGAAAATGACGGTCAGGACATATTCAGGAAAGTAACGGATATATTCAGGAAAATAACGGTCAGGACATATTCAGGAAAATAGCGGATATATTCAGGAAAATAAAGGTCAGGACATATTCAGGAAAATAACGGTCAGGACATATTCAGGAAAATAGCGGATATATTCAGGAAAATAAAGGTCAGGACATATTCAGGAAAATAGCGGATATATTCAGGAAAGTAGCAGATATATTCAGGAAAATAACGGTCAGGACATATTCAGGAAAGTAACGGATATATTCAGGAAAGTAGCAGATATATTCAGGAAAATAACGGAAGCTGAAGTGACTGATGGTCGAGTTAGGGTTAACGCCCCGTTTAACAATATTTAAGCAATATCAAGTTCCGGTATATGTATAAAATTGCAAATCTTACCCACGTGGAGAATCGAACCACTTATCCTTGACTTTATCCTCTAGGCTACCCAAATAGTCCTTTTCACAATGACATGGTGTCATCACTGAGTGTTCATAATTCTGTCCGATAATGTTCACAACAATTTTGCTGTTTACATCCAGTGGAAGCTGTTTGCGCAGAAAATCGGGACTGATTGTTCTCTGGCGTTTTACATTCAATGAAAGTGAAATTGTTTTCCCACATACAATAATTATATACTTTCAGTTGCTACTGGATAGAGAACTAGGAAACATCCGAACGTGGCACAATATATTAACACCAAAGTGGTAAGGTGACAATGCGATTTGCTCGCCATTCCATTCCCTCAAGAATCTGCGAGAGGATCCCGTTTTACACTGCGCTGATAATGCACCAAGTGTCTCGCGCCTATGTTAAATCATATCTCTTGCTCGATCGCTTGTAAGCCTGGCTTTCTGCTGACGAGAAGTATCACGTTCTTTAACATAGGGCGTATTTTAAATTCGGCATATTTCCGATGACATTGGATGATTGCTCTGGCAATTGTATATGTTATCAAAATAAATTTCGTCCGCGTCGTGTACAAATATATGTGGAATATTTGTTATCGTTTCTTGAAATAGGTATCACCATATCGTCAATGCCTCCCCCACACCCTCTATTTATTCGCCTCTATTCTTTCTACCCCCTTCCTCTCTTTCTTTTCACTTACTTTCTTCACCATCCTCTATATTTAACCCCTTTCTTTCTATCCCATCTCTTCTCTTTCTTTTCACTACTTTCTTGAAGCTCCTCTATATTTAACCCCTTTCTTTCTATCCCGTCATCGTTCCCTCTCTCCCACTAGCTACACTACCAGCAAATGAAGTATTTCCGAAACATACCGAAGCGGTGACGGCGAAAACAATCGGAACGTACCAGTATGCTCTCTGCAATAAAACACCAAACAGCTGCGTTCGTCCATAAAACACAACTTATATCATATTTGACATTTTTCTCCAGTTCCATGATTATAGAGGTGTCGGTTCAGTTCCTCGAGTAACGCTGACAACCCAATGTTGAAGCCAGAGTACAGATGTGATTTACAGTTCATCGTTTATCCTGATATTTTCAGATTATTCTGTCTATCTGTATTATGTAGTTAGGGAAGTCATGAACCCATACTGTTACCGACATTGATGACGCGATTGGCTCCCCCGTCTATGTAATTTGACATGATGTATCTCGTCCCACTAACGATAACGATGCACCCCCACCGAGGACTCACCTTCAAAATAACCTCATTAGACAGCCCAGCGCTGTGAAACAACTCAGGTAGTTCGAGAAACAAACAAGCTCATAATATCTTTAAAAAGTGCGTGCTTTGAGAAAAAGTTCAGAAGGCATTCATAACAAGCGTGATTCCATATATTCACGTTCACGACTGTCGAAACAACAGGATGAAGACAGGGAGGATGGGCTCGGATGTTGACCGTTGGGGGCTCGAGATTATAGGTATGTGTTATCCGCGATATTGCCTTATTGTCTTTGGGAGTAAAATTTACTAAAATTAGCAAAATGTATGATGTGTTATCAATTCAAGGTGCGCTTAATATTAATTAAATATAATAAAGGATATGTACATTCTGTGTTCCTGGAAATTATTTGACTACGGTGCAGTCAAACCTGTGATCTACGTTTTTTTTGTAAGTACTAAGTCAAGTCTAACAAGTGTATTTGGCAGGGAGGTAGAGAGTATTGGCAGGGAGGTAGAGAGTATTGGCAGGGAAGTAGAGAGTATTGGCAGGGAGGTAGAGAGTATTGGCATTCGCTGCAAGATACGCACAGTACTTCTGATGAACCAATGGCTGGTAATCGTGCACGTAGGTCTGTGCTCGAAACCGACTGTGTTCAATGATGCCATAAATTTCACGTGCTATATATAACATAACCACCATTAGACCAGAGACTATGAATCATCGAACGTTGTACTAGTAAGTCTTTTAATAACCAGAACTTGAAGTGGTTGACTGTAGAATGTCGGTGACAGGCAATATATAACCAATCCAGTAGTGTAATGCCTGTTTATTAGTTTATCTTCCCACACACATTTTAACAATGGGTTGGTCTGTGACATCTGCAGTCTATATCGACAATAGATTACAATCCACCTGACGTATTGCCATGGAGGGGTGAGTGTGGTTTTACGCCGCTGTTAGCTACATTTCAACAATATCATGGCGGGGGACCCTACTAATGGGCTTCACATATTGTACCCACATGGGGGATCCAGCCGGGGTCTTCTGCGTGACGAGTGAGTGAGTGAAATTAGTTTTACGCCCCATATCGTCAATGCCTCCCCCACACCCTCTATTTATTCGCCTCTATTCTTTCTACCCCCTTCCTCTCTTTCTTTTCACTTACTTTCTTCACCATCCTCTATATTTAACCCCTTTCTTTCTATCCCATCTCTTCTCTTTCTTTTCACTACTTTCTTGAAGCTCCTCTATATTTAACCCCTTTCTTTCTATCCCGTCATCGTTCCCTCTCTCCCACTAGCTACACTACCAGCAAATGAAGTATTTCCGAAACATACCGAAGCGGTGACGGCGAAAACAATCGGAACGTACCAGTATGCTCTCTGCAATAAAACACCAAACAGCTGCGTTCGTCCATAAAACACAACTTATATCATATTTGACATTTTTCTCCAGTTCCATGATTATAGAGGTGTCGGTTCAGTTCCTCCAGTAACGCTGACAACCCAATGTTGAAGCCAGAGTACAGATGTGATTTACAGTTCATCGTTTATCCTGATATTTTCAGATTATTCTGTCTATCTGTATTATGTAGTTAGGGAAGTCATGAACCCATACTGTTACCGACATTGATGACGCGATTGGCTCCCCCGTCTATGTAATTTGACATGATGTATCTCGTCCCACTAACGATAACGATGCACCCCCACCGAGGACTCACCTTCAAAATAACCTCATTAGACAGCCCAGCGCTGTGCAACAACTCAGGTAGTTCGAGAAACAAACAAGCTCATAATATCTTTAAAAAGTGCGTGCTTTGAGAAAAAGTTCAGAAGGCATTCATAACAAGCGTGATTCCATATATTCACGTTCACGACTGTCGAAACAACAGGATGAAGACAGGGAGGATGGGCTCGGATGTTGACCGTTGGGGGGCTCGAGATTATAGGTATGTGTTATCCGCGATATTGCCTTATTGTCTTTGGGAGTAAAATTTACTATAATTAGCAAAACGTATGATGTGTAATATTAATTAACTATAATAAAGGATATGTACATTCTGTGTTCCTGGAAATTATTTGACTACGGTGCAGTCAAACCTGTGATCTACGTTTTTTTTGTAAGTACTAAGTCAAGTCTAACAAGTGTATTTGGCAGGGAGGTAGAGAGTATTGGCAGGGAGGTAGAGAGTATTGGCAGGGAGGTAGAGAGTATTGGCAGGGAGGTAGAGAGTATTGGCAGGGAGGTAGAGAGTATTGGCAGGGAGGTAGAGAGTATTGGCATTCGCTGCAAGATACCACAGTACTTCAATGGCTGGTATGCGTGAACGTAGGTCTGTGCTTGAAACCGACTGTGTTCAATGATGCCATAAATTTCACGTGCTATATATAACATAACCACCATTAGACCAGAGACTATGAATCATCGAACGTTGTACCTGTTAGTATTTTAATAACCAGAACTGGAAGTGGAGGACTGTAGAATGTCGGCAATATATAACCAATCCAGTAGTGTAATGCCTGTTTATTAGTTTATCTTCCAACACACATTTTAACAATGGGTTGGTCTGTGACATCTGCAGTCTATATCGACAATAGATTACAATCCACCTGACGTATTGCCATGGATGAGTGAGTGTGGTTTTACGCCGCTGTTAGCTACATTTCCACAATATCATGGCGGGGGACCCTACTAATGGGCTTCACATATTGTACCCACATGGGGGATCCAGCCGGGGTCTTCTGCGTGACGAGTGAGTGAGTGAAATTAGTTTTACGCCGCTTTTAGCAATATTCCACCATTATCACGACGGGGAATACCAGAAGTGGACTTCACACATTGTACCCATATGGGGAATCGAACCCGAACCCGGTTCTTCGGCGTGACAAGCGAACGCTTTAACCACAAGGCTACCACACCGCCCCTTACCACATTGTAACCGTCGGGGTAAACGAACCCGGAGCTTCGACGTGGACGATTGCGGAAATCGAACCTAGGTCTTCGGCGTGACAAGTGAACGCTGTATCCACTAGGCTAACCCGTTAGTCAGGACGCTCTTAGCTAGGAAATCCTGTATTTCAGACAACTTTGTTTGAAAACCATAAACATTTACAGACGTTCTAACTGGCTCGATTATTTACAGATAACCGACATATGGCGGGAATACTGTCGAGTGCAGTCCAAAATAAATATACATTTGTATATATATATATATATACAAAGAATGTAATTCCCATTAAAACAGGTTTTATGTGAATTTCCAACACAATAAACATTTATCAAAGGACGGATTGTGTTTAAAATAGAACTATCCATTTTTCTTCGAAACTGTCATGAACAAATTTGGTGATTAAACCAGTGTTTCAAGAGGAACCTCGTGGTTCTTTGATCAAAATCACCTAAATCTGTACGTTTCTGTTAATTATGACACGACCCGGCTCAAGATAAATCCGGATTGAGATTTAAAATTCATGAGACCTATACTTTCTTAACCGTCAATAAATATAAACCTTTCTTGAATAATAATGGGTTTATATGTAATGCGCTAAATCACCTAACACAACCTGGAAGCGTTAGATTATTAACCCGGTGAATGGATCAGCTCCTTGAGGAGTATTCCAAACAGTATTTGTTTTGAATATCAGGTTACCGTAATAACAGGGTTTCGATGTACGCTTTCGAGAAGTGAGGTGTCTGGAGTCAGCCAATCCGGTTCAACGAGGTTCCACTGTATCTCCGATTCAGGTTACTGACCGAATTGCATGCCAAACAGATCGCTAACGGCATGGCCCATCTGGTCTCGCTGTCATATGTAGGAGTAGAACGAGGAGATGGTCCACACATTGATAATATCTCTACAATAATTCGGCTATTTTCGGCACATTCCACCATCTTCCCCTCCTCTGATGACATTAACACACATGCAGTGAGAAACGCACAGCGCCTTTGTCAGATGTAGATCCGGTGTCTCGAGACTCGTGCGCTGCCATTCCCCAGCGCTGTATCAATAAGCCCGAACCTAAAGAAATCTTTTTCATTCACCATCGAACGCAAAAGAGGCTGTAGTTATACTCTGTCGATTTCCTCAAAGGATATAATTGAATTTTCCTTGAAATAGTTCGGTTTGATAAAAGAGCCGTTGTGCATGCTATAACGTAAATCAATAGTATTTATTAAACTGTCACTTAATAACTACAAACCATGTTTCTTACATTATCGTCCAAATCTAAATATATCGGACGTTGGCTTAATGCTTCTGAACGGCATGCACTCCTGAACAGTGAAACCCCGTTAACTCGGAAAACTCTATTAACGGACATGTACTCTTAGGTCTAAAGTACATACAAAGGGCTGTATGTACCAATGATTCGTAAATCTTGAAATTTGCTGATCCCTTGCATTTTGTAAAATAATAACTCGGAGTCCTCATTTCAGAGGCTTCAATGGATGTGTGAATTATTCAGAGTAACATTTGTTGCGGAGATGTAGAAACAAAAGAAATAATTAATATTTTCTTTGCAGTAATATGGATAAACAACAAGAACAACTCCTTGCTTGTGACTCCTGAATCTCTCATGGTGCAGGAGGTGTGGGGCGGGATGAGGAGGAGGGGTGGGTCGAGGTGGTGGGGCAGGATGGGGTAGGGTGGGGGAGGGTGGTGCAAACTCTCTAAGACAGGATGCGTCGAACATATCATACGGGACTGACACAGGTTTATACATATGGTCTCTGAAGAGGGGGATGTACATCCCCTGTATCCATCCCCCATCCACGCCCTTATCGTTCACGCAACCCGGATGTGCCCGAGGGTGCTACTGTACCCACATCGGAAGAGTACACGGCACCTCGTAGCATCATCTCGCTCAGCTCAGCGTGTTGATGCTGGCGGATTTATGTAACTGGATTACATTGCCAGGGTATCCACATTTAGGAAACAATATCTGTGAATTATCTACATACTTGTGGTGAACTACAGCAGTTAGTGAACATCACTTATTAATTGGTACGCAATCTAGGCATTCAATCTTGGATGCCATAGTCATGACGAGGAAGGTATAGGACTGGTTTAACATGCACTCGGCTAAAGACATATTTTAGTTGAACGTATAAGCATCCCTTACCTCGCGGTGCAACATGCACTAGTCTCCAGTCTGGGGAGGGGCCACCAAGTCGGGGTTTCGCATCTGGAAAGGAAGAAAAACTACTTGAAATCAAGACATACAATCTCTGTTTCCGTTTTGCACTGAGTTGATTAGGTGGCAAATGGTGGGTTTATAGTTCCGCATCTGCGAATGTGTTCCCGGTTTTATCAAATCATATCAATACAGGGGCGATTGGCTCCCCCCTTGCATCACTCCAATGATGGGGTAATTGCCATTCTGCTGTGTAGAAGTCATTTTATGCATTTACACTACACTGGAATATAACCACACACCATTGCATACAGAACATGGACAGCACGGTGCCAGTCTTGGATGGTACTGGTTCAAGTTCCACTTACATAACAAGACGTGAAGAAACACTTATCACTCCTTTGAAAGACAATATTCCCTTCAGGAAACAAGCACTTAAACAGACACACCGACAGCTAGAGAAGGCTTCTTGGAATTAGGCACAACTCGAAGTTCTTGAAGAATGGACGCCTTGACAATGTAAAGTGATGCTATTCTCCGACTTGGACTAATAATAACGTGAAAACGGCTAGGAATATACTTGACAAGACCCCAGGGAAGAGAGGTGTAGTCCCAGTCTAGCGTAAGAACCGCTGTAGTGGCGTGTGTAGTGTTAACCTAAATTAGCATAACTCCAGTACCTTTTCACGAGGTATTCTTGTAGAGAGCTGTAGCGGAGATTAGTCGTCATATTGGCCGTTGTTCAACATGGCTTGCGTTCTACCGTGGCATTTCAGTCGGAGCAGTAGAGCTACGCAACGCCCGTCTTGAATCTGAATACCTCGTCTTCCTTTTCTTATACGCATGTATGAGATAGCTCTGTGCATACTTAAATATCGCCTTCCATGTTACCCAATGTAATGGGGCTGACCTTCAAGCTGTGGAGCATCTGTTCAGATGGCGACAAAAGATACATCACGTGACCTGTCAGTAATATGACTTAATGGGTTTAATACACCGTGTATTATCTCACGCACTTTGTCATTAAGCTAGCTCAAGTTTTATATTTTATTCATGAATGCGTTCATGATAATACGGACTGGTTTTAGATATCTAGAACTCATTTACATCGAGAAAAAAACCTAAATCGTTAATGAAACTAGTAAAAGAGAGAGTGTTATGGTGAGAATGGTGACTACGTCGCTTCTAGCAATATCCTGGTAGTACCACGGGGTGGGGAACAGGAAATGGGGTTCCCATATTGTGAGTGAATGAGTATGGTTTTACGCCGCTGTTAGCAATATTCCAGCAATATCACGACGGGGAATACCAGAAGTGGACTTCACACATTGTACCCATATGGGGAATCGAACCCGAACCCGGTTCTTCGGCGTGACAAGCAAACGCTTTAACCACTAGGCTTTAGGGGCGGTGGAGTAGCCAAGTGGTTAAAGCGTTTGTTTGTCATGCCGAAGAACCGGGTTCGGGTTCGATTCCCCATATGGGTACAATGTGTGAAGTCCGGGCTTCATACATTGTACCCATGTGGGGAATCGAACCCGGGTCTTCGGCGTGACGAGCGAACGCTTTAACCACTAGGCTACCCCACCGCCCCCATTGCCTGGACAGAGGGTAGCTAAGTAAATGAGTGTTAGGTGTTAGCTCATCACGCCAAAGACCGGGTTCGATTCCACATTACTAGTGTCCCCCGCCGTGATATTGCTCAATGTCGCAAAACGCGGCGTAAAACCATACTCACTCAAAAAAGATTCCGTTAGTCAATAAAGGTGAGTGCACACAGAAAATCTGACGATGTGATTAATGCGATGGGTGATCTCAGCACGTTTATCTGAGCGTTTACACATGGTGGCCTTTTACATCACGACTCTGTAGAAGGACGTATATGCACTTGTGCTGTCATTGAAACATAGATTAATAATAGCATATATGAAAGAACACATTAATAACACTGCTGAACGATCATATACAGCTGACTGAATCATTTAGCAGGCAATTGCTATGCAGTAACTGTCTCGCAACGTGATTAACATTTATAAATGCATCAGTGTATTATAGCACATTATCCTGATTACCGTCTCGATTCATACATCGCTTGTTCTAAGCTGTTCAGTCCAGAAACTCGCAGTTAGGATCATTTCACTAAGGGGATCGGGGCGGTGGGGTAGCCTAGTGGTTAAAGCGTTCGCTCGTCATGCTGAAGACCCGGGTTCGATTCCCCACATGGGTACAATGTGTGAAGCCCATTTCTGGTGTCCCCGCCGTGATATTGCTGGAATGTTGCTAAAAGCAGCGTAAAACTCAACACACGCACTCACTAACGGGATCGAGTGGTCAGACTCGCTGACTGATATGTTACCATATCCGTATTGCATAGATGGTTATGATGTAAATCAGTGGATTGTGTGGTCCGGATCGTATTATTTACAGCCCGTCCTCATATACCTGTAATACTGTTGTGAAACAACAAACACGAAACAACAAACATATGAAACATATGACCCTAATGTGTCGTTAGTTAGGTGAGTGAGCGAATTTGGTTTTACGCCGCTTTTAGCAATATTCCAGCAATATCACGGCGGGGACAACCAGAAATGGGCTTCACACATTGTACCCATGTGGGGAATCGAACCGGGTCTTCATCATGACGAGCGAACGCTTTAACCACTAGGCTACACCACCGCAGACAAATTAAAGCAGTGGAAACAGATTGACGCGATTCTACTGTGAACAAGGCCAGGAAACAAACAAGAGTGTATTTTTATAGAACAAAAACACTGCCTCAGAGGTCTTTAAGATGAAAAAGAAAACATTAAAAGAAAGCGAAGGGTTTTTCTTGAAGATGTAAAACCTTTGAACATGCTCGAATGGCTTCTTGTGGTTCAGTGACTCAAATGTCCTTGCAATTTACGACCAATGACATCACTACAATGCACTGCAATCATTAATACAAATTAAAGTTATGAGCCGCGACAAGGCAAAATTTGCTCCAGTAATTACATATTAATTTCCCATTTCTAAGTATCCTTTATAATGTCACATGCCCAAAATAGCTCGCGGAAAATTAACGAAATTATGAAATGATCACCGGCGCTCAATACGTTTTCCAGGGCCTTCAATCACATGGGATGTAATATGTCGCAACAACAACAGTTCTAATCTGGGACTAATTCCTTACAGGCTATTGTCATGCAAACGAATAGGAATTGATCTACTCTGATTGTAAGGCTTAGAAATGAAGGTTTACCTTTTGAATGTCAAGACTAGGTTACCTAGCTAAAACATACACAGCTCAAAAGAAGTTAAGGATTACCCAATTTCTTTCACATTGCTGTTGTTTAATATTTATTATAGGCTATTTATATAGCGCACATATCCATGCAACTAGTGCATGCTCAAGGCGCTTGTATTTGTTCGCTCGATCATTGGATGTCAATATCAACGGCACATCGTATTATCAATCTCAACTCCCTGGGGAGTATACAACTTACATAGTATACTTTAGTATACTTTATATGTCATGCCATGACGGATTAACTATATTTACTGTAATATGAAAGAAATTAGTGATTCTTAACTTCTTTTGGGTAGTATATACAGTTTAACAGCAGTAACATGAAAGAATCGGATAGTCCTTAATTTCTTTTGAGTGATATAATATTCTGTCATGACACGATGTACTACGCATAGTAATATTTTTGTTTGTTTGATGTTTAACGCCGCACTCAGCAAAATGAGCGTATTCTTATGACTCAATGTAATGATCGTATTCTTATGACTCAATGTAATGAGCGTCTACTTATCATCAACGTAATGAGCGTATTCTTATGACTCAATGTAATGAGCGTATTCTTATGACTCAATGTAATGAGCGTATTCTTATGACTCAATGTAATGAGCGTATTCTTATGACTCAATGTAATGAGCGTATTCTTATGACTCAATGTAATGAGCGTATTCTTATGACTCAATGTAATGAGCGTATTCTTATGACTCAATGTTTGTTTGTTTGTTGTTTAACGCCACACTCAGCAATATTCCAGCTATATGGCGGCGGTCTGTAAATAATCGAGTCTGGACCAGACAACCCAGTGATGAACAGCATGAGCATCAATCTACGCAGTTGGGATACGATGACATGTGTCGACCAAGTCAGGTGTCAGCAGAACGGTAAAGAAAGTAATGTGTCATTAACTTCATTTCAGTAATATTTGTCACGTCATATTAGTAATATGAAACAAATCTGGTTGTCTTAACTTCTTTCGAGTAGTGTATATTGTGTTATGCCCCGATAGATTATCGTTAGTAATATGAAAGTCTCCAGTAGTCGTTACGCCCATTTCAGTAACATAATCACGTTATGTTGCTATAATATAGTCTGTTATTCTCCACCGTCCGGAAAAAAGATTTGAGCTGAGAACGCAAAATGGCTACAGCGTTCGCTCTTGACGCTGAAAATCGGGTTCAGTTCCCTACCTGCGTGTATTAAATCTGTCATATATCTGGAACAGTGCTAAAACCGTGGAAAATCACAAATACGTTCTCCCTGGGACCCTGTCATTTACTTATCAACGGCACACCTAGCCGCGCACATGAGCCAGGGAACCAGTTAAATCGGTTCGGATGATCAAAAGCACCTGCAGCAGTAGTGCAGTCAGGTGAGATGGTGCTGTAGGGCGCTGTTTGCACAACAGCGGGTAACATATACCTGTGCACCACGTGCATTGTTAGCATACTGCAGGCTGGGTACAGAAAGGCAGCACGGGAGCCATACTTTCCCAGTATCCCCCTCATATTGTAATAATCACTCGACCGAACTTACAAAGCATGGTTGATCTCTCGTGTCTGTTACACGTGTTTTGTTAATGCATTTATTACAAGAATGAACACGAATTAATGTTTTAGATACAATCAAGCATGGATTTGAAAGCTGTTGCACTAATATTTTAATCCAGTTTAACAGCAGTAACATGAAAGAATCGGATAGTCCTTAATTTCTTTTGAGTGATATAATATTCTGTCATGACACGATGTACTACGCATAGTAATATTTTTGTTTGTTTGATGTTTAACGCCGCACTCAGCAAAATGAGCGTATTCTTATGACTCAATGTAATGATCGTATTCTTATGACTCAATGTAATGAGCGTATTCTTATGACTCAATGTAATGAGCGTATTCTTATGACTCAATGTAATGAGCGTATTCTTATGACTCAATGTAATGAGCGTATTCTTATGACTCAATGTAATGAGCGTATTCTTATGACTCAATGTAATGAGCGTATTCTTATGACTCAATGTTTGTTTGTTTGTTGTTTAACGCCACACTCAGCAATATTCCAGCTATATGGCGGCGGTCAGTAAATAAACAAGTCTTGACCAGACAACCCAGTGATCAACATCATGAGGATCAATCTACGCATTTGGGATACGATGACAAGTGTCGACCAAGTCAGGTGTCAGCAGAACGGTAAAGAAAGTAATGTGTCCTTAACTTCATTTCAGTAATATCTGTCACGTCATATTATTAATATGAAACAAATCTGGTTGTCTTAACTTCTTTCGAGTAGTGTATATTGTGTTATGCCACGATAGATTATCGTTAGTAGTATGAAAGTCTCCAGTAGTCGTTACGCCCATTTGAGTAACATAATCACGTTATGTTGCTATAATATAGTCTGTTATTCTCCACCGCCCTGAAAAAGATTTGAGCTGAGAACGCAAAATGGCTACAGCGTTCGCTCCTGATGCTGAAAATCGGGTTCAGTTCCCTACCTGTGTGTATTAAATCTGTCATATATCTGGAACAGTGCTAAAACCGTGGAAAATCACAAATACGTTCTCCCTGGGACCCTGTCATTTACTTATCAACGGCACACCTAGCCGCGCACATGAGCCAGGGAACCAGTTAAATCGGTTCGGATGATCAAAAGCACCTGCACCTGCAGCAGTAGTGCAGTCAGGTGAGATGGTGCTGTAGGGCGCTGTTTGCACAACAGCGGGTAACATATACCTGTGCACCACGTGCATTGTTAGCATACTGCAGGCTGGGTACAGAAAGGCAGCACGGGAGCCATACTTTCCCAGTATCCCCCTCATATTGTAATAATCACTCGACCGAACTTACAAAGCATGGTTGATCTCTCGTGTCTGTTACACGTGTTTTGTTAATGCATTTATTACAAGAATGAACACGAATTAATGTTTTAGATACAATCAAGCATGGATTTGAAAGCTGTTGCACTAATATTTTAATCTCGATGTAAGAAATGAAACGAGTTGATGGCGGTTTGTTTGGGCGTGTACACACGATAGATGTACATTTACCACGAGAGATGTACATTTGCCACGTGGGAATAAAATCAAATACTGCAAATAATTCGTAATCATTTAATTAATTTCTTTATCGTACAGCTAGGGTAGATAGAACGTTTCTTTATAGATGGGAAATATTTAGAGGTTCCTGATAATTATCACATCAATTTCACATTTTTTTATCAAAATGTGTTTTGAAAAATTCTGATACCGAAAATATTATATTATTGTTATAGTGAAAGAGGTCGAAAGGAATCTTTCAGCCTGATAAATATATGCACACTTTTACCCCGAGAATGTGAAATGTTATAAAATAGCATTTTTAAAAACTATTCCGATTCTTGTAAATTCCTTCCCAAATCCTAGGTTCCAGGAAGGGCAGGAATCAGATCTGACCTACATTACACGTAAGTGTTCGTCGTCCTAAACATATATTTTTAATTTTGATGTTCAGCTGGCTAAATGTCAGGCACTGTTTTGTCACGAAAGCCACGACTGGTGATCATGACTCCGGCATATCACCAACTGCACAGGTTTATATCAACACACACTATTTCATTCATGCAAGAACCATCAGGGAAAAGGGCTTCTTTAAAAAATAATAACATGAAAGCGGAGCCCATTGTACAATTCCTTCCATGTCATAAGCATGCACAGACACTCGGGGAAAGATCTATGTCATGACCTTAACTTCTATCTAAGTCACGGTTTATTGTGAAGATGTATTTTAAAAAGTATATTTATGATATATCTCGTTGCTATGGTGATCAGATATGAACTTTCTAATGATGAAACACATACCGCAAGCATCCCCTCAGCTTCAACACATCCGTCACGTTCGCAGTCTACAGTATGCATATCCGATACCATCACTGGGTGATGCGTTAAATAACACCTTGTTGTTTTCTGCCATGTTTTCTATCCAGTCCTGTGAAAGTCTACTCGACTGTTGACCTCCAATGACCTCGTGTTTGACCTTATTTTGGGAACACGGTGAGCCACTAGCACGATCCATTGTGTGACGACGAGAGGTTATTGCTCCAGACCTGGCAGCGCTACAAACACACTGTTTGGAGTACTAATTGAGGAGAAATGCACACAGTATATACACACAGCTGACTTACTTACTATCAGACCCTGTGTCCATTAGAGTAAGCAGTTAACAATGTGAAAAGTACAAATAAACACATCAGTTAAGCTCTTTAATGTGTCTCCCTACGTCAGCTGATGCCTCTCCTGCACATATATTCTCGAAATGTTCAATACTCTCTTCCGCCAAGTCAAACCTATAATCACCTGTTTCACATTTGTAGAAGCCCCATCCATTTTACATTCCCACGACACATTGTAAAGAAGAAAAAAACAATTTCAGAGCGTTAGACTGACTTCAACAAGTAGTCACGGGTAAGTGATAGCTTGAAAACCTACTCGATGTACATCCCTTGAAAACGTTTACCTCCTCCGCAAACCCCCCTCTCTCACCCACCTGTCTGCCACACACTGTGTCCCATCTTCAAAGATTTTGAAGGATTTTAAAGAGCATCGTTGAAAAAAAGATTTTAAAAATACTATTTGCAAAAACGGCTAAATAAATATACACAGAATATAAGAGTACAAAAATGGCCAAATAACAGTATTGTCTTAAATAGGTGAGTTGGGGGTTTAATTGAAAATTTGATTCTGGTGTTGGTGTAAAACCCATTGCTTAGAGGTTTCAGAGGTAAAGAAATTAGTAACATAGCCTACGTGCAAAGGTCAAAATGGTCCAAATTATTGATTTTGCGAAACTTTAATGATGCATGTTCAGTTACATATATATTCTAACTCAGTGACACTATGTTATAAAGGTGCGCTAGAGGCCACATTGAAAATTGCATTCGGGTGTTAGTTGTGTGAAAAACGCTGTTTAGGGGTTTCAGGGGTGAAGACATTAGTAACATAGTCTATCTGGAAAGGGCAACAAGGTCCAAATCAATAAACTCGCCAAATACGAAGCATGGCTGTTCAGTCCCATATCTATTTCTATTCGATGACACGATGTTATAAACAGGAACCGCGTCTGTCACCGGGGGAAGTTGAGTCAAGAAAATGCATTTGCTCAGACCAACAGAAGAATGGGATTGTAAAACGGGTTATAAAAGCATTGAATCATGGACGATGCCGGTGATGGTGTGGCACCTTCGGTGTAATTGTGTCTGCCACTCGCACGACGAAACACTCCATCAGGATGCGCCTGAAATGGTAATCACTGTCGGCATGATCCACTTGAAAGATCTGGCAGTGGCATAAGTAAGTACCGTTGGCGTATCGCAATTCTGCGTTACAATGGACAGAACCGATATAGCTGCATACGTTGACCCAGAGAAGCAGTGATGTGCTAACACGGCGATACTGTCATTATAGCACACTTTTTGCTGGTGGTGGTTATATTGACCAACACCACCACTAACTGTAAGTCTTCATCCATGTGCCGGATATGAACTGCGTGTTGTAGATAGGCACAATACGTTATCCTTCGCGAACACCTGGTGTCTTCATTAAGGATTCGATTTCCAGAATGTTTTGCCTCCATTTTTCTTTAATGTCAGGGGGAGCCTAGTGGTTAAAGCGTTGTCTCGTCACGTCGAAGACCCGGGTTCGATTCCCCACATGGGTACATTATGTGAAGCCCATTTCTGGTGTCCCCCACTGTGATATTGGTGGAATATTGCTGAAAGCGGCGTAAAACTAAATTTACTCACTCTTGTGTGTGTACTTTATAAATAGCGGCGTAACTGAAGCATGTAAGTGAGTATTGTTTTACGCCGTGTGAACCAGTCTTTCAGCAGTCTCACGCCAACATCAGAAATGGACCTGTACTCGTGTGGTGAAACAAATAGGGTTTTCGGCGTAACGTGCAAATACTTTGACCAGTAGGCTACACCACCTCTCCATTAAAAGCTTAGGTGAAATTCGTAGACGTTCATAGACATGCCTAACACCAAACACCAGACATACTGAGGCATGTGTCGAGTGTTTTCAAATTTCTTGTTGCACCGTCTAGTATACTCCCTTTAAAGCTATAATAATGAGAAATGTGAATCTTAATATGACTTTCTTTCAGAAAAAAACCCCGATGTCATATTTTAGAATTATCATCCTGACTAATTCTTCTTGATCACTATCATTGAAGCTGTTCCCATTCCTGGCTTTTAAGTTAAACACCTCTGTTGGAGTTAGGGTAGTTCTCCCCGCTTCGAGAAAGCTACCACAATATTTAGCACGCACGCTGTACCTATAGCTACTGCGTTTGAATATTCCTATTTTCAAACAAAGATTTAAAAAAAAATAAAGCCAGGGGACAATATCTCACCTGGAAGTGAAACATAAGTTTAAGAAGCAAACAGTGATAGGTACTAAACAAATGTTATGAAAACTCGCTAACTGACTATCAGTAACAAACTGACATGATCCAGGGCTCCAGATAACTTTTCAACATCATGAGTACGTACTCCTTATTTTTTCAATATAGGAGTACTGGAAAAACCTAAAAGTACATTTAGAGCACTGATTGGAATTTAATGGTGTATCAGTAATCTTGTGTTTCGTTTCATATATGCACCACAACATTGTTACTCTTGTGTAAACAGGTCAATAAACAATAAAACAATACCTTTTCAGATGAATTTACGTCTGATAATGATTCTAAGGCCGTACGCCATTGCTGTGGTGCGTATCTGCTACGTTTTCTTAATTTTTTCCTTCCGTATCGTGCATATTCTATATCCGTACATACGCCGATACGGCCCTTAACTGGAGCCCTGAATGATCTGAAGAAAATTCACACCAGGTGGTGAAAAACACATGTCAAAGTTCAGTGGAGACGTTTGTAAAGCTAACTTCATACGTTGTCGAAGTTTCAGCACGGACGAAACAATGTCATTTCTGATTTTGATTTGATTTTTAACATATGGCGACCGTATTGAAGTATTATATTTGATTTCTTGAACACCCTTGATCAATCCTTATGTTGAAAAACATCCACATATTTCAGGTGAAATTTCCGAGAAAGGTTTGCATTGTATGAATTTGATGCCAGGTGAGCTAAAATGTATGTGTTAACATGCCGGCATTCTAAATGTTTAGGTCCACAACTATAAATAGGTCACCCGGAAATAAACAGCACATTTTATAGGCCTATATTTAGAACCGTATGTTAAATGTGTGTACCGTTATGATAACATTATCACGAGTTCCTGTTGCATTGTGTGTGAACTACATATGTAAAGAGTCACATGACAGTGCTTGAAACATGTCACAACTGCGACGTCGCAGTGTCCCCGACACCGGGGGTCAGAGGTACTGTGAACCGGACAGGAGACAATGCCTGTCGACGACCTATTATACAGTGGACTGTCGCTTCGACTACTGGTTGCACTTCAATCTGTGGAGACCAAATGTCCTGGGAATATGGAGAATGAACAGTTGCACTGCTTTTGTTGTTAGTGGTCTCTCATCTGACAGTCTGTGGGGAGGATTTGGGGAGGCAGAAATGCAGGGACACATGGGTAATATTCCTCTCTGTATTTCAGGGGAAGACGAGCTTCTGGTGTCTGAAACTTGTTTTTGCCTGAATGTCCCAATGCATGTGGTATCCTGAACCTATTTTACCTTTGATGTCCCAAGGGAAGGCATGTGATATCCTGAACCTATTTTACCTTTGATGTCCCAAGGGAAGGCATGTGGTATCCTGAACCTATTTTACCTTTGATGTCCCAAGGGAAGGCATGTGGTATCCTGAACCTATTTTACCTTTGATGTCCCAAGGGAAGGCATGTGGTATCCTGAACCTATTTTACCTTTGATGTCCCAAGAGAAGGCATGTGGTATCCTGAACCTATTTTACCTTTGATGTCCCAAGGGAAGGCATGTGGTATCCTGAACTTATTGTACATTTGATGTCCCAAGGGAAGGCATGTGGTATCCTGAACCTATTTTACCTTTGATGTCCCAAGAGAAGGCATGTGGTATCCTGAACCTATTTTACCTTTGATGTCCCAAGGGAAGGCATGTGGTACCCAGAAGCTATTTTATCCTGGATGTTACATGGGAAGGACAGGCACGTGATACCAAGTACCTATTTTACCTATTTTATCTTTGATGTCCCAAAGGCAGGCAAGCGTATTCTATCCTGAACCTATTTTACCTTAATGTCCCAAGGGCAGACATGCATGTGGTATCAAGGACCTATTTTACCCTTAATGTCCCAAAGGCAAACAAGCATGTGGTATCAAGGACCTATTTTACCCTCAATGTCCCAAGAGCAGACAAGCATGTGCTACCAGACTTTTACAAGGGCAGAGAATGTTATTCCTAAGCGAGATAATCTTAGGTCTCTTTCCCACCACACCACATAATTACAGAACTGTAAGTTTAAAGCAATATAATATGTATACATATTTGTCAAAGCCTGTACACACTGGAAGCGTTTTGTACATACATTTATTCTTTCAAGAGTAATAACATCTAAAAATCACAAACAGAAATCCATATTGATTACCTTCAAAACATGAATAAACATCAAGCCAGGGAAACCATTGTGGACTGTTTTACTTTTATGAGCCATTAACCATTAAGTGTAGATCTCGCAAATAGTACCCTGGCGTGCTCTGCTCTTAAACGCCACGACTGGAAATCTAGTCAAACTTTAAAGCATGAGATTTTTTGTGGTGATTTACAACTTTCAAAGTGTTGTTGAAGACTTTCATCACCTGATTTACAACGTCAAAGTCTTTGAAGCGAGTATTGAAATTTACTTGAAATAAAGGCAAGAAATGTGATCTACGATAATGTCTTCATATGCAATTTAAAATTAAAGAGTTTGGGAATCTGACAGACAAGTCTAAATGTCGATGAAAAGAGCTGCTATCTTAGAGATGTCTTTAATTTAATGCTAATGATTTGCTAGCAAAAACACCCCGTTCCTTGGTACTTTCATTCCGTCACGCGCGCCAATTTGGACGGTGCCTGGGTGTAGATCATGGTTCTATTCTCCGATCTACGATAAGACAAATTATACTGGCTTCTCTGCTCATCTCCTAGCCTTGAAACACCTACTCTCGTTAAACTCACGTGACCTCGAGACATGTTCGGCACGTGGTGAGGATACTATTTGGCGTTACGCGACAACCCACGAGATCTCGCGAGACAGATTTAGGAGTATTATTATCTCCATACGGCACAGTCTCAGACGCTTCGCGTCATTAGAAAAGAAAATTGTGAACTATGTTGATAATATTTCCCTGAACCCTGGTTATAGCACATCCACAGGGTGAGATGGGACTCAAGCGAAACGTTCAGGCGCCAAAAGGTGGCAGTTATTTTATTTTGCTGCATGTAAACACAAGATTGCATCAAATACGGAAAATGCGACGGTTTTTCTTAGACTGGCACTAAATACAGTTGTTTGGGATCTGGAAAGGCAGATAGAGCAATTGAGCAGAAATAGCATTTGAACCTTTAGCCGATAATGATGTTATTACAAGCTTTAACTTTGTCTTTTTGATCTGATGTCAACCAGAATAACCTATCTTGTTTGCATTCCATTCTTGGGTCTGGTGCTTTTGTGTTTCCTTAGTTTACAATGAGTCAACATTCTCAGGATCACGAAGCAGTCGTGTCGATCCCTGGTAAGATATGTTGTCATGGAACAAAGGCTTTTTGACAGCCAGGCTGGAACGTGTGGGAAATGCCGCTACAATATCAATCGGAACGATCTGCGGTGTTTCTTACGAAAGAGACGATGAATCCGAATGATTAATCGTACGAGCCGGAATAGATTTTGCACAAGTCTCTAAAATACTAATTAATAGTTTAAATGATAGTTTCTAAAAAATAAAAATATCCCTCTAACAGACTGGCGTCGTTATGTAGACCTGTCTCTTTAAAGGAAAGATTACTTTACATCAATAGGCTTAGCCTTCAGTACAGCCTTGAAGCAAGGCTAGAGTCGGAAGAGCACCAGTTTTATGTGGAGATGAAGAGTATCTGTTAACGATGGTAAGATTTGCACATATAATTCACAAACACTTTATCCATCCACTTTATCCATCCACACACATGTGTACGTAATATGGCATTTTTGTTGGTGTACATCGTACGTCTTTAGCTGCTGAGGTTATAGGCAAGTACTCTAAGGGCAAATGTGTTTCAGTAAGTGTTGAACATTACTCATCCTCTCGGGGCTTATTGCTTTTAGGAGGTGTTTGTTACGAGTCTGAGAGCGAGCGTATTAATAATAATGTTATTTTGCAGGCAAAACACGTGCACACAACCAAAGGATCCGATTCACTTGATATATATATATATATATATATATATATATATATATATATATATAGTACATATCGCGGAATGGCTGTTTACATAATTCAACATTTCGGAAGTAACATCTTTAGCTGTTCTGTTTATTACGTACCATGATGCAGATGTGACTCTCATTTGAAAATGGCGGCTTGGAGACAGTGTAACGCCACTTTGAAGTGTCAGCCTTTATGAAGGAGAAACGTCATGGTGTTTGAGAGCGAGAAATGGCCGATCACCGGTATGCATGCGACAAACCATGGAGTGAGTGAGTGAGTATGGTTTTACGCTGCTTTTAGCAATATTCCAGCAATATCACGGCGAGGGACACACGAAATGGGCGTCACGCATTGTACCAAAGTGGGGAATCGAACCCTGATCTTCGGCGTGAATTTAACCTCTAGGCTACCCCACCGACCCCACAAACCATGGATCATAATCCATTATGGGATTCGAACCACCATCCTTTCCTGTAAAAACACCATTATGATAATGACGACAAAACCACGTGATTTACAATGCAGTGAAACAACATCTCAACATCACCATTGCTTCTGGGGCAGCTTTCATTGCATCACTGTCATAAAAAGACTATCACTTTGGAAGCCAGAAAACCTAAACTGAATAAGTACACCCACAACTGTAAACGGTGACACCTTGTTTAGCGAAACAAGTCCTGCGAGAAGTTATGAAGCCAATTTGACGACCGTGCTGAGTAAACACATTTACGTTTTAGTATCACAGACAACCTGGATGAAGTCTCCTGGAGGATCTACTTCATTGTTTCTAACATATGTAACACACGCTATGTGTGGGGTTACACTTTCCCAGTGTTTGTTCCTATCCATAGTAGGTACAATAAGATGTGCTTCAGTGAGTGATGACTTGAATAAGTGAGTGATGAGTTGAATGAGTGGGTGAATGTTTAACGCCAACAATAACCCAGCTACACGAGGTCATCAACACAACCCTGTTTGACCCAGGAACACCGATGGGTAGCCTGTCATACAGACCCTGACACAAGATTGCCCATGGATGTCTACAATATGTGGCATGTGAAAATGAAGAAAGTATCCGGGCTCGTTTTCATAATATTTTATGATAATAATTTATGAAACGTTTTTTCGTAAAATATGTAACACCAGTTCATTTCAGAGACTAGATGTTAGTCTAATCCACGGGGAAACTAAAAGCTTTGAGTTCTGATGACAAAAAATATCAATGAGCAGAAAGTTCAAACACTGAGCCACCGAGATAATAGCTCCTGATACTGAGTCAGATGAATGGTATATCAGCTGATGTCCTCAACTCTACGTCAGGCACGGCATTGAAGTCGGCACAGCGTGCATGTAACCAAAGGAACTAGTAGCTATCTGGCTCGCCGTAGAGATGTCGTGAATAGTTAAGATAGTTAACCGAAAGATGAATACTAAGAACCATGAAATAATCCACACTACTCACAACCATTACATCCATTTATTTCGTCAGAAGAAAAATTATGGCTGTCATATGCCATTCTGAATATTATCTCAAAGACTTTTATCCATCAGTTAATTGTACAAAACTACTTCGACAGTTGTTGGATTTTCCCTAGAACTTCCTCTGTAATTTCTAACCACTGTCGTTCGTTGACCTACATGAACAGAATGGACGAACCAGCCTCCTCTGTGAAGCTTAACTCAACAATTAACTTTCCAACATCCGAAGGTATTGATTTTATTGAACTGGACAAAGACCTTCCAAGCGCTAATCTGTCAAAACAATTGGTCGGTTTAAATTGAGCTGCAGCTTCAATTTCTGTTGTGGTCCTAGCGAGCTTGCCTGTTGACGGCAGGGCATTGATTTCTCTGGCAGTCAATACAGAGGTTTATGATTTTCAATATGATAAGATTGTCAAATAAACTTTACGTATTTAGCATTAAGTCAACAAGTAATCAGTATTTAGCGCAGCACAATGCTACGTTTGCGATTATCGATCCCCCAATGTTCAATTTGAGAAGGTTAACGCTGCGCTCCAGGGATGCGCGGACCGCATTAGCAGAGGGTAGGAAGCCAATTGGAGCGTATTTCACTCCGACAAATAAACGCACTGACAATGGTTTTAATTTCCGACGTTAGGAATGAACGTTTTATGTGAAATAACACATTGTAAACGCGTCGTCAAGACGCCATGTTTGTTTGTTGTGTCTTCACGCCACAGACTGCATGGCAACAGTACCTCCGGTCCACGTTGCCGCATTTGTTGTGCTATATTGCAATAAACTTGATAAACGGCCATCAGGCAATATCGCTTCGTGTTGTAGAAAATGGAATTCGATATTTCTGCAGTTAATCGAAACACATATATCTCTGACACAGAAAGCGTCAACTACTTTTCCAAAACTGCTACAAAGAAAACCCGAGGGGGAACGAATGTTTGTTTGTTTATTATTTAACGCCGCAATCAGCAACCTTTAAGCTGACAAAGGTCTGTAATGCATCAAGGCCGAGAATGCAATCTAGTGATTGATATCACGAGCATCGATCTGGGACACGATGACATCCGCCAGCCTGATCACTTGGTCTTGCTAGTCCTTTTAACGACAAGTACTGGTTGCTGAAACCCAATTTCTAACCCGGCTATTCAGGGGTGGAGAACGACTGAGTGAATGGTGTATTACTCCGCAGTCAGCAGTATGACCCGGAATGTCTGCGAATAAAAGGTTCCGCACAAAACACAACCAATGACTGACAGAGTGGCAAGGATCCACGCTGAGGACATTCAGGCATCAGGTCACACATTGTGGCCATCTAATACACATTCAATATTTGTTACGACAATGATGAGGACCTTGTCATCAGACGAGGTACAGGGTGCCAGTTCTCCCGAAATGTCCATGATGCCGAGACAAAACAAACCCTGAGCAGAATATATCGATGGCTTTCACAAAGCCATTGTAGCACTACGACTGTCGTAAGTCTATGTTAAAGTATGGGAGTTACGATCACCTTAGCGCTACGATCGCTTTGTGAAATGGTGGTCCAAGGCTCCGTTTCCCAAAGCGTCTATAACGTTAAGGTGACCGTAACGCCCTTGTTGAAAATAGGCTTAGGATCATCGTAGCGCTTAAGATGGCTTTGTGCAACGGTGCCCTGATCGTAAAACTCACCCTCCCACCGGGATATTTTCAAATAACCTTAATACGTTTGCCAGGAAAAGGCCCATTACTCATTCTAGCAACCACAACTATTGATATACACTATTTACAACGTCGAAGTCCAGCATCGCTTTACGCTTACCGTCCACGTTATGCTCATTCACCGTGATATGACTAAATACTATTGAGACCACACAGTATGAACCACTGGTTTGGTCAGGTCGCTGTGTGATATTGCTGTAAAATTGCCAACCACTAAGGCGGAAAATAATACTCTGATTTAATCACACACTTTAGAAACAATCGTATGTTATCTTACGGTATTTTGAATCATGTAATCATTATTTAGAGCCAAAGGCAGTGGTCGATTGGAGTGTATCATCAATGGCCGTTGGTGATTTGCGCGCGTATATCTTCCAAAAAGGTTAATTTCTGAAATTGCCAGTTTTGAGAAACATGTAGGAACCAGCGTCCATCTCTTAGCTGATACCGGTATTTTCTACCTAAAAAAACATGCATTTACATGTGTGTAGCTAAGATTGTGTTTTGGTGAATGGTAAGATGTATTTACGATGATGGAATAAACATAGGAGCTTTATAGAGGAAGTTGTGGAATCTAGCAGTCCAGTGGTTGACAGATAGAGCAACGACTCATATGTTACATTTGTCACTTTTATATGTTATGGGTCACAAAAGTTTAAAGCTCTAAGTGTGGATTTGAACTCACACCTGTGATCTTAGGCTATGTAATTTCACATAAGAGTAAGTTGGAGTTACCTCCATTTGCGTTGCTTCCGGTTTCGGTAGGATGATGTAATCTATGAGAAGATCGTATTGTGGCATGGTGTTTGCTGGAAAAATCCAGAAATGTATAATGGGTATATAAAGGATGGAACTGACATATGAGGGACTACTGCATGACACCAGCAAGCTGTAAGTAGGATGTTTGTTTGACTGGAGACTCACACGATTGCCCCTCATGTCGGATTATGTGGTGATCGCTAATATAGTTATCCAGTATCTTTTGTTAAGTAATTTACTTCCAGGGACCGTGAGAGATGTTTAGTTAAGCGGTACTGTTTACTTATCCGAGTTTAGTTAACCAGACTCTAATAGTGATAATTAATGAAGAAATTTGCCGGGACCAAAGAAAAGTGTTTACTTATCAGGTCTGTTTAGTTAAGCGGTCTTTACTTAGGCGGTTTCCACTGTACTTTGGATTTACGCTTATCTGACATCGACATTTCAAGAAGCCTCGTCTACACTGAACTTTCAACAAATGTCAACAATCTTCAATCATCTGTTTTTACTGGAAATATCAATACTTTGGTGAGTTAATATTTTAGATTTGTGACCCAATAGTATTGTATTTGAAATCTGTGCTGCAATTCAATGTAACCTTGTTTATTCAATATACAATTGAATAACATAGACTCGTCTGTCATTTACTTTGCTGGTTTTAAAGGGGACTCACAAGCTATTATCTCAGTAATTTCTAAACCGTAACGATGTACGTGTATGTATGTATGTATGTATGTATGTATGTATGTATGTATGTATGTATGTATGTGCGTGTGTATATGTATGTATGTATGTATGTATGTGTGTGTATGTATGTATGTATGTATGTATGCATGCATGCATGCATGCATGCGTGTGTGAAGCATGTGTGTGTTGCTATGTATGCGTGTGTATGGTAGCATGTCTGTGCGTGTATGTTTGTATGTCTGTGCGTGTAGGTTGCTATGTATGTGTATGCATATTGGTATGTATGTGTGTGCGTGTATGAGAGACTGATGACCTCCATAGGTATGTATGACAATGCGCGTGATGGGGTGCGTGATAGTATCGGTGCATATATGTTTATGTTTTCATGTTAGTATGGGGATGGTAATGGTCTCCGACTGGCCACTTCCAATGTTGATGGATGGTTGTCGGAACGTTTACCTTCTATCCACCTTGCAGAGTAAACTACACAGTCAGCACCGGGCGAGACCCCACACTCTGACAGCCAACATTCTCTACGTGTTGTAGGTAATTAGCTGTATACCTACACAGGGTAGTGCTGCTTCCGCATCTCCAGTCTGCCATACCTTACACTCAGTACGGACACGATAAGAGAAGAAGGATGGGGAGGGTATCTGGGTATAAACAGAACACAAACAAAATGAGCGTATTGTTATGACTCAGTGATTGTTTGTTGCTTAACGCCGCACTCAGCACTATTCCAGCTATATGGCGGCGGTCTGTAAATAATCCAGTCTGGGCCAGGCAATCCAGTGATCAACAGCATGAGCATCGATCTATGCAATTGGGATACGATGACATGTGTCAACCAAATCAGCGAGCCTGACCACCCGATCCCGTTAGTCGCCTCTTACGACAGGCCTGGGTTACTGAAGACCAATTCTTATCCGGATCTTCACGGGTGTAGACAAGCATGGGTTACTGAAGACCAATTCGTATCCGGATCTTCACGGGTGTAGACAAGCATGGGTTACTGAGGACCAATTCGTATCCGGATCTTCACGGGTGTAGACAAGCATTGGTTACTGAAGACCAATTCTTATCCGGATCTTCACGGGTGTAGACAAGCATGGGTTACTGAAGACCAATTCGTATCCGGATCTTCACGGTTGTAGACAAGCATGGGTTACTGAAGACCTGTTCGTATCCGGATCTTCACGGGTACTTATAACTCAAGGATTAAGGATCGTGGTGAACTGGGATTTTGAACAGACAACCAGCTTCTATGCCATCAATAATATATATATGAATACACAATGTCATTTAATATGTCGTCAGATAATGCTATACTTGAAAATGAATTATGTTTGCAATAGAATCATGTTATTAAGCCAGTCACGTTATAACTAGGGCTGCGCAATATAACCGGTTTACCTGTATTTACCGGTTCAGACATGAAAACGATACGTATTGCGATACGCTGATCGAAAACCGGTATCTTGACATGCATTCGGAAAACTTCGTAACACTCGGAAATCTTCGGATATTGCCTTGTTTCATTCATGCTAAATATTATTTACATTTTTATTTTGTCAGGATTAAAAGTTTTTATTAAAGCTTAATCAAACATGATTATTTTGTTTTATAAATCAAGCATTAACTCGAGTATAAGTAGTTTTTTTGTTGAAAAAACGTCTTGCAATATATTGCTATACATATCGCAATATATGCTTTCGCATCGCAATATATCGCAATATGAAAATTCTCTGCAATACCCACCCCTAGTTATAACACCCCTTATAAACCCAGCCATGGTATTATCATGAATTCTTCTAAAACTTACTTGGTAACGGGTATTTTATTCTTGCATTACTCTTGTAAGTTATAAATCTACGAGTTGAGAAGAAACTAGGCTCAACCTAGCGTATGAGTATTGCACTTATCGTTATGGTACACATGTGGCGGTTTGGTAGCCTAGAGGTTAAAGCGTTCCTCGTCACACCGAAGACCCGGGTTCGATTCCCCACATGGGCACAATCTGTTAAGTCCATTTCTGGTTCCACCCGCCGTGATATTACAAGAATATTGCTAAAAGCGACGTAAAACCATTTTCAGTCAGCCAGTCAGTCAGTCAGTCAAACCTATGCAGACATCTTTGCTCAGATGAGGTATATATGTTCCCCGATCAGTGAACCGTATACGTATGCATTCCAGTTATCATTCTCAACTCCCCGGGGAAGATATAACCCATGCTGTTTACCGGCGCTTGAAGGGGCTTTCACTTCCACCTCACCTATCGGGTTCCCATTTCCTGCTGTGTCTACAGAGGCACATATGCTACTTTCTCTGGGTGACGCCACACGTTTTGAGTCCTGTGTTTCGGTGTATGTAGTTATTGGTGTTTCCACCATCTGGTCGTCTACCAAAGAGCGAGTGGGATATTTTAATTGCATGGGTCAATACACTACAATGGGATGGTGACATCACCTGCTAATATTTTTGGTTTTGAGGTGGAATAACAAACTGTTCGTCAACTGAATACCCAAATACCTTGCCGTCTTGGTGCGTTAGTTTCACGAAATGCGCCCCATCTTAAAGCGACCTGTATCCAAACACGCGTGTGTGCATGCGCGTGCGTTTTCTAGCGCGTGTGACTAGTCGACTGGGGATGATCTTTAATGAGTTGCTCGGTTCATACCGTAACATCGGTGTCACATGATATCAACCACTGGTTTAAAAACAAAAATAATATTTCGTTATTCGAACAATGTACATAAAATATACATTACTTCCATCTACAGTATAAGAGACATTTGGGTAGCCTAGTGGATCGCCACTTTCTCGTCACGCCAAGGACATGGGTTCGATTCCAAACATGACGACAATCAGTGAAGTACATTCTAAATGAACTTATCGACTTATAGCTATATAATACAAGAAGCGCCGCAAATTAAGATCTATTCGATTCCTACACTGGATTGTCTGGTCCAGACTCGATTATTTACAGACCGCCTCTGGAATATTACTGAGTGCGGCGTTAAACAACAGACCAACCAACCTAAACTAAACAACCATCAGTTCTATACGAGGACAGCTGGAGTCATATATATAGGCAGTTGGTATGAAGTACGGACTTAACATTACTAAGTAATATAATTTCTGCACACTAACAGATAAATCTGATTGTGAGAGATGAATTATGCACAGACAGAACAAGACGCGCCAGAGTCGGGCTGTATCAGAGCAGATGATTTAGACAGGTGTATGGATTTATAGAACTCCCAGGGAGCATCATAAAACGCATGTAAATATATCTCCTCGTGTGTTCTGTGTTTGCGGAAATCCTATTACAAGGATGTTTCATCGTGTATTTTTACCTTGGCAATGCTATACTTACGCCAACTACAGTAACAACACTATTGTTATAATGAAACCCAACGTTGTAAAGAATGCATCCTGGCAGTTATGGACCCGGCGTTGTGGAATGTTTCTCTATGCGATACCATTCAGCATGGGAAATGTCACATATACTTATCGCAGTCTAAACATTAATAGGCACGTATTTCAACTGCGGCTGATTCGGGTTTATAAAAGGGGGCAGTTTGGTTTCTTTACGCCTTATAACTGTCGTGGCGCGTCATACGGTCTGCCTGTAACACGTGCTGCACATTCGGAAAATGCGGATGAAGAGGAGGAGTTCCATCACAAAATGAGTCAACAGTTATGTTGTTTCTGTAAACAGGTTCAGAGAAACATGGTTTCCTTTGAGAATTCATACACGGTTCTGTCGAGGATGATAGACGAAAAGTCTTGATACTTGCCTCTTCTGGCGTGACCGAAACCATTGATCGGGAGGTTGTTGAAAAATTGCGGACAGTCCATGTGAAACGATATTAGCCGTAATGGGACGATGAATAATCAGGTTAGGGGCCAGGTAGTACTTTTATGGGGCCTAGATAATGTGGAAAGAATTGATGGTGAGGCTGTTAAGCAACCTGATGCATCTTTTCTGCCATTTTGCACGTGTTGAAAACCAGGCCAGGTTGGAAATGAAATTCATTATCTAAATTTAAACTGGTACTGTTTCGACCTCGAGCATAAATGATATTGGTTAAACCAGGAAAAGTCATCCAAAACAATCATTTAAGGTTGACAGGAAATAGTTCACAGTTCTAATATTCATTCATAATACATATTTGTGCACAGGAGATTATACTAAATAAGGGTTTAATAGGCTACGCTTCGTCTCCGAAAATGTTATAATTTTGATGGAAAAAATAACTTCATTTAAATTAAAAGGGAGCCCAAGTGAGATTACAAATTCTGACCTGAAAGTAAGAATTATCTGGAAGGCTGGTTCATTACAGGAATGACTGGACAGAAGGAAAATTAATATGGTTATGCGAATGTAAGACAGACTAAGGCTTTAAGTAATTTGATATCCTATAACCAAATTTGTTATTTCACTGATTTGATTTATCACACTGAATAAATCATAAATTCTCACTTAGAAATTGGCGTACCCGGGAAAAGAAACTTAACGTATCAATTAAGAAAATATCGCACCAGATATATTTAGCAAAAAAGTATGCATCATTTTGCTTCGTGTGATATCGCACTTATTATGTGCCATGTGATGTAAGGGTCTTACCTGTGAAGCAGTAAATCACACAGACGTCCCCTACAGCGACATCAACAGTGCGGTAATGCCAACCATCACTGCTATTGAGATGGGGCTGGAAGAGGTATAATTTACTTCCGCTGCGTCCCCTCGCCCTCAACAAGCATAACATACCCGCGATGAACAAGTTGGCAAACCATTTTCTCTTTCCATGTTCAGTGCGCAGCATTCATCAAGCCTAAACCATAAGCTTGTGTGACTGTTTTTCCACGCGTCCAATGATGAGTGTGCCATGCTTATCTGTCTAGGGTGCAAGGCATTCTTGCTAATAATAGTACGTCTTGTTGCATGCATCAGTAGGGAGTTGTTTCTTTCTGACAATTCCTGAATGGCACAACCGTTGTCTCTCTATCGACACGGGATCTCACCACCGCACACTAATCTCGGGGATAAAAGTGACAGGTTTCTTGAAAGCGAAACACTGCATCTGATTATCTGTCGCAGTCAAATATTTGTACATCTAAAACATAACAGTATCACGGTGGGGTGAGTTTAAAAGAAAAGATGGGTGTGTATTCGAACCTGTTAGGTAACCAGGCTGCGAGAAACAAACACGCCCGGAAGAGGCTGTTTGTAACGGTATGTGTTTGCTAAAAGCACAGCTAATAACCAATCACATTTCTCCAGTATCATATCTCAGACCTAGAAAAACCTATGGTAAAATGTGTGTGAAATTTGGCAAGTCTTGACTGCCTCTTTGGCCTTCAACAATACCAACTCTGACACCTTAGACGTGTGTTATGGTGTATACAGCTCTGTTATAAAACAGCTTAACTGCCAAATGTGTGTTTAAAGAGCGAACCCATACAAGTAGGGGTGACCCCTTGTGTTCCGATGTTTGCTTAAGCTTATCAATCTGTTTGTTATGTCAATTTAATCTAAATAAAACTTAATTTAATTAAGTTCTTGGATTGGATACAATTACATGACTGGTGATTTGAGTCAGGTGTCGTTATATCGTTGTGATCATTTACAGTACAAACAAAACGTTATCTATGATATTGTTACAGTACACGTCGACTAGTTATCAATATAAAGTTTCATTAAATGTCTGGAGGAAACGGGAGAAGGAGGGAGACTGATCATGCGAGGAGAGACAAAGGGAAGACGAGGGCGGTATGGAGGTGGCACGCAAGGACTGAGAGCTAGAAGGTGGGTGTCAGGTCAGAATACGAGGAGATAACAAACAATGAAGAGAAAGAGAGACGAAAAGAGGTAGAAAAGAAGGAGAGAAACATGGTATCAAGAGAAGCGGGGCAGAATGGGACTAAATATAAATAGAAACGAAAGTAGAGAGAGAGAGAGAGAGAGAGAGAGAGAGAGAGAGAGAGAGAGAGAGAGAGAGAGAGAGAGAGAGAGAGAGAGAGAGAGAGAGAGAGAGAGAGAGAGAGAGAGAGAGAGAGAGAGAGAGAGAGATACGACAATACGCAATGTGTAGAATAATTAAGACATACAAGAAGGAGAGCCTATATCCAGACTGGAGGGAAGAATAGGAGGAATATTATTACATTTACAGAACACAAGAAAATACGAAAGAGAAAGGAGTGTAATGAAAGAAGAGGACGTGAATGAGGGAGAGGAGAGAACAAAATGTAAGACAGAGAAGGGACATAAGGCTTCTAAGACGAATTATAAACCGAAAGACAAAATGGAGGGAAAAATGGAATTTCAAAGTATTTTAGTAAGGAACGAGTAAGAAGAAACGAAAGGTGGAGAGATATACAAAACGAATAAAAATAAGAGAAGTACAACCTACCTTAAGTAATGAGTAATTTCATAACGTTAATCCGCCATGTCAAACAACTGGCATTGTTTTATGTACCCAGAAGCGCCAAGCTACAGAATCGCCCGACACATTCCCCAAACATATCGAAGTATCGTACTACCGCCTTAAGTGCTATAACGCAGATAAACGACCATTGTATGCTAATGAAAGGCAAATATTCTGCCTTGAAAGGACACTGCATTCGTGCCAGGACAGTGTGCATGAACTCTGTCAACAGAACTGGAGGATATGTCGGCACGCAGGATTAAAGCCACACAGACATGGTGAGGTGCACGTGATTGTTGTTTGATTGTTTGTTGTTTAACGCCGCACTCAGCAATATTCCAGCTATATGGCGGCGGTCTGTAAATAATCGATTCTGGACCAGGCAATCCAGTGATCAACAGCATGAGCATCGATCTGCGCAATTGGGATACGATGACATGTGTCAACCAAGTCAGCGAGCCTCACCACCCGATCCCGTTAGTCGCCTCATACTGCAAGCATGGGTTGCTGAAGATCAATTGTAACCCGGATCTTCACGGGTCTAGATGTACGTGAGGCGAAATGGGGTTTCACATCGTGTTCACCACTGTTTCACTTAAGGGTTGCAGGTTTCATTTTGTCGTTTGTTGTGGAAAAAGGTCCAGGTTCGATCCCTCCACGGTGATGGTCTTTTCACGGATTTTTTTATTCTGCCTGCCGATATTACCTTTCATGGGGTATCGAACTCCGAACATCCCCAGTACAAGCTAACGGTTTAACCACAAGACCCCCACAAGAGATTCATAGTGCACGCAATCTATAAAATAATATATACTCATGCCAATAATGGTTGTCACCCCCACCCCACCCAAACCCCACACCCACACACCCTCTCCAATAAAAAAAATTGATGGCGGTGACAACCATTATTGGCATGAGTATAGTTCATATCAGAATAAATCGAAATACGAAATGGCAACTAATTCATATAAATTTAATGCATTTGCTATGCATATGATCTATTTCTGTAGAACCAACACATTCCCTTTTTAATTGAAAAGGCCCTTAGATTCAGAACCTGAGGAAAACCTAGATTTGCGTCGTTCAGACCTTAGCATTGTTGAAAGGGCTGGAGGGAAGGGAAATAATTCGGTTCAGGGACTGTGAGACAGACTTGGTTTCATTGTGAAGACTCGATTGTCGACAGGCCACCGTCGTATTACAGGGATCCGACAGTGGGGCGACAGGCAGTAAACAAACACTTCCATTTATGCACGTTGTACGTAGCTATTTGTAGCCCACAGAGATTCCACGGTTAAACATGGATACCCCTCTCAGGCAGATTACACTGATTCCGAACCGACCGGTCATTGGTTTGTCACAGTTAGTCCGTCCGAGCATAAGACAGGGCGGACACAAGTACCATTCTGTAACGTGTGTTGGTATGACGCAGTCAGGGGATTGAACCACAACCCTCCCTATCCTTGCAGGCGCTCAAACCATGAATGTGTGTCTATGCATGCATGTATGTCTGTGTATGCGCGCGCGCGTGTGTGAGAGACAGAAAGTTGGATTCAGAGAGAGAGAGAGAGCGTGCATGAGTGTGAGTGCCCATATCACACATATTGCGTCACACACACACACACATATTGAATCACACATATACAATCCGATTATTGTACACATATACAGTCCGATTATTCTCTGCCTTCTTATATGCGTACACAACGCACCACTTGTGAAGAACGTTATGCGAGCTAAATGCTGTTGGGTATCCGTGTGATTAAACCATTAGCCCGTCACGCTGAATATTCTGGGTTCGATTCCCCATGAACGGTGTTGTCGGCAGTCAAATATAGCTTCCTTGAATCTGAAGTGATTTCATCCCAATATACTCACTCAAATACTGATTGAATGCAAGTCCCTTCTCATTATTACCATAACAAAACTACTGTCCGTCGTTAATTCGAGATTAAAATACCCAGATTTTTTTCCATAATAAAAAAGAACACCAGCATCGGGGGCTACAACCGGAGTTTTATTTGTTATAACAAACACCACTCTTACCGCTAGACTACTCAACCACGCACTTCCCAGCCACACTAATACTGTCATCAGACAGGTTTATGTGAACCTTTAATATGTCTATCGAGTCATGTTTCTGGCAGGTTTGACAGTTTCAGAAATAAAATCCTTTTGCTTGTTCGTCAACAGATATCAGACATATTGATCAATGGCTCACCATCACATAGTTGATGTGAAATGATCGTATTCATTTTACGTCATTAGGAATCCCAAACACACATGTCATCATGTACTAATTACACGGGGACTTTTTCACAAGGAATATAACTTAACAATATATATATTCAGCACAACATATATTCAAATTAATTAGAACGATTCCGCGGTATTCCATTCCATCATTACTATACAATATTCTCATCAGAGGGTCTAGACCCATCTGTACCTGTCACCACCCACAAACGTAATTATCCATGGAAATACGCATCGACATTCATCATTTTAATAAAGTAAGTAAATTTATCCCCATTCATCAGAGCAATGTAATTGCGGGGGTGCCTTGGTAATTACGCCCAAACACCCACAGTAAATCAACACCATATTTGCTGATACGCCAGATATCTGTACAGAGGTTCCAGCTACATGATTGTCTTAAATGAAGTCCCTCGAATTCGAGCCAGTGTGGGCGAAACAGATGAGCCAATTTAGCGTCATTTATTTCCTACGGACACTAATATACTTTGGTGCTTCAAATATTACTTAGCGGTCGTCAGTCCGCTGAAGCCCAGTTGATAAATAGAGAAGAGGATCCACCGAGGGGGAGATTAGAAGATGGGGACGTAGGGGGGAGCTGGCAGATGGGAGTTTAGCCTGACTGATCAGATACAGACCTGATGGAGATGTTAATGCGCCAACGGATAAGGAAAAATCAAATCAAATTTTATAGATTACCCATGATACCTCGAATCACTGAAAAGCGGAAGTGTCTCCAGAGTGGTCTACCTTGGATTCAGCAACTCATGGGGTGATACATCATGTTGTTAGTGAATCTCTTAGCCATAATGGGTCATCTCAAACTGGGAGACTCGATAAGAATGCAGTTATTGAAGTAAAGAGGCAGCTATTGTTGATCCTGTGGTAATAGAGGGCCATAAAATAGGCTAAGCTTTTCTTAGATGACGATGAAAGGACAGTTGCTCGAAAATAGTGATCTGTTGTTATGGCCATGGCTGAACACAACGCGGGTCCGAGTCAGGTGATAACAGCGTCGAATGTATCCCAGGTAGGTCACTGTGATGGCAGATATGTTACTTATATAGGATATGTGTATTTTGGGACATAACGTTACATGATGATCTCCAGCTAACTAACAAATTGTCAGTGCTGTGAGTAAGGACTTAATTGACATCTTCTATTTCGATATAATATCCTGGGTTATGGATACCAGAGATTTGGTAATGATGGATGGCATTTCTGTGATTTGATATCGCGTGACTGAAATATATTTGATCAGGAGCACCGGGAACTAATCAAAGAACGGGTTCCAGCTGCTCTGATCAATCGTGGTCTATTTAGTCCCTGACTGTTCAGATAAGTTCACAAATCTGATTAATGTCCAAGGTATCTGCTGATTTATGTACCTTAACGGCGATACAGAAGGACACATGACAAGATTTACTGACTATTCGAGAACGTTGGGTCTATTTATAATGGAGTTGCACAAAAAAAGCTTCAAAGTTGCTCAACTTGTTTCCTATTCTTAAAGTTGAGTGCCGGTGGGGCAGTCTAGTGGTTAAAGCGTTGGCTCGTCACGCCGAAGACCCGGGTTCGATAACCCACATGGGCACAATGTGTGAAGCTCATTTCTGGTGTCCCCCGCCGTGATATTGCTGGAATATTGCTAAAAGCGGCGTAAAACTAAACTCAGTCAGTCAGTCAGTCCTAAAGTTGAAAATTGCAAAAACATACACAGCAGCGACTTGAAAAGTTTGAGTTGGTGAGTTAGGTTGAGCTTGTGTTTGGCAAAAGGGCGTGTCAGTTTCGTGAAGGCGGGATGTGGCACTTGCGCTGACATTAAGAGAATATAATGTGATGACAAATTGCTTGCCTTGTACGATAAATGGGTTATGTGAAGATATAGCTGTAAAGCCCCCAAATGAATGCAACGTCGCTTGGCCAATTAAACTTAAGAGAATACAGGTGTGTTTTACCTTAAAGAAAAATGTACTTACTGCAACACATCTAGGAGAGATGACTTGATCTCCTCCAAGCAATATGTTATGTGGAGGCCAATTGAAGTGAGTAAGTGAGTTTAGTTTTAAGCCGCTATTAGCAATATTCCAGCAATATCACGACGGGGGACACCAGAAATGGGCTTCACACATTGTTCCAATTTGGGGAATCGAACCCGGGTCTTCGGCGTAACGAGTAGCGTAACGCTTTAACCAGTTGGCTACCCCACCGCCCCAAGAGTGAGTGAGTTTAGTTTTACGCCGCACTCAGCAATATTCCAGCTATATCGCGGCGGTCTGTAAATAATGAAGTGTGGACCAGACAATCCAGTGATCAACAGCATGAGCATCGATCTGCGCAATTGGCAACCGATGACATGTGTCAACCAAGTCAGCGAGCCTGACAACCCGATCCCGTTAGTCGCCTCTTACGACAAGCATGGGTTACTGAAGGCCAATATTCTAACCCGGACCACCGCCCCAGGAAGTGTATATTATAAGTGTATAATATAAAACATTGGATATGACATAACAGAGCAATGTATAGGCCGATTTTAGATGATATATACATGTATTCAATTACTGCTACGATATCCCAACATGGGAGCATGGTGGACAAAAGGTCTGAGCGATAAATACATATCAAGTATTCTATGCAGAAGATGATGTATCAAATATTACTTATCTCAGCAGAAGAGGCAAAATAGAGGTCAGTTTTAGATGATACATATATACCAACTATACATATCCCATCTGAAGAAGCACAAAGGAAACCAGTTTGTGATGATAATATTTCTTATCTCATCAGAAACACAATTTTAGATGATAAATATACATGTATTAACTATTACTTATCCCAGTTGTAGAAGCACAACGGAGACCAGTTGTAGATGATAAATTATTACACATATCAACGTTTACTTTTCCCAGCAGGAAAACCGTCATCATATGAGCGAAATATTCTCAAGCACGACGTTAAACCCAATTTCACCTCACCTCACCCCAGCAGGAAAAGAACAACGGAGGCTGGGTTTCAGATTAATAATGTGAGTAACTCTCAACTATTGTATGACATGCTAGCAGGTAGACATGAGATTTGGGAGATGTAGGACATTGTCATGCGTGTTCTTGCTTCTGTAGCAGATTTGATGATATAAGGAAAGATGCGTGTTTCACTTCCTGACACGTGATACTGCTTAACGACATTGCAATGTTGCGTTAACTTGTGGAGATAACATAGCAGCTCTCGTAACAGAACATTGCCACACAAACAACCGACTCCCGACTACAACAAATAGAACATGTATTTTCCGACAGGAATGCAGCAGTACGTTTCTTACGCAAGTGCGTTTCAAATATTTGACCGATAGCTGTTTTCCAAGAAAGAAAGAAATGCAGTTTGTGGTGAAGAATGACAATACAGACTTTTATTACCTTCTGTAAGAAATAGTGCAGTTGAACTACCTAGAGGCCTGCGGTTGTGTTCGTGCATGTCAGTATACATTCAGAACATTTTTCCAACAATGAGCGTTCAACATGATTCATTCGGAGACTCTCGGACCGCTGACGAGCGTACGGAAACACTCGATCACTGACTGAACGTAATGATGTCATTTGGCGGGCAGAAAAGGGGACTATGAATGGCTTTGAGGATGTAGACAAGAACACCTTTATGGTGATTCAATACCATGTCTGAACAAGACTTATATTTTAGTCGTGTTGGATATAGATGGTCGCATGCAGAATAAGTGGATCTCCAGTTAAAGACGTCAATCATGACTATGCGCCTTTGGAAGCAGTTGCAGCTGATCTACGAGTGTTGTACCACGACAAGGCATACTTCAAACAACCACTAAACTGTTGAATACGTATCCACCTGAATACAATTAGCCATGCGAATAACAAAGGCACATTCCCCATTACGATTGCATCGTAATGATAAAAAGCATTGTTATGGTGGTTTGATCATTTTAAGTCGGCTAACCTAATGATTAAAAACTTCCAGTCGTCACGCTGTAGACCCGGGTTCGATTCCCACATGGATACAATGTGTGAAGCCCATTTCTGGTGTCCCCCGTCGTGATATTGCTGGAATATTGCTAACGCTGAGTAAGACCATACTCACTCACTCACTCATTTAATTCATTTGTAAATAATTCGTTCTTGTCACTACGATGTAATATTTCATAGTTCGAAAGCTCTCCGCTGACAATCTGGAATATACTTCAGAACAACATATACGTAAAACATAAGGCTCGTTACACTAAAGGCAAGTTGTTTGAAATACAAGGCTAAACGCAAATGCCCAAAAATCAGAAACATCCACAATTTCAAAAACACGTATAAGTGTATGAAGACTGGCGTTCGTGAAAGGTTCATTGAACACATATGCAGACTGCACACACGTGCACATACAGGTAACATCTTACATTAATTTAACGCTAATTAAACTAGACATAACATCTCCGTATTACTGTTTCACGTGTGATGTTCTACTGATTGATAGTTCAGAGCCTATCTTGCCAATCTGAGACTGAATCGCAGAAGGTTTTCCCCCCGAAATGTCTGGCGGAAGAGGTTTTCGTGTGTGGCTCTGGTTTTTTGCTCAGAAGGTCTGGTTAATTAGTGTTGGTGCAACACGAAGCACGGCAGACAGGGGGTGAGGTCGCAGGGGAGGGGGTGCTAGTTGGCACACGCTGAATGACAATAACAGACAAACATTGCATAATGTGTGAATGTCAGCGACAATGTTAATCAGTTGGAATAGGGCGGTTTGGGAGTTGTAAGGTTGTAAGGTTGTCTGGCTAGGGCGTCGGGAGTCGGCACGGCAGTATCCCTCATACATATCAATACAATGGCGTCCGGTAATTCCGCGCACCTAAGCACATCGATCGCAACATGGCAACTAACGTCTGTTATTTTTTGTGATTTATGTGACTAAACATGCTGGTATGCATCATATTTACGTAGAAATATAAGTTTTATTGACGACTATAAGATTCTAACGTTGCATTATGCCATACGGTTGACCTTACCGGCGTTCTGACGACATCGATTGCTGTCCGGTAATTCTGCGCAGCAACTGATGCGCATAACATCCAGTTGGGGATCCGAAGTACGGAAGCGTATTAGGGCCAGATTATTTTCAAAAATCACTTCATCAATGTAAGGAAGAGTGTTTCATATTAAATCCAATTATGAATAATGAAGAAAAAGGTTTAAAAGTGTGAAAAAACGAATTTTCATAAAACTGTCAATTTATCTGTTAATTACTGTTATTTACTTACCTTTAGTGATTAAAAGCCAGTCCCTTGTAGAAATGTCTCGATTTCAAGGGCAAATGTGGTAGCAGACGATGTTTACCTCTATACGGAAGTTCGCTATTGCAGCTGCGCAGAATTACCGGACGCGCGGAATAAACCGGACTCGCTTGTAGTAGTAAGCCAGAGCGCCAGATTGTTTCATAGTGAGTGAATGAGTTTAGTTTTACGCCGCTTTTAGCAATATTTCAGCAATAACACGGTGGTGGACACCAGAAATGGGCTTCACACATTGTACTCATGTGGGGAAATGAACCCGGGTCTTTGGCGTGACGAGCGGACGCTTTAACCACTTGGCTACCCCATCACCATTGTTTTATTTGGGTGTGTGACGGAATGTGTACAGTATATGACAGAGGGTATAAATCAGTATCCACTTGTAAGCGAGGTGAGGGTGACAACGTTTCGGAAATACAGATTTGTTTGTTTGTTATTTAATACTGCACTTATCAATATTCCAGCTATATAACGGCGGTCTGTAAGTAATCGAGTCTGGACAAGATAATCCAATGACTGAAATCATGAGCTTCGATTTCTTTATTGGGATACGATGACAGGAACCTAGTCAGCAAATATCTATTTTCATTTTTAAACCTGCCTCTGTTTTACATTTAAAGGGTGCTGATCACCAATAAATAGTATACCAACTGTAAAAAAAAATGTTTAATACGTCAAAATTAAAGAACAAAATGGCCGCCAAATCACCTTTTTGGTGGAAAAATACTGAATGCTTACATCGGTATATTGTGATGTATAAATGACCACTGTACAAGTAAAATGTTAATATTGTTGTCACCACAAGGTACAGAACTGCCTTTCATTAAAAACAATAGTTAAATTGGATTTCGTTAACAACATTATTTCATCCCAGAATTATTTTTTACATGTATTTTATCAAAATTGTCATAGATTATTAGGAAGTTGTTAACAAAACGTTTTAGCTGTTAGATAGTTCATATGGTCAGCAACACATTATGAAACATTATTGAGCGCAGTGGTAATTGTTTTGAATGGGGTTTTTTTAAACAATAGGTGACAATTAGAGTGGTAGTTTGACAATTCAAAATAATGAATGGTCGTTTACTTTTGATGGTTGCCTTTCTAAGACATGTCAAGACATCTTCCTTGCTGGTGCAATTATTGTAAGTATTCCTCCTTTGACATTTTATTTTCGTAAATTCTTAATGGAATAATGTATCTACTTTCAATAAGGGCAAATAAAAACAATAAAATGAAGAATAAACTGCATTTTCAGTTTGGAAGTGAACCCTCATGTTCAAACCCCATTGACTGGAAGAAATGTATGTTTTGTCAAGAAGTTAACTTGAAACAACATCTCTATTCCTTGATGATATCAAACACCAACTCTGATATTCTGGAAGCTTCTCGATTTGACCAGGACTTGACTTGTAAACTTGCTGGTGTAAAAGACCTAATTGTCTCCGAGGCTAAATATCATTTGCCTTGTCTTAGTTCTTTTAAAAGAACTACCTAAACAAACAAAAACCAATAATGCTCATGACAGTAACACAGACCCGCCAATGACATGGTTGACCTCTGAGTTGAGTTATGCAGCAGATAATGTTCATGTTCTCAGGCTGAGCGATGTCTGGAAACGGTACGAACAACTAGCAGTCAAATCCAACGCTTCCACTACCGAATCGTTAGTAAATCGACAGGCGCCATTCAGGGAAAAGCTTCATGTTCACGTTGCAGAATTGATTACATTTTTGTGCAGACATATGGATCTTCTACTGATCGCCAAACGTTACTTGTACCTGCTTGGTAATGTAATGGAATTACCATCTCTCAAATAGCAGAGGCTGATGAAAATCTGACAAGGCCAATTTACGACCGTCATGAAGACATCTTCCATGAATTAGTTCATGTTGCTTTGAAACTTCGGGGTGACTTGATAGACACACCATGTCATACTGGTGTTGGGGTTTATGAACAAAGTGCCGTCAATTGTATACCGGACAGTGTCTACATGTTCCTTAATCTTTTGTATGTACACCTCATCCAGTAACGAAATCCAAAGATCTTGTTCAATTGTTTCCCAAAGCAGGACATACATCAAGTTACAAGCAGGTCATGCGACTTGACACATCCTTGGCAGAATCAACGTTGAAAACAATGAATCACACCACTGGGTTTGTGATACCACCAAACCTCATACCAAACAGATTTGTTTTATTCACAGCAGACAACATTGATATTCTGGATGAAACCTTGGATGGAAAGAAATACCTTTCATGCAAGACAAGAAGCAATGGGGTAGCGTGGACCAGCCCCCGCTGTGATGTTTGACACATTGAATGATATGATAGGTTTTCAACATCTACATAAAACCTCTCGTGTTGACCACAATGGAAAAAAACATGAGTTTTTCTGACCCGTATGATCCTTTGACTCATAAAAACCGACAAAATGATTGGAATCCCCATTGATTTTATGATGATAATTGCTCACTTAAAAATCCCCAATGATTTTCATACAAAACCATATCTGTACAAGTATGGTCCTGGAATGTTTAATGTTGAATTTATTGGTGAATGTGAACATTCAAAATGCCATTTTGCGTGTCTTACACGATTTAAGGTCAATGTGACTATATGACAGCCAGCAGTCTCCTCCTCTTACCCACTGTCAGCCTCCTGATCCTCTGAATGGGCACTTTACGCCATTCCTCGTGTAAAGCAGCTTCCAATTGGGCCAGGTTCTCTTCCAGCTGATCCATTACCAAATTATGATCTGGAGGAAAGCTTGTGAAGCTATTCTATCACGTCCCGAAATCACAGAAATTGGTTGGACAAGAGCAAAGGTCTGCAATACCTGTTGATGTCTTTGGATCCCATTCCTGAAGCCTGCCTTGCACTTATCACATGCTCATGTCAAACAAAATGTCAAACAATGCGCTGCAAATGCAGGAGATCAAATCGTCCTTGTACTGCTATACGTGTGGCTGCATGAGGCCTCGTGATGAGGAAAGATGTTTCAATGACAATTCTAATGTGTCACCGATGATCACATACCGTGCACACCCACCACTACTTGCGGCGACTATCCCGGCAATTGTGTTTTTCAATTTTGAGGGTCCAAAAGATATTGGAATCCTATTTATTCATGATGAGTACTCTTTAAATTTCTTAAAAAAGTCATCTGAACTATGTAACAACTTAAACGTTTTGTTAACTTATTCCTAAAAATCAATGACAATTTTGATAAAATACATTTAAAAAATAATTTTGGGATGAAATAATGTTGTTAATTATTGTTTTAATGAAAGGCAGTTCTGTACCTTGTGATGACAACAATATTAACATTTTAATTATACAGTGGTCATTTATATTTCACAATATACCGATGTAAGCATTCTGTAATTTTTCCACCTAAAAGGTGATTTGGCGGCCATTTGGTTTTTCAATTTTGACGGTTATCAACACTTTTCTTTCAGTCTGTATCTTATTTTTTTTCGTGATCAGCACCCTTTAAATGTACAACCGAGTCAGGTTTAATAAAAAATGAAAATAGATATAAAGTCACAGGTGATGATATACTGTGCACACCTACCACTACTTAAAGTGACTATGGCGGCCATTTTGTTTTTCAATTTTGAGGGTCCAAAAGCCTTTTTCAGCTTAGAATCCTATTTATTCATGATCAGCACTCTATAAATGTCTTAAAAAGTCAAGTTTCCAAAATTTATGAAAATACCGTGCACATCTACAACTATTTTAGACCATTTTGGCGGCCATTTTGTTTTTCAATTTTGAGGGTCAAAAACACCTTTTTCAGCTTGGTATCCTATTTTTTTCGTGATCAGCACCCTCTAAATAGGTAAAAGAGCCTGGATACCAAATCCTACTAAAAAAATGCCTCTTGCATTACTTTTATCCACAATTGGTCCTAGTCTATAACCAGAAGCAAGACCACCAGAAAGACTAACCAGAAGCAAGACCACCAGCAAGACCACTACCAGTACATTGTTGAGACACATTCACAGGGTCGACAATTACGAAGAAAAGATTCGAGACATAATATTTTTAGCAATACAACTGACTGAGTTGAGTTGAGTTAGACTTTACGTCACATCGGCATTATTCCAGCCATATAGTGACGAGACAAAGTCTGAATTAATACAAATGAGTTTCATTTCAAAAGCATATATATTCATTACATTGTCATTTAAAAACAGAAAATGTTATAGTAGTAAATGCAAAAGCACGCAATTTGTTATTCACATTATATAGTTACAATTTATGATACAGGTAAACTTCCCTCAGGTAGTTAACACTGAGATGCCCGCTCACGCGGGAAAACAGATCTTTCAGATTTCTTGCATCATAATGTGCATCCCTTGCAGTTGAAAATTCCGCACAGTCAAGCAGAATATGCTTGATGGTGAACACTTCATCGCAAGAGATACACATGGGAGGCCCATCCCCATCCGTTTTCAGCAGATAGTCATGAGTAAACCGACTGTGGCAAATACGACATCGTCGTAAAGTTACCTCATCACGTCTTGACTGACAACCCAATTAGGTATAACCAATTCATGAAGTGTCCCACCTTCTTTGGATGAGGTCCCGAGTATAACTTTTTGATAGTGGGTTTGAAATCACTGTACAACTGATTGAATGATAATAAAGCAACTTAGTTGGTTGAGAACCTGCCAGGGCAATAATTTGCAATCATTCACAAATCTGCAACTGTGGGTAGTTCCAGACCAGATTATACCTAATGACATAAACATACACTCGTCTTTGGATAAATATTTGTCACCAATGATTAGATATATGAAAACAACTATGTTTTTTGTATTTATATACACCTTTTATGTTTACGATCTAGCACTGAAACACAGCCGAAGATATTAAAATGCGCGCAAACGGCCCGAAGATTCTTGTGTTGGTCACGATCAAAAACCTTGTACCAGAGGAGGACACGTTCAATGGAAGACGTCTCCATGGTTCTCTTTCCAACTGTTCAGTTTGGGTACCAAGTAGCAGACATAAGAAACAAACATAGCTTTTAAATGAATCTTATTTACTTACAAACAATTATTGTGATATACCCGGCGGTTGCAGAATGTAAACAAACAATCAAATTGGATCATATGGTCTCAGTCCGAAGAGTAAGACGACATCAAAGTTGACGGTCTGAATGATTATGAAAATGCTTTTTCTCAAATCTTGCGTCCTGTGCCAAAGTATAGTGCAAATCATACGAATACATATTTCCTTTACAAACATGTATAAAGCTTGTTTTCGGACATCAAAACCTGGAACTGACCGGTCGAACACCATCAAAAAGCAGTTCCTGGTTTGTGAGGGAAAACATCCAGTGAATAAAGTCTTTGATGGGAACTTAGAAGTTGCATTTGATGGGCATTTAGAAGTTTGAATAATACGAAGACATGAAACCTTTTATGGACAGGAACTTTTTCATTGCTTGTAACAACGTTACAGCGCTACAAGCGTGTTTACAAACAGGAAAGAAGTCTCGTTTCTTCACAACCAGTGGCATAATGAAGTTTCACGGCAGATTGAATTGAAGAGTAGGGTAACCTTGAAACCCATGAACACTGGAAGGGTGGTGCACCCAAAGGTTGTAATCGGGAGCGAATCTGTATGGACTGTTAAAGGCACGCATCATTCTTCATCAACTTAGTTCAATAAATAATACGAAACTTGAGTGAGTGAGTGAGATTGGGCGAACACTCTCAACGACTATGTATATTTTACGTTAAAACGTTTACAATAAATTGTGAAATATAACGCCGCCCACTTAATTATGTAACTGATTACATTACTGTAAATTAGGTTTAGCCATATGAAATACCTTTGATGTTTTTGTTTAAGGAAATTGCTAATGTAATAACAGTAAAAATACAGTTATGATAATAATCTGTACTATAAAACGTCAGGCAACGTGGTTTAATATTCTCATAATAACCAGAGAATGACGCAAAGAGGATCACAAAACAAACGCGCCAGGTAACGGCGGACAAACATACCTCTGTGAAATACACGCATCCTAACTATTTCTAATACTGTTTACAATACATAGAGGAGGTATTTTTTATGACGACCATTGATGTGAAGATACCATCAGCCCCTTCTATTCGCCGGAAGCTTGACGTGCTGCGCATCACTTTCAGACATTTATTTATGCTGTTACTTCCGCTCTTTGTAGAAGGTAAAACATTTCACGTCTAGTGGGGATTTATGTTCAAATTACTTTCTGAACAGACTTCCTTGGCTAAAAATATTATCAATAATTAGAAAGTCGGTCTGTTTTCCAATACTTGGATTGTTTCTGAGGTTTTTGATATCGAGACTGACGTAAGCGTTACGCCCACGTGGAGCGACATCTTCACCAGCTACAGAGTACACGTGAGAGACTTCGTCAACGCCTTCAGAAATATCATTCTGGATATAGCTCATAAATGGAACGAATGGCCGTAGCGTTAGCGCTCTCGATGACGGTGGAACCCACAGAGCCGTGCCGTGTCCGAGTGCCTTGATTAAACCCTGGAGAAATAATTTCACGGGAAGAAAGCCCAACGCAAACGAAAAGTATTCTTTGAATTTCAATGAGATTTCCTTTGCGAAAAGGAACGCGATTTTTTCATCGACCGTCATATGGCGTTCTGCTCCGTGGGACGTATATAGACTTGGCGTAATGTTTCAGACAATTGTATGTCTAAATTTATAACTTCAGAGAAATCCATGACTACATATAGCTCGGTACAACGAGACAAACAACACAGTGTTGGCGCTGTGGGGTTTCATCTTGAATCGATTAATAACAGAAAAGATCACGTAATGTACAGTGTTAAATAAAAAAAATGACATGAACACGTAGCAGTGGTGTGAAAACGGATGTCGGCAACACAGCAGCGACGTGGTAGCGGGTCCGGCAATAAATCACTTACAGGACCATGGGATTGGATTCTTCTGTGGGCTTGATTTCATCGTGAAAGAAGCAGGTGGGGGTAGCATTGTGGTTAAAGCGTTCGCCCGTCACTCCGAAGACCCGGGTTCGATTCTCCACATTGGTACAAAGTGTGTAGGTAATATCTGGTGTCCCCCGCCGTGATATTGCTGGAATATTGCTAAAAGCGGCGTAAAACCCAACTCACTCACTCATGGTGAAAACGTTGGAACAACTGAACTATACATTATCTTAATTTTTAAAAGGAATTTCACCTTTTTCCTAATCACCTACAGATAAAACACATAAAAAGAAAAACTAAAATGGAATACCAGGACTATAGGATTGCCATTTCAATATTACCTCGTGGCATTAAACACATGAACTTCACGATTGTGTTTTAGTTTATGTGTCTTTCCAGGTTAATTGTAAGTGTAGGCAGGGTATAGACAATAAAGCTGTATTTTGGATACAATGATGGTTCGTGAATATGCATTACTCAAGGACAGATAATTCCATGGGGTGAGTGAGTGAGTGAGTATAGCTTTACGCCGCTTTTAGCAATATTCCAGCAATATCACGACGGGGAACACCAGAAATCGGCTTCACACATTGTGTCTATGTGGGGAATCGAACCCAGGTACTCAGCGTGACGAGTGGACGCTTTAACCACTGGGCTACCCCTATTCCATGGAGATGTATTTGATATGTCATCATGGTTGTGTTTGGGGTATAAGATTGTGGTGTTTTGTCAGCTGTTTCCAGACAAGTAATATTTTGATAACGTTTGTAACGTTTAAGACAAATCCAATTTTCATGAAACCTCTATCCTTTGCCTTATATTATGTACACAAAGAACTGAATTAAGCACCCCCTGTATTTTTTGCAATGATAGGTTTTGAACACGTACATAAAACATATGAGGTTTTCTGACTCGTATGATCCTTTGACTCATGCAAAACGACAAAATGATTGGAATTCATGTTGATTTTATGATGATAATTGCTCATTTAAATAATCCCACTGATTTTCATACAAAACAATGTACGTACAAGTATGGCCCTGGAATGTTTAATGTTGAATTTATTGGTGAATGTGAACATTCAAATGTCATTTTGCGTGTCTTAAACGATATCAAGGTCAATACCGAGTGTAACCTCCATGTGACTGTATGACAGCCAACCCACTCCTCCTCATACCCCCTGTCAGCCTCCTGATCCTCTGAAGGGCCAGTCTACGCCATTCCTCGTGTAAACAGCTTCCAAATTGGCCAGGTTCTGTACAGGATGATCCCTTTGCTGCACACGATGACCAGTCATGTCCCAGATATGCTCCAAATTGTTAAGATCGGGGCTCATTCAATCGTGAGACATGTTAGGGGGTGTTTTTTGTGTATATTTTCGATAAAGAGAATAGATCCGAGTCCTTGAACGTAAGGAAACAGCCTACTTTAAAATACATAAGCCTCTCCGCCGTTTCCACTCAGGGCATTTAGAGATGAAATATAGCATGGGCGTTGAACCTAGATACAGTGCTTGTGCAGGTTATCATATAAAGACACACTACATCATCAGATGCATGGAATCAACGCGCACTCGCATCCAATGTCAGTTTACATGAATACATACATCAGCAAAGGCAAAAACATAGACAAGCGTCTAGCAGATGTTGATACTCTGCCTTCATACAAAACAAAAACCGTTTGATTCACAGTAGCTGAATATTTACATGTGCATTTAGATTGTGGAAAAAACTGACAGGTACATGGTGCTTCAGGGGCGTGGAGCCAACGCGGAAGTGCAGAGATAGACATTATCCGATATCCCGTGGGAAAATATAGGGAGGATTTGGCATTTAGGACTATTGTCGAAATTGAGTATTGTGTGGTCACAATGGTGGGTGAATGTGACCAATGGCTGCATGAGTGACCAACGCGGAAGTGCAGAGATAGACATTATCCGATATCCCGTGGGAAAATATAGGGAGGATTTGGCATTTAGGACTATTGTCGAAATTGAGTATTGTGTGGTCACAATGGTGGGTGAATGTGACCAATGGCTGCATGAGTGACCAACGCGGAAGTGCAGAGATAGACATTATCCGATATCCCGTGGGAAAATATAGGGAGGATTTGGCATTTAGGACTATTGTCGAAATTGAGCATTGTGTGGTCACAATGGTGGGTGAATGTGACCAATGGCTGCATGAGTGACCAACGCGGAAGTGCAGAGATAGTCATTATCCGATATCCCGTGGGAAAATATAGGGAGGATTTGGCATTTAGGACTATTGTCGAAATTGAGTATTGTGTGGTCACAATGGTGGGTGAATGTGACCAATGGCTGCATGAGTGACCAACGCGGAAGTGCAGAGATAGACATTATCCGATATCCCGTGGGAAATTATAGGGAGGAATTGGCATTTAGGACTATTGTCGAAATTGAGTATTGTGTGGTCACAATGGAGGGTGAATGTGACCAATGACTGGATGAGTGTCCAACGTAGAAGGGCATGGATAGACCTTATCTGATGTCCCATGGGAAATTATGGGGTGGAATTGGCCGTTAGGACTGTTGTTGAAAATGGATATTGTGTGGTCACAATGGAGGATGAATGTGACAAATGGCTGGATGGGTGGCCACTTGGCGTTCTCAGCTGGGACACTGGTTTCCTTGTTCAAGACTCAAACACTCTTCACTGGTTTAACACTAAGTTTCTAGAGTTGCTAATGGAAACTCGTTGTGATTGTAAGTTTACAGTAATGGTACAGTCTAACGAATGGCCCTAACCTTATATGACAATTCGGGGGATTCGCATCTTGATCATCCAGTGTAGTCCAACATCAGGCTTAAACATGATTGTAAGAAAACATCCCTAATCCCCTTCCGTTGACGTCCAGGACAAAGCAAGCCGGAGTGAGTGAGTGAGTGAGTGAGTTTTACGCCGCACTCAGCATTATTCCAGCTATATGGCGGCGATCTGGACCAGACAATCCAGTGATCAACAGCATGAGCATCGATCTGCGCAATTGGGGACCGATGATATGTGTCAACCAAGTCAGCGAGCCTGACCACCCGATCCCGTTAGTGGCCTCTTTCGACAAGTATGGGTTACTGAAGATCAATATTCTAACCCTGACCTTCATGGATCAGCAAGCCGGAAATCTCCATGCTAATAAGAGCTGATTAAAACGGGGACAGCAAACCTTAGTTGATCTTCTCACATAACTGACATATGCCCGCTCAACAAAACTATCTTAGTTCTAAGGCGATCTCAACTCCACCACAATAAACTCTCACGATATCATAGCGCTAAGCTCGCTTTGAGGAAAGTTCCCAGTATTAACTGCCGTTAACATACCATCCACACCCTGCTGGATGTTATCAACCTTTATGTATCTCCACATATTCCCGTAATGGGCCTTTTAAAATCAATATTCTTTGACGACCAGTTTAAAATGCAATCTTAAACTCATGAAAATCACATCCACGCAAATTGCTATGGTAATGAACGGTGGTTTTTGCTTAAACAGAGCACAGCTTCCTTGTCTTACAAGAAATCTTCCTTTACAAGCAGGCAACATTGACTTTAATGTTTCCAGTGGAACTCAGGAGATAAATGAACAGCACTGTTTGCAACTTGAAACAGTCAACGTTAGTGTTTTCCGAGGCGGTGTTTGAGCAATACAAGGCAGAGCGTTCCCATTGCAGTCGCGTCAATCTAAGTTGCTGAGTGCAAATGTTCATTATGATATACCAACATCCCTCCGGCCCAGAGCTATCACTATACACATTGTGTAAACGTGAATACAGACAATGACAGCTCAGGAACAGACTCTACGGACTAATTCAGCGCTTTGTGGCGGTCTGGTCGCATTAGTCAATCTCCGTAACCTGAAAACCCACGTTCCGGAATGACACGAATGAATCCGAATGTCTTCAACATGGAGTCCATATATCTGAAAGAGGAACGTTGCCAGAGGGTTGAAGGGAATGGGTTGATGGGATTCCGGAAGGGGACACAGGAGGGACTGACTGACAGACTGAGTTTGGTTTTACGCCGCTTTAAGCAATATTCAAGCAACATCACGGCGGGGGGCACCAGAAATGAGCTGCACACATTGTACCCATGTGGGGATTCGAACCCGGGTCTTCGGCGTGACGAGCCAACGCTTTAACCACTAGGCTACCCCACCGCCCAACACGGGAGGGGATTTGTAACGCTGGTGTATGCTGTGGGGCGGTAGAAGAACGATGTGCTAACCTACGGAGCAATGATTGTCGCTGATTGCGGTTTTAGAACTATTAATATTACATGTGTTATATTAATATTACAAATGGTTGACCTTTGTTGAGTTATATTGCATAAATTTGAATTGTTTTTCGTTGTATTTTTCGAAGATGTAACTTTCGCCTTCTCTTCTTACGGTTTCCCACAATGATATGGTCTTTCGGAGAGAACCTGCAGTGACGGAGTGAATTCTTTTTATAGAAATATAGGCAGCAAAACCGAGCCCTCGATCAAAATAAATCACTATTAAGTCACTCATACGATTCACGTGTATATGGATCGCTATCTAATAGGGCGAGCGTATCTGACCCAACGAAGGCACACTTTCAAACATAAACGCCGCATTTTACATTTTAAGGCTGGTGCATCGGCTGCTTGGGAACTGTTTGTTTGATTTTCGTAACGCTACACAAAGACGTATTCAAGTTGTGTGACTGCGGCCGGTACATAACCGAGATATTGTCAGCAAACATCCCACGCCGTTCGGAAGGTGCGGGGGCGCTGTAGTCTAGTGGTTAAAGCACTCGCTCGTCACGCCGAAGGCCGGGGTTCCATTCCCTACATGGGTACAGTGCAGCGTTCGAAAATAACGCCGGTCCTTAGACCCGAAGCCGACTGAAAACCACTGGGACCCACAGCTTTTGTTTTCTTCAGGCCCTTAAGGCCGACAGCTTTTTCATCCCCAATAACTAACTTACAAGTATTATTTCCATATCAAGATATAGGGCCTACACATTCTGATCAGGACCCACTCCTTTTTGTGGGGGGCGGTGGGGTAGCCTAATGGTTAAAGCGTTGGCTCGTCACGCCGAAGACCCAGGTTCGAATCCCCACATGGGTACAATGTGTGAAGCCCATTTCTGGTGTCCCCCGCCGTGATGTTGCTGGAATATTGCTAAAAGCGGCGTAAAACCAAAATCTGTCAGTCACTCCTTTTTGTGGTTCTGGTTCCTTAGAGCCTGCAGCTGTTCAGGGTTAAGTGCAAACACTGGTACAGGGCATGAAGACCGTTTCCGGTATCCCCCGCCGTGATATTGCTGAAATACTGCTAAAGGCGGCGTCAAACCATACCAAATCAGTGAGAAGGACGCCCAGAGGATTTCAGTCTGTCCTTCAAACCAATGATCAGCTTATCCTGGCACCTATAAGTGACGTCACACAAGGGCGACTGGGCTGTAAAGGCCATGGTGATGTGAGTCACAACCCACAATTCCTCTGTTGAACTAAAAGTGTTAATTTAAATTCTATAAAGTCAATATCATGGCAATCCTGGACAAGGCTATCGCGTTATTATATCTCGTTATGCAGTTTACGGTGGAGGGTGTTTTTGTCAAATTGACTCATTTAACACCGTTGGTGTTGAACGAGAAAATACAGATTGATTGATTGCAGCCCACAATGTTCTCTGCGTCAATAAACATTTTCGGTTTATTGATTACATCTGCATGTTTTTATTACATGAGCTGAACAGAACTTCTAGAAATTACTGAATATACGTTGATAAATTGACAAAATCATGACACTGTTTTCACAGTGAACTATTTAAAACATGGTTTAAAGTATTGATTGTTTACAGGCAAACAAACAGTATTGATACAGTATATGTTTATACTGCCTATTGTTGTGATCTAGATAAAATCAAATGGCATACCGTTAATGTGTTCAAACTGCACATTGCTGCAGCGTGGGCTAACCATAATTGAGTGGGTGGGTGTGTGAGTGAGTGAGTGAGTTGGATTTAACGTTGTTTGAACACAATTCCAGTTACATCACGGCGAGTCAGCCTACTGTGGGAAGATTGCCCGGGTGACGCAGGTCTTCTATGTTAACGACTTGTTAAGTTCAAGAGAGTTTGTGTAGACCAACCTAGAAACATAACGGGGACAGGACTCGAACCAGCAATCACAGGATTCTGGTGTGCCCAATGGACGCAATACAGAATCAGAAACAGCCATGACCATTACGTCAATCACGTAACAGTATCTTTCACAACAGAACTGTTCAAGTGACGGGGGGCGGTGGGGTAGTCTAGTGGTTAAAGCGTTGGCTCGTCACGCCGAAGACCCGGGTTCGAATCCCCACATGTGTACAATGAGTGAAGCCCATTTCTGGTGTCCCCCGCCGTGATATTGCTGGAATATTGCTAAAAGCGGCGTAAAACCAAACTCAGTCAGTCAGTCAGTCAAGTGACGGGGCATTGAATGAACTTGTCAACAGAATTGCTCTAGTGATGGGGTGTTGAAATAGGCAACGGGACTCTTATGGTGATAGGCTATTGCACTATTCAGCACAACTGTCTAGTGGTGGACTACTGAACATAACTGTTCTAGTGATGGACTATTGAACATAACTGTTCTAGTGATGGACTATTGAACATAACTGTTCTAGCGATGGGTTTCTGAACATACCAACAGAACTGTTCCAGTGGTGGGTTACTAATTTCTGATGGGCAGAACATAATTCTGCGTGGAAATCCTTCGAATGTTCCTTGCCGAACGCTATATAACATTGCAGTTATATCTCATGCATGTATACTTTGGTCAGAATAGGTATACAAGGACACGACAGAAGGGTAAAAGCGCAGACAAAAAAACATGGGCCCCACCCAGTAAGAATCCTACATTCGTGTGTAAAGCAAGATACTGGGATAGCGTCAGGACGTCAGTCGATCTGTGTTTAGGTATTAAAGTGACGCACCCGTGAAGGTCCGGGGTAGAATATTGATCTTCAGTAACCCATGCCTGTCGTAAGAGGCGACTAGCGGGATCGGGTGGTCAGGCTCGCTGACTTGGTTGACACATGTCATCGGTTCCCAATAGCGTAGACCGATGTTCATGCTGTTGATCACTGGATTGTCTGGTTCAAACTCGATTATTTACAGACCGCCGCCATATAGCTGGAATAATGCTGAGTGCGGCGTAAAACTAAACTCACTCACTCACTATTATTAAAGTGACGACAGTTTCAGCAGCACTACCATAGATAACGGAAGAGTATTGGTCTTTGGATATTGTATGAATTTTTAAGATAAATTAGTTACTGTTTTTTTCTGTCCAGACAAATTCGTCAGTGTCACCGTCATACAAAGCTTGTGTATGAGCCTGGTCCTGAAATTGATTTTCCTCCAGCTAAATACAGGGCGTTTCTATAAGAACAGGTGTTAATATATCATCTTCCTTACTCTCATACATATAGGACAGACTGAAATTGGTGGAAACGTGTTTTTAATTCCCCAATCTCCCTGGTAACCAAAAGAAATTGAACCTGTTCCTTCCTCATCGTAAGGGTCAGTGATACTGTTATTCCATACAAACTCAATCTCTCGGTCAATATGCACGATTATCTCCCGACTGGGCTATAAGTTCTGTGTTGGCATATGTCTGACACAGCAAATCCCCTCGCCGTGTCTCTGTAGCAGTAACTGGTAATTAAGACAAGTGCTTGGGTTAGGGGAGGCATCTTTCCGACCAGTGTTGATATTAGTAGACACAAGCAAATCTCCCTGAAGATGTACAACTCGTTTAAAGCCCTCATTTGTCGGGGTCTTGGCAGCGTGGAACTCTCATGGTATCATCTCTTATTGCCAGGGACAACGTACATCGATCCTGCCTATATGTCAACTCCACACGAGATCATCACGTCAATGCGATATATTACTTAAGTGCATCGCGCTCATCCAGCCTCTTAGTGAATTTTACATGCCCAATTAACAAAATTCGGCAGACGTAAAATCCTTTATATGCCTTTGTCAGACAAATGCCAGAAATCGCGACGTAAGTGGATGTATTGTCTACATTTGTGCAAGTTAATCAAACAACTAGTACGCATTTCCTGATCGCATATGTTAATAGTTTGTATAATTGCTTTAGCTGCAAGTGGAACACTGAAGTAATAACTGTTAAAATAAGATGTCACTTTAGCCAGAACAAACTCGTGGATCACACCTGATTAGACAAGGTAATTCTGAGTTTGGCACCATGCCAACTTAAAAATTTACAGAAATATGTATATCCTTTTAACAGCAGGTTGTGATATATCAGTGCCATGGTCTCTCACTACGTAGTGTAAACAAATCGTTATGCTCACTGTCATTCCGCGCATTGTCATGAAGCAATTGATGTCTCTTTAAGAACCATGTCCATAGAACATGGGTAATTGCTCTATACTGAAAGCATGCCAGGAGAGTGTAAACACCTCGTTATAACACTAGAATCTATCTTACCAAACAAAACCGTCAGAATTAGGAAAATAACACTTTCTTCAGTATAGTTGAAGTTGTTGATCTGATCGAGGAGGTAGTCATCGAAAAGACACAAACAAGATGGCGTTTGCATCAGAACAACAACACAGGTCTCACGGCAACCAAATATGCTGAGAAAATCAAAGATATTGTGTACAAAACAGGATGTTATGAAAATGACCGATTCATGTCGTGTCAAATTAAGCATTGGCGAAGGCCAGAAACATCAATATCCCTAGCTGATGATTTAGTTGGAGACTTAATAGCAATGGCTGCGCTTCGTGTACCCAGCGACGACTGAATTTCTAGATCTGTCATCTTAAGAAAACTCACTTGATTCAAATTATGTTCTTTAAAATAGCCGTTTCATTATCGGCGTCAGGGATAGAGCATGCTTAAATAGTTCGGGAGAACAGCAGTCCCGGGGATGATAAGAACGTCCATTGCAGCATTGCATAACCTTCTAATTTAAAGTCAAATGAGAACGTATTACGTGACCCGCTAATGTAGTCAAAACATTCTTTTCTATTAAAATAAAACCTTTATCAAGCAGCAAAATGTCTTCAGTGCAGGAAGTTGCATGCCTACAATTGCACGAAGGCTATTAACACAGCTTCAACGTCAGGGGCAAACTCCCTGTCTAACATTTACGTAGTCTTCGAGCATAAAATTGTGCGTTGCTGCGATAACAAATACAGGGGATGCTTAACCTCCAATTAAAGCGTATCTGCATTTTCGACAGCTCCTTACCGCGTCGTCAGATAGGCATACTGTTGGGAGTTTAGACTGAGTTATATGAAGTAGGGGAAATAAATCAAACGAAATGAGGATTCTACAGGTGCGTTTGAAAAGTGTGCGGGGAAACTACTGCCTTTTAAATTGGTAATTAATAAGTTAGCATTACAACAACGCTCGTTGGCTGCTCGCTGTTGGATGTAACCAATTTTATCCTTCGGTAACGGGACACGTGTTGTCTTTGTTCGGAAGTTTAAAAAATTCATTTACATTTTAGATGCTTTGCAATATTTTGACTGTTTCGCATTTGTTCATTTCCAGATGTCATTATATTTCAATGGCTGTCACTTATGGCGATGCTCTGCTTCGCAAACAGCCATTAGTAATGATTATTGGGGCCATCTTAACTCCACTTCAAAGGGGCTTTATATGGGAAGACATACATATTAGATCAACGATCGTGATAAACAGCACAGAGTTGAGCTATCTTTTAAAGATTGTTTTCTTATGAAAATAAAACTGAAATAAACGCACGAACGTCTGTATATCGATGTTTTTAGCTGTGATTCATAGCGGCTCGTACGAAGAGTAGAATTCAAAGTCACGTGACTGGAGACCATTAACCGTTAAGTTTGTCGGGGCAGGGAGTAGTGGAAGTAGATGAAGCAGGATCAGTGTTGGAATCGAAGCTTCTGTAGAGCGAATAGCATTGTGTATAAAGGGAGGTCTGCTATCTCTTCGGGTGTTTTAGAACGAGGGGCATCGTGTTGCCTTACTATTGTTGTGTCGAAGTGTTCTAGAGCGCGGAGCATGGTATTGCTTAACTACTGCTGTGTCGAAGTGCTATAGGAGAAGCATCGTATTTCACAACTACTGTTGTGTCGAAGTGTTCTATAGTGAGGGGCATCGTCTTGCTTAAGTACTGTTGTGTCGAAGTGTTCTAGAGTGAGGGGCACCGTAATGCTTAACTACTGTTGTGTCGAAGTGTTCTAGAGCGCGGAGCATGGTATTGCTTAACTACTGTTGTGTCGAAGTGCTATAGGAGAAGCATCGTATTTCACAACTACTGTTGTGTCGAAGTGTTCTAGAGCGACAAGCATCGTCTTTCTTAAGTACTGTTGTGTCGAAGTGTTCTAGAGTGAGGGGCATCTTAATGCTTTACTACTGTTGTGTTGAAGTATTCTAGCGTGAGTGAAATGGTATTGCTCAACTTCTGTTGTGTCGAAGTAGTCGAGAAGAGATTTAATGATAATAATTGTTCCACATAATGTACTACTGTGTTGTTGAAGCGTTATTGCAGTGATGTATATTGAATTCCAGCAGAAACTGACATCACCACTAACTATTCTATAACTAACTTCAAAACGTGTCTGGGGCTTAGTGGGGAATCAGGGGAGATAACCGGGAGTGGCGACAGGTCGCTGCTGCGTGGACAGGAGCTAGCTACAATGGAGACATTGAGTCGATCTGACCTGCAGGTTTTTATCCCCTCACTTTGTCAATGTCACGCGTTGCTAATATGTCATGAAATACTTCCTTGAAATGTTATACCAATTAATACGGCAAATATGGCGTAGAGATATGACACATTCATTTATATTATGTCGAGAAACAAACTGAGCATGTGTCTTGGCTCCGATATCGGTACGTACAACCAGAAATTATTGAGAATTTAAAGATAACTTTTTATATGTTTTTCACTCATTACTCACGAATTAAATGTGAATATTAGCAGGACATAACTCCAGATTCAAATACAGGTAACAGTTAGTATTTTGTCAAGTCACCATGGGCAGCAATGCAGGCTTCAATGCGGCGGGGCATACTACTGATCAAAGAAGTTAGAAAGTCGTGGTCCATGCTGTCCCAATATCGGACCACCTCTTCTTTCATTTCAGCAATATTTGTCAGATTTTACTTATTGACACTTTCCTTCATAAGTCCCCAAACATTTTCTATTGGATTTAGGTCAGGGCTATAGCTTGGCAAATCTAATAATGTCATATTTCGGGTCCGAAGCCAGGCCTGTGAATGCTTTGAACGATGTTTTGGGTCGTTGTCCTGCTGGAAAATCAAAAAATTTCCATAGAACACGTGAGCAGATGGAAGTAAATGTCCCTCGAGAATATCTGTGTACCGCTCACTGTTCATATTCCCTTCAATACACAGAGGGGCGTTGCCCCTAACACAGATATGCCACCCCACACGTTAAATTTCGGACTGTACTTTGGGCGCTGATACAAAGGTTTTTCAGTTTGTTTGGTCAAGAATTTCAGTGTATTAGGAAAAAGCCACACAGAACTTTCATCTGAGAAAATCACATTGTCCCAGTTAAAATTTCTATGCTGTAAGCACCAGTTCAACCTTCGCTCCTTTTGTCCAGGTTTCATGATCGGTGATGGAATTCCTCGACTTTTCTGCCAACCCATTGTATGCAGCTCAGTTCTAATTGTCTCCTTACAGACAGCCACAGTTCCTCTATCAATCATATCCAGCCTTAAGTTTTCTAAACTCCTTCGTTTGGTTTTAGAAACAAGAATACCAAGCCGCCTCCTGTCGCCGACAGTCAATTTTCCTAGGCCTACCTGCGCCTCCCTGGTGCTCAATGCCATATTCATTTGCAATATTTTTCAAAACACGATAAACAGTGGACAAAGGGATGCCTGTTCTACTTGTCCTTGTTATAATACTCTAAAATCAACTTTCTCTTCTCTAAATCATCCATACTGAGGATCACTGAAAATGTCGTCTGCTAGCAAGTAAACAAAGGGGATAACTCTTCACAAACTAATGAAAAAGGATTAACGGAGTTGTCTCTCTTGAATGAAACCAAGCACTTGATAGCAGGTCAAGGTTGTTTATACTAGAAATCCAATTAAACATATTCCTAAAATTCTCAATAATTTCTGGTCATACTATATATGGTCTCAGCTTTGACTATGAGAAAAACATGACCATTACTTGTGCCGCCTCACGACACGGCCTTGACTTAAAGCATCAAGACATAAGTGTAACATCAGCAACAGTAACAGATGCTCATACCACGGTTGTCTTTGTGTCTACCGCATTTACCATGGGTCTTGAAAGTCGAAGGTGACCGACTCTTTGGGCCAATGCGGCGTACCAAAACCTCACAGGCAAACCTAGTCTGCCGTACAGACCCTGAAGCAAATATATCCAAGAATGCCCACGCAAGTCTAGAAAATGTAACAAGTCTAGATTTCCACAGCTTCTGAAAATGAAGAAAAAACCCTGGGCTCCTTTCTATTGTATTTACAATTTTAATTTAAAAACTTTTATTTTCTATACAATATGTTCATTTCAGAAACTAGCTGTTAGTCTAAGGCAAATCCTGATTAGACCCTTATTCTAAACGTAAACAACTTTTGTAAAACCCATAAGCCCACGGAAAGTGCTGCTGGTAAACCTAGGTTCAATATCGGGCCCATTGCAATCAGCATATTTTTTTCTTTTAAAAAATGTTTTCTTAACAATGAGGATCCCTCTTACAACAGCATTAGTGGTTAGTTACAACACATTTGTGTCACCATGTCCCGGTTCAAAGACGTATGGTAACACAGTAGTAACAATCAGATATAATTTATTGATGACGGAAAATCTTCCCGTCGTACATACATTTTGAACGGAGCAGTACGTGCCTCTTGTCTGTCTCACAGTCCCTGAACCACATTATTTTCCCTATTGCCTAGCCCTTTCCGCAATGCTAAAGCCCTAAATGAAGCAAGTCTAGATCTCCTCAGGTTCAGGATCTCTAGTCTCCCTGGGGCTCCTTTTCAATTTAAATGGGTTTATTTGCTACAATCAAAATTATATATATTCAGAGACTAAGCGTCAGTCTGTACGTGCCTCTCGCCAACTTCCCGGCGTTAACGAGGGTAGTAAGATGACGACGAGACGCATCGAGTTGCCTCGAAAATAGAACACCAAAAAACTCTCACGAGATGAGGCCTCAAGCCGGAGTGTTCCTTCTCATCCTGACAATATTTTGTATACAGACATTTCAACTTAACGCTTATTTGACAGCTATGTCACAAAGAGGCTTACAAGGTTTCAAACCGTACGCCGCGTCACCAGAGTTTTCATTCAGCGCCTCATCTGGAATCGCAGAGACTGTGAAGTTATATCACTATTAAATGACTTGAATTCTATGTTGCATTAATGCAATTAATCTGTATGCAAGATGTACAAAAATCGACGATTGATATGCGAAAAGACGTGAAACAATTATTGTTTGAATTGGATGCATTATTGCTAGGTCAAACTAATTTTCTCATTTGCTGTAAAATCTTCTAAGAATCGACTTTCAACAAACCCTCTCTTGGGCCAGTGCCATCATCTTTTCAAGGTCAGTGCCATCATCTTTTCAAGGTCAGTGTATCCCATGTACAATTCTCAGAAAACCAATTCTTTCCTCTTCCCTTTTTTAACCCAAAGGTGATATTTCACGCCTTTATTATTAAACATTAATTTAAGACCATTCCGTGCCCATCCTCCTTAAGCGACGGCGTTTCATCATATGTCATTAAAAAACCAGCCTTTTTGCTATTCATATATTTCCAATTGAAGTGCATATGGAAAGGGCCGCAATGATTGGGTTATGGGCTTAAATTGACGCTTGATGGCAGCCGGTGGGTTGGCTGATCGCTGACTTAATGGATGAGATTCCCCAGGTTAGAGTGAGAGTGTGAGATTCGTCTGATGAAGTCGGGCTGTGCAGTATCATTCTATATTATATTACAGCCTTTCCAGACGCACATACTCTCTGGATAATTTCAGCTTTTATAATTTTCACGCGAAAAAGTAATTCTAGCTAATGAACAATTTTGAGAACGATGGACGCTTTGAAATAAAATGCTAATCACGGCATCGAAATACAAGTCACGTTGAAATCACGATGGGGCGTAGTTTTTGAGTACATGTGTACTGACAATCGTGAAGAGAAAATTGTTAGTAAAACAAGTTCACTTCAAAGCGGTAGGATATATGTTGTTTTCAAATTAATTTGTTTCTGATAACAATAACAGTATCAATCATTTGAGACGCTGACCTTTCATTTATCTATTATGAGATATTGTGGGTTGACGAGTGGGTGAGACTGGTTTGTATTGTATAACGTTAGTTATATCACGGCTAGTCACCTTGAAATAAGAGTGAGTGTGAGTGAGTTTAGTTTTACGCCGCACTCAGCAATATTCCAGCTAGCGGCGGTCTGTAAATAATCGAGTCTGAACCAAACAATCCAGTGATCAACATAATGAGCATCGATCTACGCAATTGGGAACCGATGACATGTGTCAACCAAGTCAGCGAGCCTGACCACCCGATCCCATTAGTCGCCTCTTACGACAAGTATGGGTTACTGAAGACCAATTCTAATCGGATCTTCACGGGAAAGATTTGTTTTGAACTACTGTTACGTGATTTGAGAACAACTACTGCATATGTTATGAACAAAGAAATACGTTAATGGTTCTGTTTAGACGAATAATTGATTGAATGAGCGAGTATGGTTTTACACCGCACTTAGTAATATCCCAACAATATGGAGACGGGCAGTGGCAGATATGGCCACTATATAATACTATACATCGAAGCCATATGCGGGATCGAATACAGGGCAAACTCCTTAACTAGTAGGCTACACCTGTTCCCGTTAGGTCGAACACTGCCATATATTGTATGGGTTATATGCACAGACAATCCTGTACATCTGGCACTGACCTCAGGCGGACAATTCAACTAATTGGACGGGGAGTGATTACTGCAGCAATATTACCAGAAATCATGCTTGACGCATCTATGACATATGTCATGGCGCCATCTAGTGCAAGTACTGGTTTTATATATCAAATAAGTGCTCCTACATAAGACCGTGTGCCATGTGTGTGTAGTAGTATGTATGGTTGTTGTAACAGTAGTAGATTGGTAGTATTAGCAGTAGCAGACGCAGTAGTTGCAGTAACAGTAGCAGTAGCAGCAGCAGTAACAGTAGTAGCAGTAGCAGTAACAGCAGCAGCAGTAACAGTAGTAGCAGTAACAGTAGTAGTATTAGCAGTAGCACCAGTAGCAATAGCAGCAGTAGCAGCAGCAGTAGTAGTATATTTAGCTGTAGTAGCAGCACAAGTAGCAGCAGTAGCAGTAGTAGTAGTAGCAGTAGTAGCAGCAGTAGCAGTAGTAGGAGCAGTAGTAGCACTTAAAATATGTCAAAGAGCAAAGTATGGACATTTCGAGGAAATCATTAGAATTGAATAAATTAATGAATAAAATCAACAGTTTTCATAAAAGTTGTCAAACGTACATCTAAGTAACTAAGTGCTCTTTTCGTGCGATCATGTTAATATGTAAGTCAAGTGACATCTCGGTTTTCGTCACCTCGATCTTTATGCGCGGACACGATGTTTAATGAGAAAACATTTGCATAAAGAATATTTGTCACAGGTCGCTACCTAGCACGATACGTCCAATAAGTTCCATAAGTTACGTATATATGACGATTTGTTGCTTAACACGTTCAGAAAAGCTTTATTGTACCCAAATATAAACAGAAACATGTTCTGGATTTTCCTCTTTTCACTTTGAAAGAAGCGATACAATGCACAATGGTTACTCACATATACTGTGCTTCAATTTGAAGGTAAAAGAATATTACCAAGTGGACAGATCTCAATAACTGTTCTTTCACAATATATTACAATACGTATCGCAATACAGAAGAGTGTACCGCAATATATCGCAATACGAAATGTGGGGAAATACACAGCCCTAAGTAGCAGTAGCAGCAGCAGCAGCAGCAGCAGTAGTAGTAGTAGTAGAAGTAGCAGTAGTAGTAGTTTTAGTAGTAGTAGTAGGTGTAGGTGTAATAGTAGTTGTAGAAGAAGTAAGTGTAGTAGTAAGTATAGTAGCAGTAGTAGCAATAGCCTTTCTCCAAAGCTGTACTGAATGCTAAGCCAATGTATGTATAGTGAGTCTATCCTTCATGTCTAGATAGCCGGACAGTACATCCAGTCTGTTATTTGTTATGTTTTAGAAATTATCATTTAAATTATTAATTTTGATCTAAGAGACTTGTGCAAGTCTATATTGGCTGTAGTGGTGGTGGTGACAGTGGTAGTTGTAGTAGAAGTGGTGTAGTAGTGGTAGTTGTAGTAGTAGTAAGTACAGTAGTAGTGAGTGAAGTAGTTGTAGCAGCAGTAGCAGTAGCAGCAGCATTACGTCTATCTGTGTTCAGTCTACTAACATACCAAATCCTGCTGGCGACTATTGGATAAGGTGCTTGGTTGGCATTTTAGAAGATGCTATTTGATGAACATAGGGAATTTTCTGGGTCTCATTTTCTTTTTATTCTTTGATACAACGTTTCAGGGCTTGTTCTGCCCCATCATCAGGTAAACAATGATCCCAGAAAAGATGAAACCCACGTTGTATCAACGATATCATTATGAAATTAGAAAAATAGCACATATCAAACAACGAGTATATATCGGAGAAATGCACTTGCAAAAACCCCAATACGGAAATAAAAATACTGCTCCGGCGCCACTCATCTCAAGCAATAACGTCAACAACTTGAGTAATGACAGCGAACCGTACCGAGACGCGTTAATGCATGGCGCTGTTGCCGTTACCTTCCCATCAAGGAGGCTGTCTGTTTTATTGGTCAGAAACAATCATACAAACACGGAAACTACGGTATCTAATTTCAGTATTTGTGCTAAATCTGTAAGAAATGCACCCAACGTTGATAATTAGTTGTTTTGTATCAGGATCGGGCATAGATCTGATGACGTAAGTCGTGCTGAAATACAAACCAGCATGACATGTCTCGATCAGTTTGCCTGTTATTGAACAAATATGGCATCTTGTTATATCTATTACAAGCCTATTATATGGTTTCAAGGCACCGCGGTAGACGTATTTACTTAGATCAGGTTTACATAATGCAATAATTCATAGGTCTTCATCGATCCTGGGACGGATTTCTCTTAACCCTATCTTTCCTCACTGCTGACGGTTTTGTGATTGGGATTGTGACATACGAACTTCTATTGAATCATAACCTGTGAAGGAATAAGGTCAGCAACACCCAATGTTATTAATAAGGACTAAGTACTTACTTGGCACATGCGTTGGCGAAAGTCCAGTCACAGACCTTCCCATCCCATCCAAATAAAACATTTGCACTGGAGAACGGATATACTCAATTAAAACTCGCTCAATGAACTCAGTATGGAAGTGTAGGGAACCTTGTGTTGTGTCTTCCTCTTTGGAGTCAGCTGACCTCCTTGTGATGGCTGTGTCGAGGTCACAGCCCACTCGTGAAAACAAATCGGGTAATATAACATAGCTTGTTCTTCATGTTCCATTGTAAACAGAAAGCGAAACCTCGATAGGAAATAAACATCTCGCCTTGTCGTGGACATATCACACAAACTGTAGCTACATATCTTTATCAACCATTAACCTAGTATAGAAACTGTACACGGACGTAAGGCTGGCACACTGGCTATAGGGGAAGTAACTCGCCGAGCAGGACCACCTATATGACTCAGTGAGTGAGTGAGTGAGTGAGTGAGTGGGTGGGTGGGTGGGTGAGTGAGTGTGTGAGTGAGTGAGTGAGTGTTTTACGCCGCACTCCCAGCAATATCCCAACTACGTGGAGGCGATCTGCAAATATTCGAGTCAGGACCAGTGATCAACAACATGAGCATCGATCTACAAAATCGGGACACGATGACATGTGTCAACCAAGTCAGCGAGCTTGGCCACCCGAGTCGAGTGAGTGAGTGAGTGAGGTTTAACGCCGCTTTGATAGCAATGTATGTTCGTGTAAAGCCGTAAGTAATGAAGGTCACAGACGTTACCGGTCTAGTGAAGCCCACGAACAGGAGTAAGGTGCTGACAAACTTAAATTTGCGGCGTCTGAGTCGGGTAAGGCACTCCCGTCCCCGGTAAACAACCAGCAGCCTGAAGTTAGCAGCGGGTCCGTGTTTCGTTATTCGTCTTTCAAATAACGAATAACGTGCTAGCAGCGGGTTCGTTATTCGAACGCTCAACATGGAATAGCTATAGTAGTGCTGTCATATACAATGAAACTCATGTAATAAAAGATGGTGGGATCCATTCACAGTGTACCAAATGTGCATGAGGTGTTTACTTATTCAGCATATTCTGAATAACGACAAAGTAACCAGCACTTGGTTCGTTATTCCGTGTATGCCCCTCAATTCTATCACTGACTGACTGACTGAGTTTAGTTTTACGCCGCTTTTAGCAATATTCCAGCAATATCACGGCGGGGGACACCAGAAATGGGCTTAACACATTGTGCCCATGTGGGGAATCGAACCCGGGTCTTCGGCGTGACGAGCCAACGCTTTAACCACTAGGCTACCCCACCGCCCTCAATTCTATCAAGTAGCTATAGTAGTGCTGTCTTATATATACATTGACACTCATGTAATAAAAGATTGTGGGATCCATTCACATGTGTACAAATAAGCATGAGGTATTTACTTATTCAGCACATCTCTGAATAACGATAAACTAACCAGCACTGGTACATTATTCAATGTATGTTCGTCTACATGTAAGATAACAAATATATCTATTTCATTCGTTGTGTGTAAAGGGAGTATATCAAATCGACTAAGATTAACCGGCAGCTTCATCTTAAAGGTGTACCGTTGTCCCAAACCTGCGTAGTTATTCGGTTATTTTGAATTACGAAAACCTTACCCGCAATGGCTTCTTCATTTTGTTTATGTCTAACAATCTGACAAAGTGTAAGACCGTCTAAGATGTTTCCAAGCAGTTGTTGGTTACTTGGTGTTGTCCAGTAATTGACTCTCAACGTCATCGAGATTTACTATTTGGGCTGTTGTAGTATACGAATAACGAAACACGAACCCTCTGCAAATACAGTAGACTGTATTTGTCTTACATTTGATAGAATTGATGGGCATACATTGAATAATGAACCCAGTGCTGGTTAGTTTTTCGTTATTCAGAGGTTCTGTATAATTAAACATCAAACAACCTTGGTGAAACATGATTATATGACCAGGAAGACAGGCAGCTAGACTGTGATCTTGTCTACATGTGTTGTAGTGTAGACGGGTTGATCTTGACGCCGTTCCTGGTAGGTTAGACTATGTGTTCTTGTACACATGCGTTCTAGGGTAGACAGGTTGTCCTTGACGCCGTTCCTGGTAGGTTAGACTCTGTGCTCTTGTACACATGCGTTCTAGGGTAGACAGGTTGTCCTTGACGCCGTTCCTGGTAGGTTAGACTATGTGTTCTTGTATACATGCGTTCTAGGGTAGACGGGTTGTCCTTGACGCCGTTCCTGGTAGGTTAGACTCTGTGCTCTTGTACACATGCGTTCTAGGGTAGACAGGTTGTCCTTGACGCCGTTCCTGGTAGGTTAGACTATGTGTTCTTGTATACATGCGTTCTAGGGTAGACGGGTTGTCCTTGACGCCGTTCCTGGTAGGTTAGACTATGTGTTCTTGTATACATGCGTTCTAGGGTAGACGGGTTGTCCTTGACGCCGTTCCTGGTAGGTTAGACTATGTGTTCTTGTATACATGCGTTCTAGGGTAGACGGGTTGTCCTTGACGCCGTTCCTGGTAGGTTAGACTATGTGTTCTTGTATACATGCGTTCTAGGGTAGACGGGTTGTCCTTGACGCCGTTCCTGGTAGGTTAGACTATGTGTTCTTGTATACATGCGTTCTAGGGTAGACGGGTTGTCCTTGACGCCGTTCCTGGTAGGTTAGACTATGTGTTCTTGTATACATGCTTTCTAGGGTAGACGGGTTGTCCTTGACGCCGTTCCTGGTAGGTTAGACTATGTGTTCTTGTATACATGTGTTGTAGGGTAGACGGGTTATCCTTGACGCCGTCCCTGGTAGGTTAGACTATGTGTTCTTGTATACATGTGTTGTAGGGTAGACCGGTTGATCTTGACGCCGTTCCTGGTAGGTTAGACTCTGTGTTCTTGTACACATGTGTTATAGGGTAGACGGGTTATCCTTGACGACGTCCCTGATAGGTTAGACTATGTGTTCTTGTATACATGCGTTCTAGGGTAGACGGGTTGTCCTTGACGACGTTCCTGGTAGGTTAGACTATGTGTTCTTGTACACATGTGTTGTAGGGTAGACGGGTTGTCCTTGACGCCGTTCCTGGTAGGTTAGACTCTGTGTTCTTGTAGACTGTTTTCGGGGTGCGCTATGTTTGTGACTATGACTGATTGTTCTCAACACAGAATGTTCGTTTACCTGTGTGCTATACGAAAGAATGTGTCCTTGGAAGCGTGCATGTTACAATGTAGCAAGTTTGACAAAGTTATGAACGATGTTATTATTGAATGGACACAATTACCTCAGCACATCTGGGGAGTGAGTACACCAAATACCCCTGGCGATTCCCCAAGGACAGAACATGGGGGAATGCGCCATGAAGTAGGATGTTATGCAGGTTTAGCTGACTATGCAAATTCCTCTTGTGATGCTGCGAACAAAGACAAGCATAACTGCCACTAGACTCCCATCAAGTCCACCAAGGCGTTTCCCAGTACACCACACAGAATGTACAATCATACTGACATAGCTGGAGAGACTTCCAGTCTGAATTTAATTTCATCTTTCAGTTTCTTCAAGTTTTTTTTCACATTTCGAGTCCTGTCAGAAGGAACATTTTAAAGTAAGGTAAATGTAAATGTATATTTTACGTTGCTGAAAGGGAAGCGAGACCCTGGTATGTTCAACTGCCAAATGCTATCTATGAAAGGGTAATTAGATTGAATATTTCTTGGATTAAACTCAGCTGCAAAGCTCGCACACAGATGTTGCAGACATGGAAGGATGGGTATTTTGTTACTGTCTTATCATCGCCTGTATCTCCACTACACACATCAGCAACTCCCTGTCTCGAGGCGCTTTCATAACGCCGACAACAATAATCCTCCTCAACACCGACATCGTATACGTCGACATCTGTTTTTATGCCATGAGGTCCGTCCAGTCAAACACTGCTACTACGTGCTCTACCATTGATATTATAGCCTTACTTTATGAGTGAGTGATTTTAGTTTTACGCCATACTCAGCAGTATTCCAGCTCTATGGCGGCGGTCTGTAAATAATCGAGTCTGGACCAGATAATCCGGTGATCGACAGCATGAGCAACGATCTACGCAGTTGTGACACGATGACATGTGTCAACCAAGTCAGCAAGCCTGACCACACTACTGCTACTACTACTACTGCCACGACTACTGCTGCTGCTACTACTACTACTACTACTACTACTACTACTACTACTACTTGTACTGCATATACTGCTTCCACAGTTACGTCTATTGGTACTTTTATTACTACAACGAACACTACTGTTTTTTTCTACAACTACTGCAACTACTATTGCTGTTACTGATGCTATTGCTGTCACCATTGCTACATTGGAATGACGTGATGCTGCAGTGAGACGGTTGAAACGCATATTTCGATAGTAACAATGAATATTACTTCTCGCCAGGCCTGAACTTTACTCAAAGATGGGCGATGAGTGCCTTCGTGAGACTGAGAGTTAGTGAGTGCGGTTGAGGGTAGGATTTGCAAGAGTGACTTTATTAGTGTTTGACCAGCTTGAACCAACATTCCATTAACGTCATGTCTATGTGCCCTCATTTAATGTGGAGTCGAAGTGGGTGCACTTGGTACCAAGGATCCATGACTGACTGACTGAGTTTGGTTTTACGCCGCTTTTAGCAATATTCCAGCAACAGCACGCCGGGGGACACCAGAAATGGGCTTCACGCATTGTACCCATGTGGGGATTCGAACCCGGGTCTTCGGCGTGACGAGCCAACGCTTTAACCATTAGGCTACCCCACCGCCCCCAGGGATCCATGACAATCCATGACGATATACCTAGTGGTGAGATGGGAGTCATCGAGATAATACAGGATCTGAGGTGAGACGGGTACTGAGGTCAGGCAGATGGTTTCATGGTGAGATTGCATGCTAGTGATGTATCACTGAGGGGAGACGGGTACTGAGGTCAGGCAGATGGTTTCATGGTGAGATTGCATGCTAGTGATGGATCCATTGAGGTGAGACGGGTACTGAGGTCAGGCAGATGGTTTCATGGTGAGATTGCATGCTAGTGATGTATCACTGAGGGGAGACGGGTACTGAGGTCAGGCAGATGGTTTCATGGTGAGATTGCATGCTAGTGATGGATCCATTGAGGTGAGACGGGTACTGAGGTCAGGCAGATGGTTTCATGGTGAGATTGCATGCTTGTGATGGATCCATTGAGGGAGACAGATGGTTTCATGGTGAGGGTACTGAGGTCAGGCAGATGGTTTCATGGTGAGTGAGACGGGTACTGAGGTCAGGCAGATGCATGTACTGAGGTCAGGCAGATGGTTTCATGGTATCATGCTAGTGATGATCATTGAGGGGAGACGGGTACTGAGGTCAGGCAGATGGTTTCATGGTGAGATTGCATGCTAGTGATGGATCCATTGAGGTGAGACGGGTACTGAGGTCAGGCAGATGGTTTCATGGTGAGATTGCATGCTAGTGATGGATCCATTGAGGTGAGACGGGTACTGAGGTCAGGCAGATGGTTTCATGGTGAGATTGCATGCTAGTGATGGATCCATTGAGGTGAGACGGGTACTGAGGTCAGGCAGATGGTTTCATGGTGAGATTGCATGCTAGTGATGGATCCATTGAGGTGAGACGGGTACTGAGGTCAGGCAGATGGTTTCATGGTGAGATTGCATGCTAGTGATGGATCCATTGAGGGGAGACGGGTACTGAGGTCAGGCAGATGGTTTCATGGTGAGATTGCATGCTAGTGATGGATCCATTGAGGTGAGACGGGTACTGAGGTCAGGCAGATGGTTTCATGGTGAGATTGCATGCTAGTGATGGATCCATTGAGGGGAGACTATGGGTACCATAGCCTTCCATTGGTAATGAGGGATCAACGTGGCACCAGGAAGTGAGTACTGCGGAGCCATCAGACAAAAACTGGTACTTCAAATAAGAGATACAGATTTTTAACACTTTCAACACTGGATTCCCAAAGAAGATAGGGTACCAAACATATCACATCCTGCCATAGAAGCAAATATTCACCTACAATACAGTATTGGTATTCTCAACAACAGTGCAAGGGCAATCAATAACACTGACCGTATTAGCAACGGTCTATTCATATTCAATCAATCTGCCCTATTAATTATGCTCATTAGTAACCCGGGTGAAGACTTCGGTTCACGTACGCGGCAAGTACAGGTAGCAGTAGCATCCGGAGCGTCGAGTCACTGACACAGTTACAGCCAGTGGTGAAGATGCATTGACAGACCAGAAACAAAAGCCGTCCTGTGAATATAAGACTGGCACATGTTGAGGATGAAGACGATCCTATATGCCACGTGGCTGTAGTGAAGACAATATGACACTAGGTTGACATGGCAACGGATGACTGAACACAAGGAGCGCGGATCCAGTACATCTCGGGGATGCCAGTACATGCATAGAAACCATATGTTTTGAAACATAGGACAACATTGGCAACTATTGGTGTGGTACTCGACATCCGCTATAGTACAATCATTCAGATCTGTCTTCACGCTAAGTAATGAAGTACCTGTGTCACGGGTAAATGCAGCTTATACAATGCAACCAAGTCAATGGGTGCGCGACAAATGTTATCGATTAAACGAGTCTCATTTATGCCCTTCCGGTATGCTATTTACAACACGTGAGAAATAATTGATGACGTGGTGATATATCCTTTATCCAGGATTCAAAATTACCGATGTGGCAGTCCCTGAGAGTATATGCTTTGCATGAAAAAATAGAAACACCCGTTTGTTTTGTTTGTTAAGATGCATGTTGTGGTGTCCATGTTTACACGATATTTAATTTAGTGCGTAATGTAACTTTACAAACCATGCCCACAGAATCTCTTACATTATACATATACGTACATATGTAAGAAAATAGATTTCAGTGAGGATTCGTAATGTTTCTGTATTTCCATTCAATCTTCTTCTTTAAGTGGCGTTTAGAAGCTGGTATGACTGACTGACTGAGTTTGGTTTTACGCCGCTTTTAGCAATATTCCAGCAACATCACGGCGGGGAACACCAGAAATGGGCTTCATTCATTGTACCCATGTGGGGATTCGAACCCGGGTCTTCGGCGTGACGAGCCAACGCTTTAACCACTACGCTACCCGACCGCCCAGAAGCTGGTATGATGAAGAGGAACACCATTTTATGGATATACAACTTCTTCTTTGCAATAGATGCAATGTTTCTGTGTAGATCCTAACACCGTTATCAAGCAAATGATCTATTGAAATAAAGAAGTTGTCTATCCATAAAAAAACCTTTCCTCTTCCCTTCACTCACCGAGTTCATTAATGGAAGCCTTTGTACATCTATGGAAGCGGGCGATCTCACCTGTGATAACCAGTCTCCAGCGTGAATTGGCATGCTTTTAGATGACGTCAGATGTATAAAGCCTTATTTGGTGTTGTTTAATACCGCAGTCAGCATTTTCCTACTAGGTATTTATTTTATTTATAACCTATTTATTATATTTATAATTGTCCTAATCTGAAATTAAGGAAATATAAAAAATGTCCGTATGAGTATGTGAGCACGTGTGTGTGCGCGTATGCGTATGCATGTGTAAATATGTGCGTCTGTGTGTGCATATACACGTAGACATGCATTTGTAAATAAAGAAGACGAACATGTACAGTTGAAACAGCGTTCAAGATGAATCTAAAGCGCTTCGTCAACACATTTCCTTGGCTACCTGTTTGTGTTGCTGTACAACACAATATTTGCAATGATAACATGCACTGTCACAACGACAGTAGGACTGAAGCCACAGTAGGTGTGACAATGTCAACAACGACCACAGATACTATGTGTTTAGCCGGGCGGGATGGTTGACAGCCAGTTGCAGGAATACATATTGAATCGAATACAGGTCGCATACTCATTATCAATATGACAAGCACAGAGGCTTATTAGACAAGGCTGTCATTGCCAGCAATGTTGGCTGTTACTGCAATACGGTGATACAGGCCAGTCTCTACAGTGTGGTGTGTGGCCCAGGTGGTACCACAATGCTGGGAAATAGATAGTACCGTTACATGGTCGCGTTCGGTGAAACGGCCACTGTGAATTGAATATGTTGTCGGATTTATCTGTGTAGCATTTGTTTTTGTGGGTTCATGTGTAATATAATGATCGTGGATATGGATTATATTTTATCCATGTGTGTTGATTATATTGTTGCTGAGTGATGTTATGTTATGTAAATATGTGTTGAGTATATCATGTTTGTGGGTGTTGATTGCATTATGTTTGTGGGTGTTGACTGACTGACTGACTGAATTTGGTTTTACACCGCTTTTAGCAATATTCCAACAACATCACGGCGGGGACACCAGAAATGGGCTTCACACATTGTACCCATGTGGGGATTCGAACCCGGGTCTTCGGCGTGACGAGCCAACGCTTTAACCTTAGGCTACCCCACCGCCCCTTGTGGGTGTTGATTATATTATGATTGTGGGTGGTGATTATGTTATGTTAATATGTGTAGATTATATTATGTTTTTGAGTGGTAATTATATTTGTCCAAGGCCAACCAGTATTGAAGAAGGATGACAATCGTCAAGGAACGAGCCCCGCGATCCATTTGATCGGCACAGGTTGCTGGGGAGCAGTCATTAACCAGAATTCCCTCGGGTACCCTTCAACTAAACACCGTCAACCAGAACACCCTGATTACTCTGCACCAAAACAACACTCCGTCTTAGCTGACCTCGCTAATCCATGAACATGCAGCAATAGTACTCAAAAACACTCTGGCAAACATGACGCCTGGGATCAGAGAGGCTTCACTGCTCATCGCTATTGATTAAAAAAACATTTCCAAATATGAAACATGAGACGGCATTCACTGGAGCACTGGCAAACAATGTAAAAGAACGGTTAAACGACCATGTGAGCATACTAGGCTATTAAAACTACGCCATTCAAGTCAGCAGGAGGAGGATGCTTTGATTTGTCCTTTCCTGCATGGATGGTTCTTGTCTGAACAAATCATGTTACGTCCTCAGTTCTCTCCACGTGATGGTTTTTTAACAATCCTGAATGAGAGGCTTAACAAGCTTTTAGCCAAATTCCAGCACTGATACATCAAGGATTTGCAGAGTGAGTGAATATTGTTTTATGTCCGTCAGCAACATGCAACTTCACATCATGGCAACCTGTAAATATTAAATTCTGCGCAGGAAATCAAGTGGTTAACATCATGAGCAAATGTTATATCCTTCTAGATGATACACAGAAGAAAAGGTCACACAATGTGTTCACCCAATCCTCATTATTGGCTCTGACAAGCCCTGGGCCCCAATCCAAAAGCGTTCGTAACGTTACGACGTGTCGTAACTCTATAGCTTACCACAGACTTACGAATGTCTTAGCGCTAAGAACGGTTTGTGGATCGGGAACCTTGGGACTTATTCTGCCACAGAATCCCTATCGAGCTTTACAATGGATTCCATGAGATGTAAACGTTATACCCATGTAGGGAATGCAAACTGGCATGACAAGTGAACGATTAAGAGGGAATTTATACCAAATCCCGTCTGAGGCGGTAAGCCCTACCCAAGCGTAATACACGCAAGTCCTGCTGTATCGCCAGTGTTCAGTCGAGGTACAATATTAACCCCTTCAATACTATCCAAATAAATTGCAATTCTTGCACACCAGGTGTGTATATATGTAGGCAGGCTAACATCAGAGTTAATGGCACCTCTAAATGGTAATGTCCGAGTTGTGTCCCTTTGCCAGATATCTATGCCGGTGGGTTCGAATACCGCCACGACCCAAACATGATTCCAGGTTTGTCTGCTCCATGCTACTGATCAAGGGTTTCTCCATAGTGGTATAGGGGCGGTGGGTTAGCCCAGTGGTTAAAGCGTTCGCTCGTCACGCCGAAGACACTGGTTCGATTCCCCACATGGGTACAATGTGTGTCTCCCGTCGTGATATTGCTGGAATATTGCTAAAAGCGGCGTAAAACCAAACTCACTCACTCCATGGTGGTAACCGTTTGATACCTGTCTCAGTTCGGGACACACCCATTTGGGTGACACGTCGTAATATACCAGGAATAATGCGGTGTCAAAACGAACACCATCGCCCACTTACTCGCTCACTTACTATAACACACAGCCTACTACTACTGATATAAAGTGAGTGATTTTAATTTTACGCCGCCTTTAGCAATATTCCAGCAATATCACGACGGGGACACAAATATTCTTCACACATTGTGCCCATTTGGGGAATCGAACCCGAGTTTTCGGCGTGACAAAAGAACGGGGACACCACAAATATGCTTCACACATTGTACCCATTTGGGGAATCGAACCCGAGTTTTCGGCGTGACAAGCGAACGCTTTAACCACTAGCTATCCCACCGCCCCACTGATAAAAAGAAAAAGAGCTTGGAAACTAATTATCAAAGATATACAATGCACAATTGCTGTACTGTACTGATATTTTTAGATTTGAGTAACTAAAGTTATTTTAAAACTAAAATACTCGTACATTCTTTTCAACATAAAAATGTGTGTGGCATATATTAGTAATTTATTATTAACGGCAGCTTGAAGCCTGCAAATATGTTTTATCTATCATTAATCCATAATTACCCAATTCGAGCGGTGTTGCAGTTCGCTCACGTATTGCACGTGCAACATTGAGTACAGTTAGAGCAAGGTGAGCGCACCAGAACGAGGCTCCTTGGTCTGCTTTTCATTACAAGGCCGGGTTTGTGTTCAGAGTGCTCCAGAGCGTATATCTATAAACTGTACCGTACCTCATGTTTCATGTGGTTAGCTGTGCTTCCCTTTCGTCTATACTCAATATCAATCTAGATCGGAGTAACATATGGTTTTACTGAAAAAATCGTTTTAACTGAATTGATGAATAGCTCCAGAGATACAGGTATATATCAGACAGTTCAAGTGTTACCAGAGATTGTTTTGTGTACACGTGGTTGGGAAGCGGAAGAACCGATACAGTACACCCAGTACAGAGACCGTTTACAAGAAATATACACATTAAGGGGGATACCAGGACAGGAATCAGGGCAATCTAGATCCCCTATATATTGAGAGAGAAGTTCGGGCTGTTTGAAGCATAGATACATTGCCCCTGCCAAATCTGATGAGGAAGTTGTAGAGGCCGACTGTTTTTATTTGCTTTCTGCAAATTTGCTTCGCTATTTTAGATCGCATAAGACACCTCTCTTGTCCTCATTGACGACCTACACTAAAATGTTCCAACACTGGAGTGCTTTATATTTAATGGTGTACTAAAACAGGTTCTGGGTTAGGTTTAGGGTTGAATTCATTTGCACTTTGTGATAGAAATCACGAAAGAATACGGGGTTTAGTAGCAAAGAGCTCGGGGAGGGTCGGACCTAGTTCTGTGTTTGCTTAACGTGGTACTCAGTGATATTCCAGCTGTATGTGTAAATAATATGGTCTGGACCAGACAATCCAGTGATCAAGAGCACAAGCATGGGTCTACACAACACGATGACATGTCAGCGAGCAATCATGGGTTGCTAAAGATCTGGATGGGTCAGTTAAGTAAGAGTGAAGTGCATGTGGTTAAAACAAACCGCTGTTCACCAGCAGTGAATGGGTACCCGTTAGGTTTTGACTACTAACCTAGCGGCCCACACAAATGGCAGCTTGTGACGTGTACTCGTCAAGGAGCTGAGAATGTAAACCCGGTTTCATGCTGATCCATTTCTAATTTGACGCATCGTGAGACAAAAGGATATCAGATGAAATACCCATCTTGTACCATACGACCTCGAGTTGATATTTTCAGGCGAACAATTGAATTGTTTTTGCATGTTTTTGTCGGCCGACAGAGTCGGGCAGAATACGCTCACCTTTTCGCGAACACCAGGCTTTATCACTGTGTGATAACGATTCATTAAAATGCTTATAAGTCGGAATCATACAATGGCCCCATCTTGAGGAGAGATTTCTTATGATAAGAGAAATGTTTTTTGTTGATTATAGTCTCAAGATGCCCAAACCGACCTTAAACAGTTTATTGTTGAAAACAAGGGATGGCACATGTGTTTTTGAGCTCGGTAATAGGGCGTTCTTTATAAATCGATAGACTGAACCTCAACGAACCATTGAAAACACAGAAATGTGATTTCCTGAAAAGGGAACTATGGCCAATTGCCGAGAAGCGAGAAAGACAGGCACATCCGTATGAAGAGTTGAACGTCCTCGTAATAGTGTTTCTCAAGTGCGCAGCCGAGTTTTTAAATCTGTAAAACACAACTTGTGTATAATGCATTTACTTTACTGATACACCACTCTAGTTGATACAAAATATTACACTGACGACTACAAACTTTAATCTCAAAAGTGCAACACTCCGTAAGTTAGAACATGCAAATCCAATACTTTAACAAAACGCGCAGTAATGACCCGTCTCAGAATTGGACTAAAAGTGTCAATGCTTGACGTAAGAGGCAACTAAAGGGAGTGGATGGTCAGACTTACTGACTTGGTTGGTTGGCCATCATCTCCTTCTTGGGTATATGGATGTTCCTGATGGCAATCACTGGACTGTATGGTCCAGAATCGATTGGTTACAGACTGCCGTCATATCGCTGGGATATTGCACGTTAAAGAGTGCGCCGTAAGACAAAGAGCTACTCTCCCCCCCCCCACACACACACAAAACAACAACAAACAAACAAACAAACACAAAATAAACCCCCAAAAACAAATCCTACCCAATAAATAAATAACAACAAAACAAAAACAACCCACAATAATCTCGCATGTACTAACCCGACACTACACAAACAAATTCAACACTATATTCCCACTAACCCGCCTACAACATCCAATACGCAGTACAATGACGTCATTAATTTAATTTAGACTCCTGACGAACAAACCACCGTATTTGTAATCTACCAAGCAAATCCAACCAATCAATTAAATCCCCTAATTCAAGTTGCTGGAGATTGACTCCAACAAGATACCGTCAGACGGACACCTATAGTGTTACGACTACAGCAACACCTATACCATATAACAAAACCACGTGTACGAGGTCAGCTCTGTGTTCCGGGGGAGGCGCAGCTCGACAGAAGACGGCGAGATTGACCATTGTGACGATGTAACTGGACACTGCTGCAAGTGACCACAATGGGCATATCAGTCCGACGTCTTCATTGTGAAGCTAACCCCGAGTCGCCAACTCCTCATATGTCTCTGGCGCCAGGTTATCCGGAGAAGATACAGTTACAGCTCGCCGATATCTTCTCCCCACTCTACGGACGCTCGATCGCCACGTATTTACCGCAGTAGGAATGTTTCCCTGTCGGGAAGCTGTCTTGTCAGCTGAGAATTGTCCATCAGGCTTATGAGCATTGTCCATCAGGCAACCACTAGACTTGCACAAGTTGCTCATGTAATAAAACATAATGAGTGAGTGAGTTTAGTTTTGCTCTAAGCAATATTCCAGCAATATCACGGCGGGGGGACAGCAGAAATGGGCTTCACACATTGTATACATGTGTGGAATCGAACCCGGGTCTTCGGTGTGACGAGCAAACGCTTTAACCACTAGGCTACCCCACCGCCCCTCGTGAATTCGAAGTTGCCCCGTGCATAATGGTTGGTCTGGCAGCGCCATACCCATGTACACGGTTTTCATCAGTGTGTGAGAGTGTACCATCATGTCTTTCTCTCTGAAATTGACATCATGATAAGCGGCCATCATACGGCACACCACACAGCAGCTGAGCATCTTGACCTCATTGTAGCCACAGTGGGCGAGGCTATAACCACTGGTCTACCCCGCCGCTCTTCAATAAATTGAACTAATAAGGTCATGAAGCTTCACTTAGACGCTAACCCACTGGCCCACTCACTTGACCAGTAATTCGGGAATTTCATTCCAACGGGTTTACTCCAAAGATCTAAAGAAGAATTCCCATCGGGACCCAAGCACTTCAGAGCGACGAATCAGTTGAGTACACACACCCCCAGATACTTCAAGACAGGTGTGACGGAGGATTTGTCCGATGGGGAACAATCAGGAGGGAACAAATGTACTGACCACAGTCAGTAGATGGCAGTCGGTGCTAAATGAAGTTGACCAAAGTAAGCCAAATACAATGCATTGGGCAATTACCCGACAATGCTGGACAGGATCCAGATATGATAGAAGGGATTTAATTTAGATTTTGACTGGGTACGTGATTTACCACTTAGTGATCTTCCTATGGCTAATTCACGTCGGCCCGTGGCTGAAGTCGCCCATTGAGGGGTCAGCTTATTCTGTCTCACGGTCCTTGAACCGCAATATTTTCCCTTCGACCCAACCCTATCGCAGTGCCAAAATTCTAAATGAAACAAGTCTAGATTTCCTCAGGTTCAGGAATCGGAATTATCCTTCTCACTGGGGCTCCTTTTCGATTTAAAAGGGATCGTTTGTTTCGGTCAAAATCATAAATATATTCAGAACCTAAGCAGAGGAATGTCATTCATAAAACACGGATATTACGTATTCCAGGGAACCATTGATATTATATTTATGTATCCCAGGTTCAAATTCGCATGAACATCGCATGCATTACCACTGTAAGGTGTTACGAATGGGTGAGTGAGTGAGTATGGTTTACACCGCTTTTAGCAATACTCAAGCAATATCACAGAGAGGAACACCAGAAATGGGCTTCACACATTGTACCCATGTCGGGAATCGAACCCGGGAATTCGGCGTGACGAGCGAACATTTTAACCTTTAGGCTACCCCACCACCCCCAGTCCATATGGTGGCCTCTTGTTACCAACATAGTTTCCGGGGATCTATTCGAACCTTAAGTTCCTTCGGGTCATTGCGATATAACTCGACCGAACATTAAACACGTATCATGTGGTTTAGACACAATATTAATTAACAGTCGTGTTGTTTAGCAACGAATACGCTTAAATACAAGTATTCACAAGTACACACTCATAAATTACCGACTTTGATTGCATCTGTGCATGATACAACTTCTTACACAAAGACAAGACGTTTACAAGACGTGTAGGTTCTAAACACGGACAGTACGGCTCCTCCACTCCAAAATAACACTGACAAAGGTCAGCGATGAATTATTGAATGACAACAATACAACATATCAGCTACAACATGTTTGACTGCCGTCAATTATTGACGATGCCAATGCATATCACCAAGCGGCCACACCGACCAGGGAAACAAAGGTCGGTGCTGCATGCTCGGATTGTTCATGTCGTGGCTGACGAGACTTTCTCACGAGATTTCAGCACCTTCTTCGTCCTCCGGCCAGTATGGCCGGGCTTCTGCATTTATTAGGTGATTCGGAATGGCTAAGATGCATTGCAATCACATTGATTTCCACGATGACAGGTGATTTCATCTGCCATTATTGTTGGTTTGTTAAATGTACAGAATTTAGGAGCATCCTGTTTATATGCATTCCAATGGGGAGATTATGGAATATTAGTCTGGCGATGGGTTAATGTCCCGGTAGCGTGATAGTAAAGACCTATCTCGTTACTGCCAGCATACAACGGATTTGTTAATTCTGACAATTCAGCTTTTTTGGTACATGTGGCTACACAGCTAATCAATAACCCATTCAAAACTTGCTGAATATCCAACAGCTCCGTTCTATAGTACATTAATCTATTTACTTTGTATCAATTCCAAAGTCCATATTGTAGAACAGTCTTGTTTCTTGAGGCTGTTCGTCCGAGTTTATAAACTTTATTTAACTATCACGTGACCACAGTTCACCCCCAACCCCACTCTCACACCCTGTTGCTCTTGGTGCAAAAACACGGAATCCGTTGCAAAACACGAACAATGAGCTGTTTCCCAGTGCATAATATATGGACATATTTGTTGACGTCAGCAAGTTAGGATCGGTCGAGTCAAGAAACAAGAAATATATTTGATAGAGCCTTGTTATGTAAGGAAATTAATTTATGTATATGATACACAAATTTAGACCGAAACTGAGAGCGAACCAGTCAGAGTGGCTAAGTGAGTGTACTTTTATGACATATTCCGAATGTATCAGCTCTGGACGGTGGGGTAGCCCAATGGTTAAAGTGTTCGTTCGTCACGCCGAAGACACGGTTTCAATTCCTCACACGTGTGTAATGTGTGAAGCCCATGTCTGGTGTCCCCATCGTGATATTGCTGGAATATTGCTAAAACCGGCGTAAAACCATACTCACTCACTGTATCAGCTTGGTTTGAAAATATTCGGGTTGAACAAACACGTGGCTGAAAGCATGAGCACCGATTAAGGTAATCAGATGCCAGACCACCCAATCCCCATTCGACTCGTATAGCTCCCACGGGTTTCCGACGATTGGCAAGGATTCACTCTCCTGCACAATACGCCGACAGATGGTATGTCATCATCTATCAGTGTTGTTACTGAGGGGACGCGCAGATAATACGAGATAAAGGTATTAAAAAACTTATTCTGAGTTTCCAAGATTGCAGTTCTTTACATCTGAAATGAACCAATTTATGCCCACGTTGACAATAACCTGTAATGAAACTTGTAATGTATAGTACGTCAATATGCTTAACCGCTTGTTGTGTTCAGGACTGTGGCCTTGGTACCTTATTCCTTTGATCTTGAAGCTTTATCAGTCGTTGGCCATTTGTACAATTTCATAAAGTGTTCATTCTGTGACACAGGCATGAACAAAAGGATCTACTATAGACAGTGTCAAAACTCGCTATCTAAGTACTCCTATCACTTGAGCTTGTTGGAATATGTTCATTCTGGACATCCTTTATACCTGAGCTGCCCCTCTGCAAGTATATATTGGTGCAACCTGCGTCACAGTTCGTACATACAAATGTAAGCTCTCATTGCGTACAATTGAACCTGAATTATAACATGTTTTGTGTATGACGTGATAGGAGACCGGTTTGTCAAAGTTGGTGCCTTCATAGAAACGCAACTGCTACGGATTGTGCTCACAATATCACCCACTGGTTTATCTGACCAGTGATAATTCAAAGCCCATTGTCAAACGTCAGGAATATTTCAGACTGGGGCGTAAAATAAAATGAAAACAAATATACAGAAAGATGTATGAACATGGATAGAAATTCGAATTTTGTGAAGAAAAATAGCAACACATCCAATATATGAAATATGTCTTAACAAACCATATTTTAAAACAATTGTACCACTTCAAAGCGCATCCGTTTTCATATCGTGTATTTGTACACAAAATGGAACTCTTAAGCCAGTTTAGAAGATAAAAATGTTCGTGCGGGCACCTGAAAATATCTTCTTCCCTAATTGCGTAGCCAAACAACTGTTTAGTTGTATTACTGTATCCCTTCACGTTAGATTAGTTGACCTGTACATGGTTGACTGTATGGAACTTTCTTCGAACAAGTAAGAAATCCTTGTTCATTCATTATGCAGTCATACATACCCCAAATATTGGCAAATGTGGGTTATTTTTCATGGATAAGGAAAAAACACATAAAAAATGTGTGCTAATGAGCAAATTGATACCCTTACAAGGAGGGCTTGTTACCTTTGGAAGTGTTCCTATGAAGGAAGGGTGCAAACAGATATCGATACGCCATGTGAAGACAAACATCATTAGTCTAATTACCGAGACGGGCTTCGAGGCAAGTGATAGGATATGACGCCGACCGATACGCCAGTTCAAAATCTACACTTGTTATACATTATACAATACAAACACAGCGTGAAAATACCGTATTTTCCTACCTGCTATAGTAACAGGTACTCCACTGAATTCTCCTGGTTCTCTGTCCAGAGCCGGATATCGTCTGCTCCTAAAGTTGGCGCGAGCTGACACCGCGCATGTCACGCATGATCTGACAACCAGCAGTTTCTGAAAAGAAGAAATCGACACAAATGCCAGAAAGTTGCAAGTTCTCTTTGAGCATGCGAGACGGGCGAGGAGACTGAGTGAAAGAGATGGCTCAGAAGTTGAGGAATGAGCGGAGCAGATTACTGATCACAAGCTTCGCCTCCCTCTCCTCATATCACACATGTAGAAAGCATCAAACTAGACCTTGGTGCTAAACTTGGAAATAATGTCTTTTACCTCTGCAGAGATGAGATCTAGTATGCATGGGATGCTGCAATGCCGCCAAACCAAACGTTAGTTATCCTTTTGAAAACACAGCAGACGACAGTTAGAGTACTTGACTTGAAGGCGGGAGAGAGCGCGTGTCACGTGCTCCCACTTCACTATCTTCCTGTACAGAGCAGGACACTCATGCGGCTCTCAGACAGATCATATTTTCATTCCTGATTGTATTACAGAATGACATGTTCCAAATTATTCGCTTCAACACTTTGTTGAAATCGGCTACAATCTTTGTTGGGAGATATTACTGTTGTAATATTAATCATATCGATTTGAGCGAATGTAGAAAGAAACTCACAGTGAGCCCTGTTAGTCTGTGCATTCGCTCGGAAAGCCGATAATATTATTCGGTGGTCCTTGGAAGTCATCTTTATGTACCGTGCTTTTTCTCCTTTGATACTTTTTATCAAAACTCATGTCATTCATCTTGTGGTCGGTAAACATCCAAGGCCGTGCTGAGTTACTGGGTCGGTTCAAAACAACAGCCGTGAGGACTTGGTTGGTCGATCAACACAATGACCGGATTAGGTTGATGGCAAGGACAGTGATGGGGCAGTGGGTCGGTTGACAACAATGTCGTTGCTGATTTGTCGGCACTCACCTATTAGGTCAGACTGATGAGTCAGTCGGTCAGTTTACAACGACAACAGATGTGATCGGTCAGTAGATTGGTTAACAACAACAACAACAGCAGCAGCGGCAGCAGTGATGGTCAGATCACAACAACAGCTGTTATGAGTCAGTGGGTCCATTTACAACAGACGTTATCGGCCAGTAGGTTGTTAACACCAACAGCAGCAATATGTTAGTTCACAACGACAACAGCAGTGATGTCTCAGTCGGTCCGTTTACAACGACAACAGACGTTATCGGCCATTATGCTGGTTGATAACAGCAACAACAACAGCATCAGTGATATGTCAGTGAGTCGATTCACAACAGCAGTGTTAGGTCAGTTGATCGGTTCATAATGACAACAGCAGAGTTGGGTCAGTTGATCGGTTCATAATGACAACAGCAGTGTTAGGTCAGTTGATCAGTTCATAATGACAACAGCAGTGTTCAGTCAGTTGATCAGTTCATAATGACAACAGCAGTGTTCAGTCAGTTGATCAGTTCATAATGACATCAGCAGTGTTAGGTCAGTTGATCAGTTCATAATGACAACAGCAGTGTTCAGTCAGTTGATCAGTTCATAATGACAACAGCAGTGTCCAGTCAGTTGATCAGTTCATAATGACATCAGCAGTGTTCAGTCAGTTGATCAGTTCATAATGACAACAGCAGTGTTCAGTCAGTTGATCAGTTCATAATGAAAACAGCAGTGTTCAATCAGTTGATCAGTTCATAATGACAACAGCAGTGTTAGGTCAGTTGATCAGTTCATAATGACAACCGCAGTGTTCGGTCAGTTGATCAGTTCATAATGACAACAGCAGTGTTAGGTCAGTTGATCAGTTCATAATGACAACAGCAGTGTTCAGTCAGTTGATCGGTTCATAATGACAACAGCAGTGTTAGGTCAGTTGATCAGTTCATAATGACAACAGCAGTGTTAGGTCAGTTGATCAGTTCATAATGACAACAGCAGTGTTAGGTCAGTTGATCAGTTCATAATGACAACAGCAGTGTTCAGTCAGTTGATCAGTTCATAATGACAACAGCAGTGTTCAGTCAGTTGATCAGTTCATAATGACAACAGCAGTGTTAGGTCAGTTGATCAGTTCATAATGACAACAGCAGTGTTAGGTCAGTTGATCAGTTCATAATGACAACAGCAGTGTTCAGTCAGTTGATCAGTTCATAATGACAACAGCAGTGTTCAGTCAGTTGATCAGTTCATAATGACAACAGCAGTGTTAGGTCAGTTGATCAGTTCATAATGACAACAGCAGTGTTCAGTCAGTTGATCAGTTCATAATGACAACAGCAGTGTTCAGTCAGTTGATCAGTTCATAATGACAACAGCAGTGTTAGGTCAGTTGATCAGTTCATAATGACAACAGCAGTGTTAGGTCAGTTGATCAGTTCATAATGACAACAGCAGTGTTAGGTCAGTTGATCAGTTCATAATGACAACAGCAGTGTTCAGTCAGTTGATCAGTTCATAATGACAACCGCAGTGTCCAGTCAGTTGATCAGTTCATAATGACAACAGCAGTGTTCGGTCAGTTGATCAGTTCATAATGACAACAGCAGTGGGGAAGCCATAGCAGCAACAACAACAACGACAACAACAACAACGATGATTGGTCAATACTAACGTACTCAACAATAGCAGAAGTTAGCAGAAAATACCTGACTCGACAAAATACAATTTAAATTATGGAAACTTAGGAAGTCAAATACGGCCCATGTAGATCAAAACGATCCCACATCGTTGTGAGATGTTGATGTTCGGAAATGCATTGCGTTATTGCAACTGAGCCCGTCGACTGAGGAAGCTACAAAGATGATGAAAAACAGATTTCACATGTTCATTTTCAACGTCCTACCAGATCACGAACAGGCTAAAATCTAAAGTCCAGGCCATATATTATTTATTTCCCACCTTTTGGGTTCCGTTTCAACACACTTTGAATAGTTAATACAACTGTCTGCATAGGTGTCTAGACCAGCCGATGAACCACTGCGGACAGACGGGAAGCCGACACTCGATCGATTGAAGAAGATGCATTACATACACTGTGATTAAAGTTGAGTATTTTTACGGTCTACAGACTGTACTCATTAATACAGAACCATCGGGGATTATCAAGAGTAAGGTTAGTCATTTTCCAGTTGTTTATTTGCCCGGCCGTATCTGGGGTTCACGCGATGGTGACGCCTTGAATTGAACTGGGAAGGTTCGGTCGATCGCGGCAGACATGTCTATTCACGTACAGTTTAATACAGATCCTAGATTAATTCACCCTGATTATCGTTCGTGGTTTGTCTACATCATATCTGTGCGTGTGGATTTCACCAAAGTGGTTAGCATCTAAATGAAAACGCCCAAACCGTCTTCATTGTCATATTTCTATTTTACGATTCCGACTATATCATAGTCTTGATTTAATCAATCACTATCAAATAGGGACGATACTAGACATTCTGGCCCACTGGTGAACCCGGTCACTAACACATGCAAAGGGAAGTCAATTATTCAACTAAACACACGAAAACACAATGTTAAATAAATAACTGAATGTATTGATAGACATCATTTATGTAACTGGGGAGTCAGAAACTGACGACCCGTGAAGATCGGGGTTATAATTGGTCTTCAGTAACCCATGCTTGTCGTAAGAGGCGACTAACGGGATCGGGTGGTCAGGCTCGCTGTCTTGGTTTGTCACATGTCATCGTATCCCATTTGCGTAGATTGATGCTCATGCTGTTGATCACTGGATTGTCTTGTCCAGACTCGATAATTTACAATTCGCCGGTATGACTGGAATATTGCTGAGTGCGGGGTTAAACAGCCAACCAGCCAAGCCCAGCCAACCAACCAACCAACCAGCATCAGCCAGCCGACAAGAACTGATCCTGGCATCCAAGATGAACGGCGACGTATCCCACATGACTCCATCAGATGACTGACCTTGTCTTCTTGCTGCTATCTCATCTCATTTCGGGCACCTGTCACGCCGATATGAATTGTTGTATGACTGTCATCTTAAAGTTGATATTTTTATGGTTGCAATAACTTTACTTCATGCATCTGTCTTTCGCGGTTTTTAAATTAAATTGATGCCAAATTGTGGTAAAGTTTCTTTTGGCCGTCAATTTATTTGGAAATAAATGTCCTTCATATGTCTACTATACACATTTGACACCTTTACTGAAGCTGTAAGTGATGCTTAGCCTTGCTTAAAAAGCTTCATAGCAAGAGTGTTTTTATCCTCCTTGACATGGTCGTAGAAAGAGCATTCTCGATTGTACTTTAAACGGTGTGAATTGTCTATTATAAAGGCGGTGCCTGTTTATGTAACAATTGACGTACAGTTGACTTCTGGAAAGGTGAAGCCATCACTCTCGTCACAAGTCTTTTGACCGACATGGCTTCTGGCATTCCTCCAAAAATCAAGCTGACACAGCGTGGTATAGACTAACGCTTAGGCTCTGAATATATATTTTTTTGATAGTAACAAATAAACTCATTTAAATTGAAAATGAGCCCCTGGGAGACCAGAGATATTGAACACGATGAAATCTAGGCTTCATTTAGGGCTTTAGCATTGCAGGGAGGGCTGGGCAGTAGGGAAAATAATATATTTCAGGGACTGTGAGACTGACTAGCCGTGATATCACTACCAGACAAAGGAATAAACAAACTAGAAGCTCCACGGATTTAGAGTTACACTCGAACACAGAGACACATGTCTCGCATTTAATGGACAAATATTTGTGAAAAGCTTTGTTTGCAGTGCATAATTTGAGCTGAATAGTTGATTGCTGTCTTTTTATGAACACCAATAAAATAAAGTAGGTATGAATCAATAACGATTAGCCTACATAGCTGAACACAATTGGAATAATCACTTTTTTTCATTGCAAATAACTGGTACACTATTGAAAATAAATATACGATGTATTCACCAGACAGATTTTTTTGTTTGAAAACTGTTTGGGAATGTGATGTCATGACCTGGATGAGACGCTATGAAAATTTTGCATAAGGAGTTCGACGATCAATTACTTACAAATGAAACTACACCCATGATATGTATAAACCCCTATGCCCACCATCTTTCCAACCCTCTATCTTACAGATAACTTGATATTTCCCTGTCTGCATGAGCGGTGTGTTACCGAATTCCGTTGCCAAGAGTTTTGTCCCTTTGTCGCGGCAGAATCCAGTGATAATGGTCATTCAAGTGGTTAATGGGTTGCGCGCCGTGACCAACACCCGGTTTCGACTCATACCACGCTCACTAACCTAGACCAGCATTAAACAGAACACCCTCACTCACTCTCAAATGTGTGAGTAATTACTGGGTCACACTCACGTCGCACTCATATTGTGACATGGTCGACGTCATATGTCAGTCCCTAATCAGGCTTTATTTTAAACTTAATCGTTAATGAAAGTATTCATATCAAATTTACTGCTTCATTAACGTGAAGTCGCTATCACCATACGAATTACTGCGACTATATATTCCAGCACAGGAAATTGGCCATAGGGACTATTTTCCACAATACTAATTAACAGTATTTATGAACTCGATACGGCTCCAAATATGAGGGTGAGCGTAAGAAAGTAGTGTTGGGACATAGTGAACCATCAAACCTCTCTAATGAAATAGGCAATAAATTGTGCGTCTCAGCGGGAATGGTCGGATGTGGGCGAGTATTAATTTATATAAAATCGATAATATGATTCTTAGATCTTCCACGGGATTCTGACAATAAATGTACATGAACACCTCATGTCGCCTGCATTATTACAACATTCCTTTAATTAAGATTAAGACTAATATTTTCTGATCGTAATCTGGAGTTACTAGTACTTCATAATATGTTTCCTAAAACACTCGTTACCCTTAGGTCTCTGACTTAGGATATGTCTGATCAGTTTAAAAGGCACTGGGGGTAAATATGGGGTGAAAAATGTACTGTGTCCAATTACATGTGCAAAATTATTTATTTTGTTATTTAAGGGTTACAGTTAGCACAGCCCGGTTACAGTCGCATGTTTTGTATACTTCATGGCAATACTGATTGTCCTGTAACAAGACAGGTAGGTCCACGAGGAGGTGGACAGGCGCGCAGCAAGTCATTTTTTTCACGTAAGTGAGTGAGTTAGAATTTAACGTCACCTCGGCAATATTTCCGCCATATCGTGACGATTTTTCGCGTAAGCCCGATAGGTTGCAAAGCATTATATTTAGATGGTATTGATTGCTTGTCCAACCTTTTTAGCAAAAATCATGTGTTAGCCCGGGCTTTTTCTTGTAATGGTAGCTACGCCCCTGGTGGGGTTTGGTTTTGGGGGAGGGGGGTGGGGGGGAAATATTGTCTGACCTGTAGCTGGATTGACCCCGTGTGCTGTAATCACTAATCTACACCTTCCTGGCACAGACTGACTAAATCTACGTATTCTGTCCTATGGCATTTTCTCCATTCGTCCTGCAACATGTTGGCCAGTTGTGTAAGCCTTTATGTAAACGTTGACGTACACGTCTATCGAGTTCGTCCAACAGATGCAGTATGAGGCCACGCAAGACATTGACGTTCAGATTATGAAGGAGGTCAACGATGCCACGAGACGTGCATGGTGCAGCCTTGTCATGTTGAAAAGACTCCCACTGTCAGTTGTACATCGGAAGAAGGTGACGTTGAAGAATTTGGTCGATGTACCGATTTGTTGTCAGATTCTCAGAACCACCACCAAGTCAGATCTCCGTGTGTAGGGTATGGTTGCCCACACCATCTCACTTCGGCCGACAGATCTGTAGACCTGTCAGTGCAGAACATTGACATGCTGTCGTCCATCTCGGCGTTGATGAAGAGATCGTGATTCATAACTGAACTCGCAGCCAGTTTCCATGGTGCTGTGTTGCTCTATCGAACACATTGCGGCGAAGCAAAAGTCTCAACACAAGGACATATACCGACAGTCTGGGTCAGACGGTTCCTGATGGTTTGGTCCGAGTGAGTGAGTTGGGTTTTACGACGCTTTTAGCAATATTCCAGCAATATCACAGCGGAGGACACCAGAAATGGGCTTCACACATTGTACCCATGTGGTGAATCGAACCCGGATCTTTGGTGTGACGAGCGAACGCTTTAACCACAATGCTACCCCACCGCCCCTGTTTGGTCCGAAACCTTGATCAAAACCAAACATGCAGTAGTTTGTCAATAACGTTTGTTTGTTTGTTGTTGAGATGGTATACCGATCCCATTAGCCATGTATGGTGGTGATCTTGTATAAGTTTGTATTACGTGCCACTGCAGACAAGGCCTCACCAGATTCAATACGTTTATGACGATGTTGCAACTGGTAGCCTTCACCCTCGGCATTTTACCACTTCCACTAAATCGACAAACCTATGACAAAATGCTGAGTGACGTTTGACCTTTTACAGTCATTTTCACTGCACTAGATTGTTACAACTTGCACCAGCATTCTGCTTTTAATTTCCTTTCAATGACATTTTCGAGAAGTCTTAAAAATGTTTTTAAAGCTGCAAAGGTTTAAAACGGTTGCGTTTGTGTGCCACAGCAGTTAATGAACACGAGAATAACGTCGTTCAGTTGAAGATATTGCATTTGTATGAATATTCATGAACTAGGAACATTCAACATTCTCATTTTCTCCTAAGCTAAGTGTTTCTTTTTCTTTGTTTCAGTTTTTGTTCAAGAGTGTATGTGAAGCTAATTTCGTTATTTCGATCACACTATGCTCTGAGCCACGTCTATTTAAAAGAAGCTTATCGCAAATTCTATATTAAATGAGCTTATCACAAAGATCCATCGGTCATATATGATTATAATCGTTAATACGTGTTATTTAGTCTACGTGTATCAAAGCTGCCTTCGGGCCCCAGCTTATTAACACTCCATTATATACCATCTTTTTTGTTTATTTGTTTATCATATCGCAATTGTTAAGCGTTGTGGATCGCAGTGTGTAAATAATGGAGTCTGATCAAGACAATTTCGTCATGGATAATGTAAGCAAGTATCCACGCCGCTTGGGGGCAAGGGCATTTAAGGGCATTTAAGGGCATTTAAGTTCTTTAAATTACTCAAATAAACCTTTTTTGATAAAACGTGGTTTTTATACTCTTTCAATACTAATACTAAGTTTTAATTTATGGTCACGTGAATAGTCTCAGATTTCTCCTAAGTAGGTCAGTAGGGCCTATTTCTTCTTTACTACTTTACAATTTGAAAACTTTAAAAAAAATTCTAATTCTGAAACTGGAAAGTTTACGATGAGCTGACATGTAGACGACACTTCAAAGAATTATGCCCGTTAAATTTAACAACTTCCTTAACCGTTAATCTGAGCGAAAATAATTGCAGAGAAAGCGTTCGCTCGTCATGACGAAGACCTGGGTTCGATTCCCCACAAGCGTACACTGTGTGAAGCCCATTCCTTGTGTGCACCCCCACCATCCCCACCCCACCCCGCCCTTGATATTGCTGGCACATTGCTTAAAGCGACGTAAACACCAACACACTCACTCACTGAGAGGCATATTAAATTTTTCCGAGCAATTTCACTTCTCTGAAAACAAAGAACGTGGACTAAGGATCAAATCGGATTCAAAGGATCAAATCGGATTCAAAGGATCTACTCGACTGCCAGGACTATTGACCCCTGCGACATGCTGGTTGTAAGGGGCGACTAACCTAGAGCCCTGTAACAACTGAACACCTTTCGGTGACAATGAATGAATGACATTGTCATTGGCTTGCACAGATCATGTCTTGTGATATGGAGTCACACACAGCGCCCTTTTAGAGTAATGGAAAGATTTAAGATCAACAATTGAAAGTAATAACTTTCCAAATACAAGCCTTATGAAGTTGTCTGATCCTCAGATCCAAATGATCTAATACTTGTCTTTATCAATACGAGCCATAAATGCATTATTTCGAGTTGTGTCGATATATAAGAAATATCAGCAAATCTATACGGCATTGTAAGAAATATATTTTGATGTTTAAGAATTGCTAAACTCTTAAGATTTTCATGAAGAATAAAGCTAGAAAATGGTGAAAAGAAATGTAGAAAAGGAAATAATGTTTTTGAAAATATATTTCGTATTAGTAAATTAGTTTCTACTGAGCCAGTTTTAGATGAATCAATATGAATTTTGTTGACTATTATTTCAGATGTGTCAAATACTGGCGTAGATTATTGCAGATGGAAACTAATTGCTGCCCACGTGATTTCCACCAAATGTGAAAACATATTACGAAAATGAGAATATGAATTGAATATTTCCATTTCAGAATCTTACAGGATTTCTTTTGGTTTGTTTAGAGCATGATTAATGTGATATTGACGTTTACACTGCTGATTTCAAACAGCTCTGCTTGAATACTAATGGATAAATTGTGAGCTAATCATTCTTGTATGGATGTTCTTCTTACAAATAACTAGTAGAACCCGGAAGTAAATACATGAAGGATTTGTTAAAACTTTCTTTCATCACACACAGTAAATATACAGCAGCTTCATAATAAACTTCTGTAAATAAAATATGACAATACTTCGTCAAGTTATTTTCTAACGATTATCCCTAAAATGTCATTTTTCAATTTCTTGTCATTAAAATTATCATCACAGGAGGCAGTATATAACCCTGGGGAACCTCGCTAGTCGCCTTAAATATTTCAGACTAGACCTTTTTGAACATAAGATTTCATTTCATCATATATATCTTGTAGAGTTTTAAATATATCTTATCATCTTATCAAGAACGGAACAAAGGTTACTTCTATCCGTCTTTGAATCAGGAAGTCTGTGATTTATACGTAAAGGCTTTGTCTAGACGTTCTTCGAGACTTATGACATATTGTTAAAAAATATATCTATTGTTGAGCGTTGTCTTGAAAAAGCTTTCTCATTTCATTAACTGTAATATGCTCAGAAAGGGAATTCGTATTATAATAACCATCCCTTGTCCTTAATCGTGTTCATATACAAGAATTGATTTTAAATCAAGATAACAAGAAGACTGATGATTAAATGAGTATGGATTTGCTTACTTTTAGCAATATTCCAGTAATATCACGGTGTGGGCTTCACGCATTGTACCCATGTGGGGAATCGAACCCGAGTCTTCGTCGTGACGAGCGAACGCCTTAACCACTAGGCTACCCCATCACCCTGAAACTGATGAAGTAGAACTTAATAGACCCATGAAATAAATATAACAATATTACTCTGATCTCTAGAAGTACGTATACACAAATAGTATTATCAGTATGCACATCAATGGTAATATCATTGACAGCCTTTACTTGAATAACAATATGTATTGAAGATCGATGTTCAAATCAGATTAACAGGCACTTGCATAACATATGCATCACCAGGATATACTGCAATGTTGATTTGAATCAAGAGGTTACAGATGAGGCTGATGCTGAGGGTTTAGAAGTCTGTTCATAGAGGTATTATTGCTCTTTGACTGACGGCAGTTTTATCACACCAGGAATGGAAGTTGATACTGAAATCATATCTCATTGCTACGATGTGTTCTTCCCTACGAGTGAGTGAGTGAGTGAGTATTTTACGCCGCTTTTAGCAATATTCCAGCAATATCATGGCGGGGGACACCAGACATGATCTTCACACATTGTAACCGCCGCCATATAGCTGGAATATTGCTGAGTGCGGCGTAAAACTAAACTCACTCACTCACTCACTTCACATATTGTATTCATGTGGGAATCAAACCGGAGCCTTCGTCGTGACCCGTCCCAGCCCTACCCACTCCCATCTTGACAACTGTGGTGTGTGACAAATCGGGTATCAATCACTAACATTGATCCAATTTTGGAAACTTTCAAAAAACATTAATAATTTTACATCTCACTTCGGACTGATGAAACGTTTTTTTATAGTGATGCATAGACACGATAATAAACTCTGCTTAAATAAAATATTTCTTGTGTTTGAGGAAAAGCTTTTGGCGTTGATCTTAAAGAAAGTCTATAAATACTTGTTGAAACAGTTATGATTTTTGTGTGAAAGCTTTTATAGATTAAGTTTAATATTTTTTTATTTCTACATGAAAATGAATTTCTGATATGAGGTACCTTTATGAACTCTTGTGAACATTCTGGGTCTTTAACATGGGCGTTCCCTTCAAACAAACACAGGAAAACTATAAACACTGTTTTATAGATAATTTGTGTCACAAATATCTACTTCGTGAGCAGAAAGCGTTCCTGATTTCAATAATCTCTGTTAATGCCTTCTGATTTCTGGCAAACCATTAATATAATTTTCACCGGCATTCTATTGTTACCCTCGATGGAATTTGTTTCGTTAGAAAAGAGACTGGTCACTCCCCAGTATTGAGGTGCTGTGTTTCTAAAACAATGATTGTTTACATGTGCTGCATAATATCAAATAATATTCGGTCTGACTACAATATGTGGTTTTGTTTGATAAGGATATTTGATATTTAATAGGTCACACATTTCAGCAAGAGGTACGATTATGTGATTTAAATAATTTCTTATTTTGGAAGTGAAAATTAGTTAACTCCACATATAAATAAAACAAACAAAGGCTACATACAGATATAATTGCCTTCAAGTCCGACACGACTTGTTGTTTTACGCCGCACTCAGCAATATTCCAACTTTATGGCGGCGTCTGTAAATAATCGGGTCTGGACCAGACAATCCATTGATTAAAATCATGAGCATCGATCTACGCAATTTTGATTCGATGGTATGAGTCAACCAAGTCAGTGAGCATGTCCACCCAATCCCAATACTTGTCTCTTACGACAAGCATCAATTCTAACCCCAGATACAGTACATGTAAAACACATAAATGTTGTGTAGAGTAGAGTGAGTGAGTTTAGTTTTACACCGCTTTTAGCAATATTCCAGCAATATCACGTCGGAGGACACCAGAAATGGGCTTCACACATTGTACCCATGTGGGGAATCGAACCCGGTTCTTCAGCCTGACGAGCGAACTCTTTAACCACTAGGCTACAATACTGCCCCTGTGTAGAGTAGAGTGAGACTGACAACGATGCTTAAATAATAAACCTGTTCGAGACATTTTGGAAAAATAATATAGGACGTTGAATATTCTTCAGTGAAACTGACTACAATATGTTGTTTTACACGTGCACAGACTTTACCTACATTGGAAAAGATCTATTTCAAATCATTTCCATATTTTGTAAATACCCGTATTAAAATAGTCTCCAGACCAACAGATTACACGGTTATCAAGCAAGTGATGTACTGGGTAGTGTAGGGAGACATATACAGAGTTTGATCTGTATTAGATAATGGGTAACACGACTAAAATGTGTGGATTTTATGTGTATATCTTGTGTAAAGAGTGTTCATGTATTATATCCTCGGATTCCCAGACTTATAAACTCCAAATCAATACACGTGATACTTTCTCAAAAGGATGAACAAGGAGAATATAACTTACATATAGTTTATTTGGATATACTCAGTTCATATCTGTAGCTTGCCTTGATGTCTGATAAAACCCTGATATGGTTATCATCACTGGGGAAAACTAAAATGGAAACAAAAGAGTCATTATCTCAGCTGTTGTAGGGGTAAAACATCATTTCAGAACTGTGACGGGTGTAACATATGTTATATTTGGGATTACACTTTCTTAGTGAGTGAGTGAGTGAGTTTAGTTTTACGCCGCTTTTAGCAATATTCCAGCTATATCACGGCGGGGGACACCAGAAATGGACTTCACATATTGTACCCATGTGGGGAATCGAACCCGGGTCTTCGGCGTGACGAACGAACGCTTTAACCACTACGCTACCCCACCGCCCCCACTTTCTTAGTACTGGTTGTTGTTGCATTAATGTCACAGTATACTAGGTTGTTTTATGAAAATAATTTATTGTAAAACGGTGTTGTATGTATGCCTTCTTTGATTGGCATTCTAGAAGTTGGGTAGATGAAGAATGAGGACTATTTTTATGGATATAGAACTTCTTTATTCTATATAGGCGACGTTTCAACATAGATTCTAATGTCGTTGATTGACACTTGCTTGACAACGACATTAGAATCTATGTCAAAACATCGCCTATATAATAAAGAAGTTCTATATCCATAAAAATAGTCCTCATTCTTCGGTGTTGTATGTAATTGTATTACATTGTCTCTGTTAAGACTCGGTAGAGGGCAATGATATCCTTGTTACTATATTTTGACAGGGAGTCAAAAGAATAATCTTGAAGCTTGGTTAGTCCAGCACAGGACAGGGCCTTCCAGAATGTACTGGAGCAAGAAAATACATGTTTCACATTAAACCAAGACCAGAAGAGTGTAAGGATCACAGGCATCAAGACTCCCAGCCTAGGCCTGTTTGGGAAACTTGATGACTTGCTGCTATTCTTTTGCAGTAATTTATATTGATTTCATTTGTGTTATATTTTTACAATGCAATTGTTTATAGTATAGCATTTCTTTGTTGTTTATTGTTGAATACTGTGAAAATGAAAGGGGGGAAATTGAGGCCAACGGGGAGTAATCTGGGCCTTGAGTGAACCTTTCGGGCCTAGGAAAAGGGAATGACCTGAACTGACGGTGGAAGCAGCTCAAACCAGTTCAAACCAATCCAGAGTGGTTTGTTCTCTGCCTGCTACACCGGTATGATATATACAAATCAAATGATAATTGTAAAAACGTTCTCTTATCTACGTTGCGTACAGGCGAGAAGTGAAAACGAGGCGCAAGAAAGGCAGGAGCAGTTGCTCGAGATTTGTTGTTTCAGATCTATTTTCTATCATTACTTAAAATCATAAAGTTTTTTATCTGTGGAAGGAGGTGTCAGCAATCATTTTTATACCCAAAGAGGTATTTTATCGTATAAATGTCTTTAACACATTTACGGTAGATCAAATGTCGGTCAGCTAGCGATTTAGTGATGTGTCGTAATATATGTCTGGCAATACTTGGATCCATTACGCCAAACGCCGATGAAAGTACCGTCATGATTAATCCAACAATCAATATACATGTATATTTTACCGTTCCTTGATAGTGCTTTATCGGTGAACAAGTATGTTAACAAAAGTTTTTGTCAAGAGTATATGGCAATGGTGTTGTATTTACATGCTTTGCAGGAGAACCATCAGTGTTTTATCTCGATAGTGTCCCACCCACGAGTGTGACGAGTATAAATTATTAACTCACCAGCAATAGCATCGCAATAGTGTTTTAACATTGACAAGGGTAACCTGTTTACTATTTCCCTACACGACATCGTCGAGCAGAACCGGAAAGTCTGGATGCGCTTCAACTGTCCGTGGCTCGAACTCAGTACATCGATAACTGGTTAAACAACAGTTGGCATTGGTGCCGTACTAAGAACGAAGATAATGCAATCAACTGTTCCACTGCTGTTATCCAAAGTACCCCTTGCTTGAAAAGACAAGTTTGTATCAAGTCACAAAATGTTCCCATGTCTACATCAAGGAATAATCAGTGTCACTCTTGTGTATTTCCCCCAGTGAGGACCAGGTGCTGCTATCCTTCCAGATCACAAATACATGCAAAGGTAAGGCAATCAATCCCGTATAAACATGGGAACAGATATTTCAAGTCTAAATCGAAAATTGCTCGGGACGTCAATTTGTTACCGATGCGTCACGTCCTTCGCGTACATGTCAACATTACTGCAATTGTAGAATGCCTCGATAGTAACACTGAGATATATATTGTAACTTGCACTCTCAGGTAGTTCCTTTTATTACAGCATGTCAGCGCCATGTTGGCGAAAGTTGATAGTGATGGCAACCAAAGACGGCTTTGATTAAACCAGGCACAACGGGCATTGCGCTGACGAGTCATAACTGGAGATAGACTTGGGTTCAAACAGCGTTCAGCAGATCCCGACAACCATGGGACAAAACTCACACATAGACAGTTTGGCAGCCAGTTCTTCAAGAAGTGAGGAAATGTTTGTACAGATGTTGTTCGAGTATAAAGCCGAAGTTTTGGAAGACACCCAGAATTGTTTTTGAAGCGTTAAGTTCTCTGACGACGTAACTGTAGGCACATTTCTTTTCCCAAATGTATGGACGTGAATAGATCACAAGCATGCTACAATGCTCCGACCATGTGCGCTTTCTAAAGGAAACATGGAAATAATTTCAACAAACGTTTCTACATACACAATAATCATTTAATTGACTACACAGCAGTCAATGATCACGATAATATAGCGTGCAGTCGCTTGACTGATTCCTTCTAATGCATTCACCCTTTTTCTAGCCCCGAAAAGAACACCTTACCTGAAACCGAAATAGACGACCGTCCAATTAGTAATGACTCAAACATGATGAATTGATGGAGAGGATAGGAATAATATTGCAGCAACATCAGCATTCCCCATCTGGCATCCATGTGTTCCCCTTCTCGCCTCTCCTTATTATACAACTAGGGAATAACGAATGTAGGAAACCTCAAACACGACCCCTCAACTGCTAAGCACGAACTGATAGATTTTTCGTCCCAGAAAATTAACTCATCTCATGTTGCAGATATACCAATGCATCCACAGACGAGCTACGCAACCTATAGTGTGTTGTTTTATGAGATTGACAGCTGTCGTAGGATCGCATAACAATAACTAGTGCATAATGTATCGGTTAGGTTGTCAGATTTTGTCTAAACAATGCAACATTTTAGTCTGCATTGATATATGTGACGTCATAGATTGAGGCGTCGTAATTCCATTGTATGTATAGGTAGGTCATTCACATTGTTTGTACGCAGATACCACCATGTATATTCAGCTCGTTGATTGCCATACACTGTAGATAGGCTGTTTATTCGTTGATTTCCAAACCTATACTGTACATAGCATGCTCACACTAGTTTATCCTGTCATATACTGTACATAGGTTGTTTATAAGTAGAATGTCTACACAAAGACCGTCGAAGGGTATATACTCTGTGTTCCCTGTGCTATCAAACAATTCCACGAAAGATGTAGTCACTGGTCTACGTTTAACTGTTGCATTTTCATTTGAACAAGATATCACAGTGAGTGAGTGAGTATGGGCAATATTCCAGCAATACGCCGCATTGCACCCATGCGGAGAATTTCGACTATTCCATATACCCAGCAATATATCATAGTCATGTCCGGCGGGTGAGGTCGTTGCCAGATTAAATGAGTGAGTGAGTGGGTATGGAGCCGAGACTATTCCATATTCCAGCAATATTGAACCGATATTTAACGTCACATCGGCAATATTTCAGCCATATCGTGACGAGACACCAGAAATAGGCTTCACACATTATACCCATGTGGGGAATCGAACCCGGGTCCACTAGGCTACCCCACCGCCCCCGATTAACCTAAGAATATGGACACACGTGTGCTGACAATAACGTCGATAGTAATATTGTTCTCACTCACTACCAGCGGATCCTGTTACGACGAAGGGAAAAAATTCTTCATATAGGAAAGTCGCTGGCCAGTAGCTATGAAAATTAGAAAATCAACAAAATAATTATATATTCTAATGATCTATGGTGTTTATTATTTTTGAAATTTAAAAACATATCTTTCGCATCGTTTCGTCTGTTGTTCAATTACTTACAGAAATATCTACGTCTAATGCTGTCCTTAATTGTATCAGCACAATACTGTTCCCCAAAGCACAGGCCCTCGTGTCTTTGCGAGGATTAACGAATTTATAAATTATATACAAAAATTTGAGATGACCCCCCGACTCGAAATGCTTCACAGTATAATACATTATGACATAAGGTATTATACTGTGAAGCATTTCGAGCTTTCGCAGCTCAGAGGACGAGAACGAATAATGGCGTTCAAGGGCAACGGATTGATTGCTTATAAATGCATTTCAGATCAACTGTGCCTTCGATTAGCATTTTATGAGATATTCTCATCTGACATTTTAATAATCAATATCACGAGCAGATAAATATAAAACATTATAGATGGAAAAGTAATCCTTTTCACGCGACTCTTTTAAGAATCATTCGTATGGAAAAAACCTTTAAAAGCATCACTGTATTTTTGTTAGTCACCGTGTAAATGTTTGACCTTCGCAAATTCCTCTGTCGATTAAAGCTTTTATTTTCATTTCCTGGTGTTAACGCCATTTGAAAGAAGCCTCGTTGTGGCCAGCCAATAAGCCACTAGATGTCACGTGAAGATGGCGACGTCCTTTCCGCTAAAGTTTCTCGTCAATACGAGCACAAATTGACATTAATTCAGCTGACACTTTTAGGTTATTGTCAAGTATTTTCACCTTGTCGTAGAGTATTTTTCACCCATCAATTGAAGGAGACTGATTTGACATACTGTATGGGCGAAGGAGTCGGATAGAAGAATGCACTTCATGACAGGAAATGCCAACATATATAGGTCTCTCCTAAGTTCGTGCACTTCCGGTTGAGAGTTGCTATATTACTGGTTTATTATCTGACGTGGCCTAGGTGCCAGAAACCTCTGTTATTCGTGGCTCTAGGCTCATAAAAAGAGAACGGTGTTGAAATAGAAAAGAGGTGGGTGTATTGGCACTATTGGTGCATTTAGGAAAGGAAAGGTGATAGAACAAAGAATTCCGCTCTGGCTTAACACCTCTATTGTCTAGGCGTGACAGACAGACGCCGATTTACGCCAATGAGATGTTTGTGAAACATGTCTTAAATGAACTTTTTAATTACTACTTCAGATTGTTTTTTAAAATGTTCATGATTTGTTGTTTGTTGCGCAGCACATGAACAGGTGCAGGTGAGTGAAAGTTCTGGAGCTTACTTAAACGTAGGACAGAAGGTCAGTGATTGCAATTCAATACCTTCTATTCCACTGGGTCTTCAGTACTGTATGCTTGTCCCAAGAGTCCACTAAAGAGGATGGCCAGATTCTATGCCTTGGCTGTTAAGTTGTTACCGAATACAAAGGCAAGCATCAGAGGTCATACTTTTATTCATCGGTTTGACTAGTTCTGTCAGTCCGTTATACACAAACCCATGGTTATAGCTGGAATATTGCAGACTGTGACATTAAATAACATTCATTCATTCTCACTCACTGTCTAACAAGTGCTTGTTTATTGTAGGAAGATCAATGTGGTTCTTCGTGAAAGTCAAAACTGTGGAAGTATCGCTCCCTGGAAAGAAAAGGTCCTTGTCTTAGGAAGAACGGTTCTTCCAGACAAGGAATTGACTCCCAGGAAGGAAAATCTGATTCCTACCACACATGATGTGTGACAAACACAAATCACTGGAAAAAAACATAGCTTCAAATAAGATTTGGGAATTTCCTCCACAACTAAGAGAACACGAAGCACAACAATAGATCCTTCTCAAACGCCTACATATATCCTTGAAAAACGCTAACAAAACATTTTCAGAAAGTAAGCAGATAGGATTTGATAATGAGACACGTTTCTCATACGAAAACATCTGAAGGATGTTGTGCTCAGAAAACAGTACCAACATAATAGGGTTATTGAGGCGCCATCATTGCTAAGGAGGTACTAATGTGGTTGAAAGTCTCAAAATCGACGCTAATAATGTATTGGAACATGGATGCCTGTTACGATTCTTCAATATGAAAGGTTACTTTCTATGTACTAACAATGTATGTCATAAATACGTCTTTTGAAATTGAAAATAATATTAAGAGGCATTATTCTTTCAATGGAGCGTGTACACTGAAACCCAATCTCCTTGCCGTTCTTACAGCGACTGGTAGGCAGTGTGTGGTTTACATATTATGGGAGGCATAAAAGGTTATTAACATATGATATGGTCTTCTCACCAGACTTCAAGACTAAATTGAAAATAAAAGGACACATCAAGGCTTAAGGAGCAATAACAAATTAAGAGGAGATGATCGATATTGTAGGACAGTTCAGAGGGGCGGTCCTAATGATGATTGATGTGAAGTTTTGTCTGAGGTTTCAAAATCCTTGAAACCTCCAAATGAGTTTGTAATGTCATAGGTCGAGTCGAAAATACAACGTTCAATGTGGAGTAAAACACCGAGAGATATAATCAAGTTTTTGTAACTAAGCCGACAGTCGCATGATGTCCTAATTATCTATTAATTACCGTGTATTAGCACTCTGTGAGCATCTCGAGGATGAAGCAGTGCCCGCCTATTCGGTCGTACTATAAACATCGACTCGCTCAGAATAATACGCAGCTAGGCACTCTGAAAACAGGACTGTATTCATTAGCAACAAAGGAACACGTCTTTCTTTATGATTAACTGTATTGATTGATGGCGAGAATCCACGTGGGTTGGGGAACGGTAAGCTATGTAATCGATGACCCACTGATTGTATGAGAGGGGACAAGCGATTTCTGGGACCGTTTCAACAACTGGATCTAATCCGTTACCATATTTAGAGAAATAGGGCCTAGAGAACTGCAACAGTGGTCTTTGAAAATTCCCGTTAATATTTATGGGGGACTGGGAGGATTTGGGGGTTTGTCCGGACAACTAAACTCCTTTGAGAACATACCAGAAATGGCGAAAGGGAAATGCTGGCGGATTTCCTTCGTGGAATATGTATAATTTTCTCTTCGGACACTGGAATTAAAAGTCAAATAGGTTCCCAGAAAATCGGCTCTCAGTCACGGCGTTCCGTTATGAAACTGGTCTTCTTGGAAAGACATAATATAATCAAATCCTTTTTATGTTGTTGGAAATGTATAAAGCGGTTTTATGTTGAGCCTGGTTAGAACTAACATGGCGGAATTATAGGAACGAAACTGTTTAGGCACGAGTGTTTCTGTAGAAAACATGGACATGGGTGCTGCACATCAAGACACCTGGTGTTTGTTGTTTCCACTCGCCGGATGCTTGAATTTAAATCGGCGTAACTGCGAAGACGCGTTTGTCAATGGCAGAATGAGTGAGTGTGAGTGAGTATGGTTTTACGCCGCTTTTAGCAATATTAGAGCAATATCATGGCGGGGGACACCAGAAATGGGCTTCACACATTAATTGTACCCATGTAGGGAATGGAACCCGAGTCTTCAGCGTGACCAGCGTACACGTTAACCATTAGGCTACCCCACCGCCCCCGTTGAATGAGTGAATGTAGAAGTAATTAAATTTAGTTGTTGTGATATGAGTGAGTGAGTTTAGCTTTACGCCGCTCTTAGCAATATTCCACCAATATCACGGCGGGGGACACCAGAAATGGGCTTCACACATTGTACCCCTGTGGGGATTCGAACCCGGGTCTTCGGCATGACGAGCGAACGCTTAACCACTAGGCTACCCCACCGCCCCTGTTGTGATATGATGATGTAAGACAAATAAGAAGAAACTGTATCAATGCATGTTATGGAGTTAGATATAACAATATTATATCATAATGTCATGTCAAATGCTATAATGATAATTATGATAATTAAAAGGTCAACGCCAGCTGATAACCAGGCTCGATTATATGTCGAAACAGTCTTCGGATGGAGTAAAAAGTACAATTGTGATATGATTGGATCGTATTGAAAAGGGTACACATGACTGAGAAGGGTAAGCGGGTCCTGGTTCACTGCTTGCATTCACCACTCACATAATTTAGTTTTGTCTGATACCGTATACGCAAGCCTCTATTAACCGCTTCATTGCCTGTAAGCAGTCGAGTCTGGACCAGATAATCCACTGATTAGCATCATGGTCAATTGTCCATGTTGTGGAGATAGAACGCCACACTGTCAACTAAGTAATACAATCTGACCACTAAAGTGCCAGCAAGTGAATGTGGAGGCGAGGAAATGGCATTACGTGGGAGAGCATTGCATCATATTAAAAAGTGACTAGTCATATTTGGTAAAATTCCATCACGTCTAACCTACCTTTTATGACCTCCTCAGAATGACAATATTAACTTTGATTCAAATGTATTATGATGACAATTTACTGTGTGTCTTCAAATATGGCCAGTCTGTAAGCATCAATAGTCTCTTGAGAGGGCAGCTTCAGTAGCAGAGGCATTGCCTGAATGTCAGCTCACTCTCAGATAGTGGCCTAATAAGTCATAGTGAAGCAAATGTATTGCAGGAAGATATTCGGGGGATCGGGGGATGGGCAGTTTTTGATGATAAACAGGTTGTGTTTTTATCATGACAGGGGTTGAAACAAGATATCCAAAAATGCCTTTATGTGATCATCTGTGACACTAGATCGATCTTGATCAAACCATGTACATATGTGGTCAACTTTTCCAAACATGTCCACATACAGACATCTTTGGTCAACGTTTCAAAACGTGTCCAGATGTACAGAGCTTTTGGCAACTTTTCAAAACGTGTCTATAGGTTGAGACCACTTTGGTCAACTATTCAAAACGTGTCTATATATAGGCCTCTTTGGTCAACTTTTCAAAACGTGTCTATATGTACAGACCTTTTGGCAACTATTCAAAACGTGTTCATTTGCATATGCATCTTTGGTCAATTGTTCAAAACGTGTCCATATGTACAGACCTTTTGGCAACTATTCAAAACGTGTCCAGATGTACAGACCTTTTGGCAACTGTTCAAACCGTGTCCATATGTACAGAGCTTTTGGCAACTTTTCAAAACGTGTCTATATATAGGCCTCTTTGGTCAACTTTTCAAAACGTGTCTATAGGTTGAGACCACTTTGGTCAACTATTCAAAACGTGTCTATATATAGGCCTCTTTGGTCAACTTTTCAAAACGTGTCTATATGTACAGACCTTTTGGCAACTATTCAAAACGTGTTCATATGCATATGCCTCTTTGGTCAATTGTTCAAAACGTGTCCATATGTACAGACCTTTTGGCAACTTTTCAAAACGTGTCCAGATGTACAGACCTTTTGGCAACTGTTCAAACCGTGTCCATATGTACAGAGCTTTTGGCAACTTTTCAAAACGTGTCCATATGCATATGCCTTTTTGGTCAACTTTCAAAACGGGTCCATATGTACAGACCTTTTGGCAAATTTTCAAAACGTGTCCATATGTACAGACCTTTTGGCAACTTTTCAAAACGTGTCCATATGCATATGCCTCTTTGGTCAACTTTTCAAAACGTGTCCATATTGGCAAAATTTTCAAAACGTGTCTATATGTACAGACCTTTTGGCAACTTTTCAAAACGTGTCCATATGCATATGCCTCTTTGGTCAACTTTTCAAAACGTGTCTATATGTGCAGACCTTTTGGCAACTTTTCAAAACGTGTCCATATGCATATGCCTCTTTGGTCAACTTTTCAAAACGTGTCTATATGTGCAGACCTTTTGACAACTTTCAAAACGTGTCCATATGCATATGCCTCTTTGGTCAACTATTCAAAACGTGTCCATCGGTTCAGACTACTTTTGTAAACTATTCAATTCCTGTATCATATGTATGGACCACTCTTGTCACCTATATAAGACTATTCATATGTTGAGCTCGCAGGCGTTCTGTGGAATATAGAGACAGGTATGAAAATGAAGGCAGACTAAAGCAAAACTGTTCAATGGAATAAAGTCAAGTAGCGCTTCCTCTTAGTCCTCTATGCAGGATTAAGTCGAGCGCCATGACATTTGTGAGAAAAGGTCTTCTTTGTGTTTTCTTTTATTTCCTGATGATATTCAGTACCTTAGCATTATCAAAAGACAACAGTACGATTATCGTGTTGTAAGGGTAGACTTGGTTCGGGTCAAATGGTAACCCCTCCAAATTTATCTATGTGTAATCGCTTCAATAACCATCAAATTAATATTGAAATAAATCAATCATCATGTACATATTCGAGACAATGTTTCAGTGTCACAATAATTAAAACGTGCTGCCATATCGCCAACCTGGAAAGACGAGATAATAAGAACACAGCAAACTACTGTTATAACGATATGACAGATACCACGAACAGTTGTTTTATTATCGCCTGCTTGCTGCATATATATTTTAGACGAAGTGCCTATATACTATATAACGAACAAGTGAGTGAGTGTGTTACGTTTTTCGAACCCGGGTCTTCGGCGTGACGAGCGAACGCTTTAACCACTAGGCTAACCAACCGCCCCTATAACGAACTAAAATAGGTGATCATTAATGATAATGTTGAGTTCATTATAACCATTGTTTACTGTACATAAAGAAAAAGGCTTGATTTGACATGGTAAGTGCATATCTGTCCCGCCGGTGCCTATTAACGATATAATTTGGACCGTTTACTGATAATGTGTATTTTAATATTAGAAGATCTATTGACAAACAGTTTGAAAAACGATTTTCTTTTGCAACATTCCTGAACGCCCTCCACCACGTGCAAAGTCGTTGTAATAAGAAAAGCATCTATTTTAGTTTGATTGATTGGTTGCTAATACCAATAACATTGGAAGTGACTTTGTCTTTGTTCTAATCCAGCATCGGCACTCCATGAACGTGCGACACATACATCAACCGGCCAAACAGCGCCATCTAGTGGCGCCACCGACTCGTGATTGATAAAGGTCGGCAGTGAATAAACCCCTTCTCTCAATACTTTTGTTAGGACTTTAATGATAGGCGGATAAATCCAGTGGGAGAGCTTCCGTTTTATTTGGGTTAATTTCACTTTGAGAAGGACGTTTTATTTTGACTGAAGGATGACTTATTGACTCACGTCCCCGCTGACAGATGTGCTGTGAATCCCTCAAATACTGTGAAATCCTGCTTTAACTCGATATTGAAGTTCCGACAATACAGCCATAACACATGGTCCCTGCAGATTCCTCATTAACACTCAATTCTTTACTAAGATACTCTGCCTGTCTCGATCTACCGATATGTCGATATCATGTCGATGACCCGCATGTTTCGATGGAGCAATAACAGGTTGTGACCAGGGGCAAACCGAGCCCAAGAGAGAGGGTGGGTGCTGGTATTCTGGGAGGGGGAGGGGGGGGGATATAGAATACAGACGCTGGTGAGCACCATATCGAGAACCGCTGACTGCCAACGAATCGTGATCAGTTTGAATCCTGAATTCGGAAACACATGTGTGTCACATCACAGGTTATCCAACCCAGAGGTCAACAACATTTCATCCGAATGTGTTATTCTCCACAATCAGAACATTTGCTGATCATGTTGTTTTCCGGATATTTTTTATAGATCAACTTCCATGTTCATAAATTTCTTCGACATAGAAACTTTGACCATTCCGGATCATTTTTACACAAAAACCCAACTCACTTAATGTTTACGAATGAAAATAGAGGTATTCATTATTCATTTGCTTTGGGGACGGTGGGGTAGCCTAGTGGTTAAAGCGTTTGCTCGTCACGCCGAAGGCCCGGGTTCGATTCCCCACATGGGTACAATGTGTGAAGCCCATTTCTGGTGTCCCCCGCCATGATATTGGTGGAATATTGCTAAAAGCGGTGTAAAAATAAACTCACTCACTCATTTGCTTTGATTCAAACGATCTTTTAATAGAAAAGTGACAGGGCCCCCAAAAACGTCAAATACACAAAAGACCACACTTTTCTTTTGAAGACATTGATATTTATTCTGCCATATACCAGACATGCCCTCGCAATAGTAAAAGTGCAAGACACCACACTACATTTCCGTATGCTTGAAGAGATTGCCATTGTTAGACCAGTCAATGGATCATTCGTTCCAATACTCATTCTAAATTCCTTCTGGAGTATCCAACACAAGCTGTATTTTATACGCGTGTTCGAAGGTTTAAAATATATATTGATCAAGATGGATCAATATATAAGTAAAGTCATTATGAATTAATGTCAGAAGCTCTGTATACTCGTGGGAATGAGAGGGTTTGGTGCCTATTTGTTAACATACAACTGAATAGTTTGCTGTGTTTGGTTCTTACCCGGAAGGTCCAAGGGGACATGTAAATACATTGTCTGGAGATCCATTTGGTTTTTGATCAAATACACTAGTCACCATACACAATGAAATTCACCATGTTGTAAGTCCTTTCCAACGACACATTTACAACGGATTTATTTCCCTAGATATGCTACCATTCGGACTAATAAGGTTTCATTGTATTGTCAAACATTGTTTTCCTTCAGAAAGAACATTTCCCTCGATATGTTACCGTAAAGACTTATAAAGTTTCATTGTATTGTCAAACATTGTTTTTATTCAGAAAGAATATTTCCCTAGATATGTTACCGTAAAGACTAATAAAGTTTCATTGTATTGTCAAACATTGTTTTTATTCAGGAAGAACATTTCCCTGGATATGTTACCGTAAAGACTAATAAAGTTTCATTGTATTGTCAAACATTGTTTTTATTCAGGAAGAACATTTCCCTAGATATGTTACCGTAAAGACTAATAAAGTTTCATTGTATTGTCAAACATGTTTTCATTCAGAAAGAACATTTCCCTAGATATGTTACCGTAAAGACTAATAAAGTTTCATTGCATTGTCAAATGTTGCTTTCATTCAGGAAGAACGTTTCCCTGCATATGTTACCGTAAAGACTAATAAGTTTCATTGTATTGTCAAACATTGTTTTCATTCAGGAAGAACGTTTCCCTAGATATGTTACCGTAAAGACTAATAAGTTTCATTGTATTGTCAAACATTGTTTTCATTCAGGAAGAACATTTCCCAGGATATTTTACCGTTAGGGCTAATAAGGTTTCACCTTATAGTCTTACATTGTTTTCATCCTGGAAGAATATGCTAACGAATCGGTGCCACAGAACCAAACATTGTTCTAAGCTAACACTAACAAGAAGAATGCAGTTCCAAGTGAGTAAACATCTTGAGAACACGGGATAGAATAGGTCCCAGCTCTATAATGCTTGTCGTAGCAGACAGTTGGATGAACTGGACCGTTGGTAAGGATCGGTGAATTGTTGGTTGATTGCGTGTCAGAACACCCCCGCAACTCTGGGCGTTGCTCATTCTATCAACCACGTGTTTGTCTGACCAAGACTGTTCATGGTAGAGAAGGAATATTTTGACCATTATTAGACAAATACACAATTATCAAGTAAAGAACTTAATACAGTTTTACTTGGTATCCGATATTTGTAGCCTCGGATATTTGTAACTTTATCAACTTGTGGTGATATATTTGATATCAAAAGACTCTCGGGTGAGATTCTCTATTTATCACATTTAATAACCATTTTCTTCATGTTTCACTTTCAATCATAATCAAACATTTAGGACATTTTCTTTTATCCGGAGGTGTATATCGAGCAATACTCACTAGTTTGTAAACCGCAACAGGTGTAAGGTTTCACACAACTGACCACAGACAACGTGTATATACCACACAGCATGCATTTAATAATGGAATACATGCTATGTGTAGTATCTATATACATAGTGAGTGTGTGAGTTGGGTTTTCGCAATATTCACGGCGGGGGACATATGGGGAATCGAACACGGGTATTCGGCGTGACGAGCGAAACCTTGAACCACTAGGCTACCAGGCCGCCCCAGCAACCAAACAACTGAATTAGCTTGAAACAATCGAAAAATGTCCTTACACTAGAACAACATGCAAACATTTGAACCCATAAGTGTCACATAGGTCATTAAATTGTCAGAAGTTAACCTGCGAAAGAAATGCCACACACATATCCTGTATGCACTCAGGAAAGTCCAAAAGCTGTGCACTTTGCTAATGGCGTACTTTTCACGATTGGTGACAAATATAAGAGATTGTACTCGGTGTCAACGTCTTTTTCGCTTTCGGCATGTTGACACCGGTACACTGCCAAAAATGTGTTCCTGGCTTTCTGGCATTTCATAGCTGAATTTGGAGTTGCACATTCGTACTGCCGCACATAACCTCCGTCCATCCCCTTCCCTGAAACGCAAAAATATTATCCTCAGTACACGAGCCTCACTGCCCGAATCTTTATTCATCTGTTCGGATCTACTTCTTCAAGAGCGTGGAATTACCATATTATACCATAATTACCAGATTATAATTACGAACTCCTCATAAGACCTGGTCTGGTAAATTCACTCATATTACATACACGGATCCTGTTATTCACGAAATCTACATGTATTTTGTGTTCAGGGCTTAAGGAAGACAGTATATGAATAAAACAATATTAAACTTAAATCATGAGGATACAGACATTTATTGCATTTTTCTTGAGAATGACTTTGAGCACGCAACGTGCAAATTTGTTGAAAGAGGCGATTGGTGAAAGGAAAACTATTGTGGTCAAAGTGCCCTATGTCGATCTTTACTACTGTGACGTGTGACTCATCTGTTTCGTCCAGTGCCCATTTTAATCGGACAGTTAAATCCTGAATGTAGACATTAATGATGCCCTGTAAACAGTGTTTAACCCAGTCCGATAGCGCACGGAACGAGGCACTACCATTAACGTTAAGATGGTTCCCAAACACGATATCCATGCTTTTTAGCGTTTACGTTCGCTTTTATGCATTCATGGCAATTATAACACGGCAGGATCTCGTATAAAGTAGCTAATTTAATGTCCTCAGTGACGAGTCACATATGGAAGTAGTCTCCAGCCATGAAAGTAAAAAACTTGGAATTTCTCTCTGCGCAATATTTCACCCGTTCAACTGTCAGTCACTCCAGCAAAGTTGCAAGGTCAAGGTCATCGCCCACTGTTTCATTCTGCCTTTGTGGAGTGACCCTTGATACTTAAACTGACTGGGCATCATCTCTGCACGGAGGAGTCTCTGAAGCCTTAATTGCAGAGCTGATTAATCCAACCTCCTGAAATGAATATATGAATGGGTATTAACATGTGTTGAAACCCCGTTGGCCCCAGACGGTGGTATTTGATGTCGGTTCCTGTGGGAGCGTGGTGCACTAAGTTAAGACAGGATTATCTAGAGAAGATGCTATATTAAGTCTACTCCAACACCCGCGGTGGTAGTTTCCCATAGTGTTGAGGTGTTGTGGGCGGATAATTCGATTGATTCGCCCATTTTACCTCTTTCAGAGTTGTACTTTCGGTTCGCTTGGCATTTAGAGCTAAAATAATTCACATGTGTCGCCAAGTTGTCTGATTTTAAAAGAAAGAGAAACAATTTTTCCCAAAATAAGTCTAAACGATACATTAAGGATGGGCTTACTATGTATTTAACAAACGTAAAATATGTTACAAAATATGTATTGGTTGAGGGTTGTCTAATTCCAAACTCATTGTCCTTCACAGATCTCATTTAGTCTTAACTAAATTAACTGAAAATTGTCTTCGTTTGTTTGCTTAACGCCACACTCAGCAATATTCCAGCTTTATGGTGGCGGTCTGTAAATAATAGTCTGGACCACACAATCCAGTGATCAACATCATGAACATCGATCTACGCAATTGGGATACCATGACATGTGTCAGCGAAGTCAGCGAGCCTATAACCACCTGATCCCGTTATTTAAGCACCAACGACAAGCATGGGTTACCAATTCTAACACGGATCGTCACTGGTTCTTAACTGAAATGTACGTCTATATACTAAAACCCAAATACCTGTATGTTAACATTAAAAATAGTTTTTTGTTCTATTCAATTTTGATATTTTCCCTAACCAATCTTAGCACAATTGACCTGGAATAGAAAAAAAAGAAAAAAGATTTAAACAAACATAATTGGCATTTTATGTTGGAAAGAAATATTCTAGAGGTAAAGCCGAAACACATATTTGACGTGTACATCTTGATAAGCAAAACATGCGCTGCTTGGATACCGGAAGCAGTTTTCACCATCGGTATTGCTGATACGAGCATGTGAGAATACGGCATCTGTGCATTACATTATCCAAAATGATATAACCTATTTTCCCCCCAACATATGTTGATGTTTAATGACCAGAAATTTTTAGATATTTTGATCTTGGTTTATATGCAAGTATATCATGGTAGAATGTTATGAACGACCTATCCTCAGCCAAGGCAATATTTCTTTTCGGATGTTGAAGTTCAACCTTTTGCTTCCCCTATTCATGTTCATGGACATTCACAGCAATGGGTATTCTAAAGGCGTCCCATAGTCATAATAAAATTCACAAGTCGGCAGCCTCGCAGAAAAGAAGCACTCTCGGTTGGATGGAAGCTGAAATTAGGTCAGTCTTCATAGGATGTGCTTTATCATTTTTCTGATTAATAACCTGACGTTATTTGATAGAAACCTAGCGTAAATGACACTTACATAATAGTCCGTCTCACATTCTCTTTCATCAGGCGATAATAGCCACTATACTTAGCGCATTACTCCGAAGACTTTAACCGTCTTGAAACACGTAAAGCTCTTTCCAGATGCCCCCTCTGCTCTTTAAACTGATTTACGAGGGGCTTTTCTGGCATACTAATTCTGATCAGATAAAATAATTTTATAGAAATCATATGATTTCCTTATTTTCTCCGATATAATATCTCAATATAATGCGAAAATGGGATACCATGCACCAACCTTCAAGAATCGGGTTTGCTTTGCATGTAACCTAATTCATAATTGGATGACAACCACTGTAATGAGTCCATGCTATAACGATGGGGATGATGTTAATGAATCGTGCCCTCCATGATAAGACACAAGCTGATGCAGAACATAAACATTTATAGGTGCCATATCAGATTTCAAAGCTGGTGAATTCAAGTTGATATTTAACCCCCAAATATATGCTTTCAATTGCTCTTCCGAGATCGGAGGTTAAACAATTCGGACTTCCCACCATGACATTGGGTAGGAAATGGTACATCAAAAAGGCTTGCAAAGAAAACATTCCCTCATTGTTCATCACAACAGGTGAGACTACTCGGGTACTGTCCATGAAAATAGATTCGGTATTGTATACCACATACTCGATCATTACGATCTTGGTAGAACAAAAGATATGTCTGTTGGACTCCCAATTTATAACATGGAGCTTTAGACGAAGGGGTATTGCTGTGAGTAGTTAAAAGGGGGAGGGATATTGCTGTCAGTAGTCAAAAGGCGGAGGAATGTTGCTGTTAGCAGACAAAATGCGAAGAAAAATTGCTGTCAGCAGACAAAAGGAGAAGGGTTGTTGCTGTGAGTAGTCAAAATGCGAAGGAATGTCGCTGCCAGCAGACAGAAAGCAAAGGAATACTAGTATATCGCTCACTCACTCGTGCCTCACACATTCTTCACTCTAGATTGTGCTCAGAAAGTATTTTTTATAGAAACTTTATCAAGTTCATATGTACCTCGGCGGATATGTCGATATAATTTTAACCATCAGTCATTGCCCATATGAGGACATATATTTTATTCACACCATTAAAAGACGGTTCATATCCTCATGGCTCTATGCCAGTATTGATGTTTGCAAATCGGGAAATACCATTTTCACGAAACTGAAGATGATAATATTTTTACCGAACTAAAACCTGTCAAGTACAATAAGCTATATAGATTGCCGTTGTATATATTTCATAACATGGCGTGTGAACTACCACCAGCTAAACTGAAGGGCAAAGAAAGTACACAGTTGGAAATTGGATTGGCCAAAAACATTACAAACGTTATCGGAAGGGTTCCTACAACTTCAACAAACCTGAGGTCCACGAAACAACCATGACATCCGCTTAAAACGCATCACCGTCGAGTAGCCATCTTGTGTTTCATTTTCAGCCACCATCAAGCATGAGTGAGTGAGTGGGTATGGTTTTACGCCGCCATGTCACGGCGGGGAATCGATGGGCTTCACACCGGGTCTTGTGGGTAATCGACCCGGGTCATCGGGGTGACGATCGAGCCAACACATTAACCACTAGGCTACCCCACCAACCCCCCATCAACCATGAGTGTATATTGTCTGTTGTCCGGCAAGTTTATGCCAGATACTCAGTATGTATGTATGAACACCCAGACTATCACAATGCAACACGTAGAGCTGTGACAGTTAGGTGTCAGGGGCAAGTGATAGCAGGTTCGAATCCAATCTGATTATGATTATAGGTTCGTCAGAACCATAACCGTGGTACCCCCGTGATATTGCTAGAATATAGCCAAAAGGCGGCTTAAAACCATACTCACCCACCCTTGACCGTGGTTCTGTATTACAAAAAGTGTAAGAAGTGAATGACTTCGGGTTTTCCACCCACATCAAGCAGATACTATGACATCATTATGTAAGTGAAAGATTGTTCACAGACATTAAGCATTACTCCATTACTCAATCAATCACTACAGGCCTGAAGTCTCTACCCGTGAAGACCAGTGAAGATTCGGGTTAGAACTGATCTTCAGCAACCCATGCTTGTCGTAAGAGGCGACTAACGGGATCTGGTGGTCAGGCTTGCTGACTTGGCTGACACATGTCATCGGTTCCCAATTGCGCAGATCGATGCTCATGATGTTGATCACTGGATAGCCTGGTCCAGACTTGATTATTTACATACCGCCGCCATATAGCTGTAATATTGCTGAGTGTGGCGTAAAACTAAACTCACTCACTCAATCTGGGTCTTGACTAAATGATTGATTTGAAACATCAAAAGTGCACCCATTCGTCTTTGGTGACCGAATTGATTCCGATATACTGAGCAACTTCGTCTCTATTGACTTGACAATTCTACATTATTCTCCGACGTGTCTTTTGAATGTTTTTCCAGACATAATTCAGTATGCATTCAACGTCGGAGCAAATATCTCCCCCGAATAACATCCGATGAAGACTATTTGGACACGGTCAATAAACAAACCCTATTGAACGCTACTTGCGATATCCGATTTATATTTTTCTATTACATCGTGAACTATACACATCCAATTCTCGGTACAGAACATCAAACCGTCTACTCAAAATTTCCATAACAACGTCACTCGTAAATATTTGAGGCCTAATACACCGTAATAAACTTAATAACAAATATTTATTATTAGAAACTTTGTGACGTGACGAGAGTCCATGAAACGTCTAAAGTTCAAGTACAGCTATTCTAGTGAGATCGTTATTAAGAGTTTATTCATCGGTATACTGATACTGGCATCACCAAGGTGATATAACTGGAAGTAGCCTTCATGCCATTACGCCATGGGCAATATGTCATCCTTATAGGCTGTCGAGTGACGTCGACAGACGCAAGCTCCTTATCACAATGACAAGCTCCGTGGCATCACTCTTATCGACTTACTGTGACGGGTTAGCATCATGGGAATGCCCACTTCGGGGATAAAAGTTCAAAAGGACTGCTTAAGACATCTGTGTCCGAAATTGTCCTGTTTGTCTCAAATATGAAGTGGGGCTTGGATGAAAGGGAGATCGGCGGATATTAGTTTCGACAACAAGTGCAAGCGACACGAATGTCCGTGTTGGTGTTCAATGTTTGCTTTGTGTGAAAAATGCCTTAAAGGCAGTTCTCGCCCTGCATATGAAGATATGGGGAGTTGATAGCTTATAAGTCTCTATAAATATGCTAGTATTCACCTGTTAACTTACGGAGGTTTCATCAAAATAGCTCTCTCTCTCTCTCACGTTCAGCAGACCGTATTTACCTGTAAATGGGTTATGTCAGTTGTGGTAGGTAAAGTCTGTTTGCAGTGAAAACGTACCGTTGAATTTCACTTTAAACAAAAAAGTAAATCGAATAAAGTGAAAATACATGGGGGTATGCACATTAGATGAAACACCTAGAACAAGTATGGTTGATCTAAGTTAACGCTCATCACGTACCGCACGTGCATTTGTTTCACTGTTCCAACTGCTACGCTTACCCCCTTGTATTACAAACCAATAATAGCGATTTGAATCTATGACCGTTTGTTAAACAACTTTTATCCTAAGATGAATAAAATTCTGAGATTTATATGTTCAATTGGCAAGGTAAAATTAAGAGGATTCTCATTCTTAATTTCACTTTATTTGATTTACTTTTTTGTTTAAAGCGAAATTCATCGGTACGTTTTCACTGCAAACAGACTATAGTGAAGAGATAGAGCACAACACAACGCAGACTTGTGGAGCACAACAGGAAATTATTGTAGCATTACATAGGGCAACATTTATCCAACACAGCACATGAAAACACGGCATAAAAGAAACACTCATTTAGAACAACAAAGCTTAGTGGAGCAGAGGAGGTGAGAGCACAGCACAGCACAGCACAGCACAGCACAGCACAGCACAGCACAGCACAGCACAGCACAGCACAACACAACACAGCACAGCACAGAATAGCATAACACCGCCCGGCAAGAGAGTTGAAAGGAGTGGGAGGCTCTTTTAACAGCATTGCAGTCACATCGCAGCATGTCAGATTTATGTGGGATGAAATCCCGGAGTAATGCTCCCGGCGTGACACTACTACTACTACTACTACTACTACTACTACTACTACTACTACTACTACTACTACTACTACTGCTACTAAATACGTAGCAGAGAATAATAGGCAAATATCATTAGGATAATGAGCGGTACAGCAGTATATATCAGGTATCAACAGTTACTGTAGACACACCGTGTAATGCTCATGGGCTTTTGTAGGCGTAAGACATGGTTTGATATAAATAAACATTAATCAGGAAGGAATGATCACAATATGGCATGTGCATGTTTAACGACACGTCATCCTCATGAGTGAACAGAAAATGTATGAGTTGTGTCCCTTATCGCTGTCAGGATCCGCGTATTGACGGTTCGAACCAGTGGTTGGTTGATCGGAGCCTTGATTATTAGCCATGGTCTATAAACACTAATTGTGTTCGTTGATTCACTAAATTAGTGAGCAATCGACTTTTGAGCCTTTCTCACACATTGAGCTTCGGCCTATTATAAAAACTTAAGCAAAGCGTCGTAAAACCATACTCATTCACATATAAGCAATCATATTAATCGTGATTACTGTCGTCGTAGCAGTAGTTGCAAGTGTGGTTTCTGCAGTTGGTGCAGTCGACACAGTGTTAACGTTGCTGCCACAGTGGCTGTTATTAAACTCGAACGTTGGTCTGTTCCTCATCTTAGAGTCGCTCCACTTGGTCTCACGCGGAGTGATCTCTCTATCAATATTACAGCATTACAGATGGCAGGAGTCGATACGGAAGACTCCTCGCATCGTCCAGGAACTGTCAGATGAAATGGATTTAAATCCACGCAAGACAGACGATATTGGAAGTTCGACCCCATATGAATATCGTCAATGTTTAAAAACGAATCTCAACGGTGACATCGACCGTATTTGCCTTTGTTGTGTTGAAAGACAGCCTTAGTTCCAATACCAAATAATATAAAACTCAACCTTTTTTGTGGAACTATTGTGGTAACTGCACTGATGCCGGCCCCATCCAAAATTGTCATTTCTGATAAATAAGATCTTAATAGGATTATAAATGAAATCTGACTTAATTTTTCTCATAAATCTGAAAAAGTGTTCTCATACGAATCGGTAATTCAGAAAGGGAGCATTCATTTGCTATTTAATGTGTAGAGAGGAGGTTATTTTTGCGAACAAATTCTTCATGATGTATCCAGCAAACTATTTATTTCCTCAATACTATGAAACAAAAAATACATGTTCACTGTTAAAAATATAAACGATTCACTGTATACACGTATTCAGAAATTATAGAAGTTGCGGGTAGCCTAGTGGTTAAAGTCGAAGACCCGGGTTCGACTCCCCACATGTGTACAATGTGTGAAGCACATTTACGGTGTCCCCCGCCGTGATATTGCTGGAATATTGCTAAAAGCGGCGTAAAACTAAAACTCACTCACTCACTCACTCACTCACGCACGCACGCACGCACGCACGCACTCGCACTTTTATTGGCCTCCCCCTATTATAGCTACTATCAGTTATGTGTATATGGCCTTTAGTGCCAGAACTACCTTTCTCATGGCTTTCTCAAAGGCATTTTAGGCATTAAGACATGTTGATTTCATTCAGTTTTTGTCTAATCCATTTGTCAAGCATATTCGTTTGACCAGCAGCTTGTTCTGAAAAAAAACCCACACCGGATACATCTAATTCTCGTCTCTGATGCTTGTTTGTGTGTTTGTCTGTCTGTCTGTTTAATGGAGGCATTGTTTGAGAACAAATGACATTAGTAAACTAAGGTCGTCTTCGGAAACTTAGCCGATAACATGGAGCACACCAGAACAAACACTCATGCACAGAGATATAAAACGGCAGAACATCAGTCTCGATTATCCGTCGGAAGTGATTCATTTGGGCGTATAAGGCCAATAGAGATGAAGTGTATGAACGAAATCAGTACTGACACCAGGCATTCGCGAAAAGGGTAAAACTAAAACAAGCTATTGTGTATTTTTATGTATTAGAATACCAATGTCCGCTTGGTAACCGCGTTGCTATGGTTACCGTTATAAACGTTAATTACACGTTACTTTAGACGCCTAAATATTGGTGTCATCTGCTGGGGTGCGATGCTCACATAGACATATGTACGTTGATGTATATAGTAAATGCAGACAGATTTGTACGGCAAATTCACTCACATGAGGGCGGTGGGGTAACCGAGTGGTTAAAGCGTTCGCTCGTCACGCCGAAGACCTGGGTTCGATTCCCCACATGGGTACAATGTGTGAAGCCCATTTCTGGTGTCCCCCGCCTTGATATTGCTGGAATATTGCTAAAAGCGGCGTAAACTAAACTTACTCACATGGCGTGGACACATGTGACTGTTGCTTGGTTCCCTGCACGTATACTCCCCCCAGGGAGCTGATAATTCTGTTCGAATTGCTCAGATAACCCGGATAATAACATAGGCTCCAGCAGTATCACAAGGAGTATCCATAGTTATAATGTGTCCCTCTCCAGGTTTAATACCTGATGCGAGAGCTATAAAACACCCGTAACCCTCCAGATACTGCTACAGGGAATTTATATCGCCGACATCTTTCAATCTGCCGTTGCTAAAAAAAGAAAAGAAATTGAACACTGGTAGAAAAAGCTGTTCTACTGAGCTAAGGTTAACCTTTGCTGTATTATGTCACTTTCATTGACTCGTAAACAACGTGCAGCCTGTTTTCGTCGTGGTGGGTTGTAAAGGATTTATGCTCCTTGTCAGAAATCTATTTCCCTCCAAGGCGGGATGCATAGGATTTCATCATAATCAGGAGGATCAGTTGGAGAATCTCAACATTGTGACATGGAAGGAAGATGGTGTCATACTCATGTTTAATATGCCATTTATGCGATTTACATACACACTTGATTATTAGAATTAAAATTATTGAAATAGATATATAAGATATTATTATTTAAAAAATGAATGCAGCAAAACGGGTTCGGGTGACCCTGGCACCCTGAGCTCAAGACCCTTGCCCCCTCCACACGCAGCCCAGACAGCAAATGGGACAATTTATATTACCCATGGTGTTAGAAGGGCTGTGTTCCTGTAAGCAAACCGGGGAACTCTCCTTAAGTTAGATATTTGGAGGTACTAAACCCAAGGCAGCAAGAACAATGGGGAGTCGTTACTTGGGATGCAAGCGTGATATTCCGTAAGCAAGGTGCGCATATAACATGTGTTATATTTGTGATTACACTTTCTTAGTAAAGTACAGATTCGAATCCCGGATGGGACTCAACCCAACAAAAGTACTAGAATCTGTACTTTACTAAGAAAGTGTAATCCTAAAGATAACATATGTTACATTGGACCTACAATCTAAATGGCATTGTGTATTCATAGCTTTCGGTCGTGGGAGCCGTGCCACTTTAATAATAATAATAATAATGTGTCCATTTATATAGCGCCAAACTCCACACTAGGTATGCTCATAGCGCTAACAATCAAGGCACAGCACATTATTACCCCGGATAACCCAAGCTGCCTGTTAGGCGCTAGAAGGTTATAGTCATATGACATTTTTCCACCGGATACCCATTTTCCTGCTGGGTGAACAGAGACAATTTTGAACAAACTCACTTGCCTAAGGTGAGACCACATGTGCCACATGGGCTTCGTTGTGGGGCAGGACTCAAGTCCTAGAAACTCTCAGGAGTCAAGCTGATTTGTCACTGATTTGTGACCTGAGCTTTGAGCACAGGACCACGCTCCACCACTTTACACTATCAGAGGGGTACACAAAATCCGTGGTCCAGACTATCAGCTGTCCGACATATTATTTTGTGGAAGCTGCGCTGGCTGAGCGGGCTAGGTGGCTGACTTTGTGTGCTGACGATTAGGTGCCTGACTCTGAGGGTGTGGCTTCGAATCCGGGTGGGACTCAACCCAACAAAAGTAAAGCTGAACTTCACTGAGAATCTTTGCCACCATTATCAGCGGGGTACTAAAAGACTATCAGTGCAAGCTCCTGAGCGGGTTTGGTGGCTGAAATTATGAAGGGTGTGGGTTCGAATCCGGGTGGGACTGTTATCATTTTACTAAGAAAGTGCAATCCCAAATATAACATATGTTACAATTGATCACTTTCTAAATGACATTGTGTATTCAACGATCCGCATATTTGCTATGTTTCTGCTTGTTAATCACATTGATGTCAAAAGGGACAGAAAACGAAATAAAAATAATTTCTTTAGTTTTATCGAAAAGGACAAGGTTAGGTTTGTTGGCTGGATTCATCTAAGGCTATATTTATTCATAGTTGCCATTTCCAGGACACGCTCTTCATATTTTTGACAGTACTATTGATGGGTTTCTGATTCAAAACCATCATCAATCATCATCATCATCATCATCATCATCATCATCATCATCATCATCATCATCATCATCATCATTATAGTATGTACACAATCGACGTCGTTTACAGCTTCCTGTTTGCCTGTGTCGGTGTTACAATTATTTGTCAAGCTGCCACCAATGTCTTATACCATAAAAACCTCTCCACTGACGCCATGAGCCGTGTAGTTTGATTAAGTATTGTTTGTTTTTAAAAGCCTGGCATTAATCAATTTACAAAGTCCCTTGGGATCTGCAGATTTTCCCTACATTAGGCTTTCCGCTGTAACTTCATCGATTTGACAGCTGATTTGGCATCACAGAAGCGGAGCATGGTCGTTGATTCCCGTCGGCGTTGATGGACCGACTTTTTCTGCAGTTAAAAGTCAAATTGGATATATATCATTTTGTCTTGTGATGCCGATGTTCAATGTTCACCATGATTGTTATTCGTGAGCAGCAAACACAGCAATTATCCCCAATAAGATACGAGTTTCTGTATACTGGTATTAGGAGTACAGGAAGCATCCAACCATGTTACAGGCGTATTACATCGGGATGTAGGATCCAGTATTAGATTATCACATCGGACTGAAGGAAGCAGCATTATAACTATACTACATGGGGATGTAGGATCGAAAATTTAATTATCACATCGGACTGAAGGAAGCACCATTATAACTATATTACATGGGGATATAGAATCCAACATTTAATTATCACATCGGACTGAAGGAAGCAGTATTATCACAATATTACATGGGGATGTAGGATCCAAAATTCAATTATCACATCTGACTGAAGGAAGCAGTATTATGACTCTATTACATGGGGATATAGGATCGAAAATTCAATTATCACATCTGACTAAAGGAAGCTCTATTATGACTCTATTACATGGGGATATAGGATCGAAAATTTAATTATCACATCGGACTGAAGGAAGCAGTATTATAACTATATTGCATGGGGATGTAGGATCCAATATATAATTATCACATCTGACTAAAGGAAGCAGCATTATAACTATCTTACATGGGGATGTAGGGTCCAACATTTAATTATCACATCTGACTGAAGGAAGCAGCACTATAACTATATTGCATGGGGATGTAGGATCCAATATATAATTATCACACCTGACTGAAGGAAGCAGCATTATGACTATATCGCATGGGGATGTAGGATCCAAAATTCAATTATCACATCTGACTGAAGGAAGCAGTATTATAACTATATTGCATGGGGATGTAGGATCCAATATATAATTATCACATCTGACTCAAGGAAGCAGCATTATAACTATGTTACATGGGGATGTAGGGTCCAACATTTAATTATCACATCTGACTAAAGGAAGCAGTATTATAACTATGTTACATGGGGATGTAGGGTCCAACATTTAATTATCACATCTGACTAAAGGAAGCAGTATTATAACTATCTTACATGGGGATGTAGGGTCCAACATTTAATTATCACATCTGACTGAAGGGAGCAGTATTATAACTATATTGCATGGGGATGTAGGGTCCAACATTTAATTATCACATCTGACTGAAGGAAGCAGCATTATAACTATGTTGCATGGGGATGTAGGGTCCAACATTTAATTATCACATCTGACTGAAGGAAGCAGCATTATAACTATATTACATGGGTATGTAGGATCGAAAATTCCATTATCACATCTGACTGAAAGAAGCAGTATTATCACTATATTACATCAGGATGTACGAGCCAATACTTAATTATCACATCGGACTGTAGGAAGCAGTATTGCAACTGTATCACATTGGGATGTAGGATCAAATATTAGATTATCACATCGGACTGTAGGAAGCAGTATTATAACTATATTACATCAGGATGTTGGATCCGATATTAGATTGTTACATCGGACTGTAGGAAGCAGTATTGCAACTGTATCACACCGGGATGTAGGATCCAACGCTTGTTGTAAGAGAAGACTAACGGGATCGGGTGCTTAGGTTCGATGACTTGGTTGACACAGATCGATGCTCATGACGTCAATCACTGGATTTACAGCCCGCCATAATATAACCGTAATATTGCTGAGTGTAGTGTTCAACAATGGAAAAAGAAAATTAAAGGTACATCACTCAACCTTTTCGAACCAATACTACTGCTGTATGGGACTGTAGCGGATTGTAGTCAGCAACATCACACTATACGTTGTATGCTTCTCTCGAGGGTAATACGGTCTGATGTACGCCTCTTTGTAAGCAGTGTCACCCGAGCCCGAGCCAGGGATTACCCGAGGGAGAAGCATACAACGTTAACGTATTGATCTTACCGCCATGTTAAATGTAAAAAACATCATTAAAGATCGCGACCGACTATATGACATGTAAACAAAATGGCGTCTGCCTCTCGACTGGATTTTTAAAACCAGTGAAACATATTCTAACAAGCTTAAAACTGCTATAAAAAGGATTAATTATGTTTAAGCTGAATGTGCAAACCACTCAATGTATAAAATAGCTTCTTAAATAAAGCAGTGAAAGTCGGTAAAATAAATCTGTACAAAAGGAACACAAAAACAGCTGATCGAACGGTTTCGAACTCCGGGCACGGCATGTGTCATATTATGACGTCATACGATTGTTAGCGCTTCAGCTTCTCGGCGGAGAGCTTGGCGGTTACCGTGGCTGCGGGTAATATTTTTTCCAGTTGACACCCTCCTGGGAGGTGACACGGAAACTTGTTAAAGCGTCATTGACCAATGAAATTAAAGTACATGTATTTTACATGAAGGTAAGATAATGTCTGATGTCAGTCATTGTACCCATCCGATGACCATCAAGTAATCATAAAGACAAACAACAAGTTGCGATTGTACGCTGTAGACAAGGGAGTTAACTGTAACATAGAAATATTCACGATTGATGACCGAGCTGCTTGTGCCAAGAGCTATCGCTGATGTTTATACAGAAAACGCTGTTGTCATTGTGTCAATATTTAGATGTACATGATCCAGGTTTAGAGACTTCGTAATCTGGAATATTCGTAAAGTGTAATTTCCAAAGATTGATGAACGATGTGCAGCAGGATGTAATAGAACAGTTCTTGGTGTCCCGTAAAGCGTTTCTCTGTGTTAGTAGAAAGAAAGCTATTGATTGATGAGATTCCATAACAGATTCATTTATCATTCAAAATAAAACTACATACGTACTTGGATTCGCAGGCATGACTGAAGAACCCGTTAACATGGCAGTTTGGGGGGATGTTCCGTCTGATCGTCAACAAAAAATTACTGAATAAAAATGTTAGAGCGGAAAATGCAAATAACTTGATCTCCGGCAATGCGTTTTACGTGATCCATACGGGCGGTGAAGTGGTTTATTCCACGTCACCAGTGGGTTTAGGAGGTTTTGTAGCACGGATTGGGTTTCACAAGGAGTGAGTGGATTCACATCGGTTTGAACAATGCATAAGTTATATCACACTGCCAGAGGAAACGCCTGGTTAGTTTATCAGTAAACAACGGTTATATCGAAGAGACCATTATCTTTTGTTCGTTATATCCGTAGTTCGTTGTATCTATTTCGTCTTAATTGTACAGCTGACCCATGAAGATCCAGGTTAGAATTGATCATCAGTAACCCATGCTTAATGTAAGAGGCGACTAACGGGATCGGGTCGTCAGGCTCGATGACTGGGTTCACATGTCTCCAAATCCCAACGGCGAAGATCGATGCTCATGCTGTTGATCCCTGGATAGTCTGGTCCAGACTCGATTATTTACAGACCGATTATTTTACTCACTCACTCCCTAATTTTACAGCAGGTGACCGGGGCAAAAACAGTTCGTTATATCGACAGTTCGTTATATCGACAGTTCGTTATGTCGACAGTTCGTTATATCGACAGTTCGTTATGTCGACAGTTCGTTATATCGACAGTTCGTTATGTCGACAGTTCGTTATGTCGACAGTTCGTTATGTCGACAGTTCGCTATGTCGACAGTTCGTTATATCGACAGTTCGTTATGTCGACAGTTCGTTATATCGACAGTTCGTTATATCGACGGTTCGCTATATCGACAGTTTGTTATATCGACAGTTCGTTATATCGACAGTTCGTTATATCGACAGTTCGTTATGTCGACAGTTCGTTATATCGACAGTTTGTTATAAACGTGGTTTACTGTAATTACCTTTCAGAAACCTTGCACGATGTCAGTAAAAGCACGCACACACGTGCATGAATGCATGCCATTGTATACGCGCAATAATCTGGAACAGGACGTTGAATTACATTTTAACTCTCCTCACGTCAAAGTCTAATTTTCAATCTCATTGTGCCCCATCGTTGATATTGTAAATGATTTCCGACTCAAACTTAACAACGTATACTTCAGTACCCTTAGATCAGATATGTGTCTGTCCATTATCACCAAAACAACAGCACGGCACGCTATCGTATATACATTCAGTTGATGTGATTGAATAATGAACTATTATCTCATGGTTTGTTTGTTTGTTTGTTTGTTTGTTCTTTAAGGTCACAGTTCTGCGATAGAGGCATCTACATTTCAAGTCAAAACATTGATTACACAACAGTCTCGTTTCCTGTTGACTGGGTTCCGTCCTATTGCGCAATTTAGTACAATAACCAGTCCAGAAAATTCGGATCGGCTGAAAAGTAGGTCATTGTCTGAATAGGTTAATGAGACTCATGTTTCGGTTTGCTGGACTAGTGACCGATGGCATGAGCATCGATCCACTTGATGGTAATTAACTACAGATTCATTAAAATATTAACCTCGTACAACTAACATAAGTTGCCGTGGGCCTGGCTGTTTTATTAGGAAACCATGTTGCACCCTTAATTCGTGCTGAATGTTAGTGAATGGAAGAGTGAGTGAGTTATTGTTTAAGGCCTCCTTCAGCGAATCACAGCTACCTCTGAATACAGGACTAGGGAAACAGTGATTGAAAGCATGAGCAACGCCCTGGAATAGAATACAAGATCTTGTGCATCACATACCGCTGTATCAAAGGCTCAGCTCCATCCTACCTGACCAACTTGGTGAAAGAGTATGTTCCTCCTCGATGCCCCAGATCAGCTAACAACTCACTGCTCACAATTCCCACAGCCAAACTGAAAACCTTTGGATATAGACGCTTCTCTTTCACATCCGCCTCTCTCTGGAATGATCTGCCCTTCTTCATTAAAAACTCTGGAACACTGTCTACCTTCCAGTCAAACTTGAAAACATTTCTCTTCCGAAAATGTCATCCTGATGCATAGTCTAGCTGTGTTAACAAACAGCGCCGCGAGCAATCACTTGGTGTTTGGAACTCTGCGCTATACAAGACGACTTATTATTATTATTATTATGTTTTACAGATTAAAGATAATATGCAGCAGAGAGGGTTCGGGTGATCCTGGCACAGTCAGGCTGGTAAGGCTCATCATCAGCTCAGGGCCCTTGCCCCCTCTACACACAGCCCAGACAGCGAATGGGACTTCTCCTAGGAAACGCTGCCTAGTCGAACCCACCAAGAACTTTCCGGAGAATATGAAGGCTCCCCAACACTGCAGCCTTCTGCATTACCCAGAGTGTCAGAAGGGCTGTACTCCCGGTGGAGAACCCAGGCACTCTCCTGATCTGCGGCAAGAGATCGGGAGGTACCAAACCAAGGGCACCGAGAACAATGGGGAGCCTGACGACAGTGTACTTGGGATGCAAGCGAGACATTTCAAAGGCGAGGTCCGCATATTTATCATGCTTTTCCTTAATCTTGCCAATCACATTGGTGTCAAAAGGGACAGAAAATTCTATGATATAAATAAATTCATTGGCTTTATCAAAAAGGACAAGATCAGGTTTGTTGGCTGGAATTCTTCTGAGGCTGTATATGGGCCTATTCCACAAAAGTTTGAAAGTTTTATTATTATTATTTTTTTTTTTACAGATTAAAGATAATATGTAGCAGAGAGGGTTTGGGTGATCCTGGCACAGTCAGGCTGGTAAGGCTCATCATCAGCTCAGGGCCCTTGCCCCCTCTACACGCAGCCCAGACAGCGAATGGGACTTCTCCCAGGAAACGCTGCCTAGTCGAATCCACCAAGAACTTTCCGGAGAATATGAAGGCTCCCCAACACTGCAGCCTTCTGCATTACCCAGAGTGTCAGAAGAGCTGTACTCCCGGTGGAGAACCCGGACACTCTCCTGATCTGTGCCAAAAGATCAGGAGGTACCAAACCAAGGGCACCGAGAACAATAGGGAGCCTGAGGACAGTGTACTTGGGATGCAAGCGAGACATTTCAAAGGCGAGGTCCGCATATTTATCATGCTTTTCCTTGATCTTGTCAATCACATTCCTGTCAAAAGGGACAGAAAATTCAATGATATATATAAATTCATTGGCTTTATCAAAAAGGACAAGATCAGGTTTGTTGGCAGGAATTCTTCTGAGGCTGTATATGGGCCTATTCCACAGAAGTTTGAAAGAATCATTTTCCATGACGCCCTGAACATGTTCAGGGTCGTACCATGGATGGACCTCGGAGTCAAAGCCACAGGCATGGTGGAGACGGTAGTAAAAGCAGCGAGCCATGCCATCATGTCGTTTAAGATATGCTGTTTGTGCCAAGGAAGGGCATCCACTGACAAGGTGTTGGACAGTCTCTGTGAATTCATTGCAAAGTCGACATTTCATGTTAATATTCTCTTTAAGAATCACATTTAGGCGATTACGAGTGGGAAGTGACTGGTCCTGAGCAGCAAAAAGGAAGCCCTCAGTTTCACATTTAAGACCAGCCGACTTCATCCAGGCGAAGGAGTCGGAGGGATTGCTATTCTGTTCCACACACTGCATGTACACACGATGCAATGGCTTCTCAGAAAGCTTCTTCACAAAAGACCGACTCTGGGTAGACTTGGTTAAGGACTTCACCTGGTTTACTCTCATCGCTGTACCGTCCAGCAGTACATTGCCATCAGCAACCTCAACCTCAAATTTCAGATTCTGTCCAACAACCTTGGCACGCTTAAAATAGCTGTGGAATTCCTTGCTTTCATCATGAGTCTTCACATGCATCACCAGAGGATCATCCGATAAATAAATATGTGCAAAAGTACACAATAAAATTCTATCATGAAGAGCCTCCACATTAATCAAACCCCGACCTCCAGAATTGATTGGCATATATACACGGTTAAGAGAGGAACGAGGGTGGTGGGCTCTGTTATCAGACATGATCCTTCTGGTCAGGCGGTCAAGACTCTGGATGTCTTGTTTCGTCCAATCAACTACTCCAAAGGAATAGGGAGAGGACTGGCACAGCAAAAGTATTGGTGGCTTTGACCTTGTTTCGAGCATTTAGCTCTGAGCTCCAGATTTTCTTTAAACGAGATTTGTACTCGGCCCGAAGTTTGTCTTGAATCTGGGCATTCTGGAGCTTATCTCGAACTTGCATTCCAAGATAGGTGTAGGCCTGATCTTCCACAAGATGCTCAATAACTCCTCCCCTTGTAAACTTGACCGATCCATCATTAGTTACCTTGCCACGTTTCAAATGAAGAGTATTACATTTGTCGAGTCCAAATGTCATGCCAATATCATTCGAAAAGGACTCGACAAGGAGAACCTGCTCTTTTCAATTGGTATCTCCTTTGGCAAGGAGCTCGATATCATCCATGTAAAGGAGATGAGTAAGAGGTGTTGGGGATCTGTGCTGAGGAGGTCCGGGATGGTAACCCTCCTCTTTATTGAGCAGAAAGCTCAAAGGATTTAAAGACAGACAAAAAGCAAAGGACTAAAGGAATCCCCTGAAATATTCCCCTTCTGATTGGAATAGATTCCGAAGTCTGCACCTGCCCCAGCGAGTACATCTCAAGTTGAGTCGACCAGCAACTCATTAAAGACTTGAGTAAATCAAGTAGTCAGCTCGCTGAGGAGGTCAATGCAATGAAGAGACTTCAGAATCCATTCGTGAGGGACAGAGTCATATGCTTTTTGTAGTCAATCCAGCACATGGAGAGGTTGCGGTGATATGTTTTAGCCTCTTCAAAATCATTTTCTGTACAAGAAGTTGATCCTTGCATCCCCAACATCCCTTTCTTGCTCCCTTCTGCTCTCTGTAAATGATATCATTGGAAGAGCAGTAAGATGACACGAGGTTTGTCAAACACCCTGTGAATATTTTGTATTGTGTATTCAAACATGTGATAGGGCGGAAGTTTTTGGGATCAGTCAAGTCTCCTTTCTTTGGGAGAAGTATTGTGCGACCTTTGCAGAACCATGGAGGAACATCACCTGTGTCCACAAGAGTATTGAAACAGTGTAGTAATGGTGTTTGGACACAGGGGAACAGTTTCCAATACCGATTTCGAATGCCATCAGGCCCTGGAGCTGTATTTGATTTGGACTTTTTTATAACACTTTTCAGGCAATCTGGTGAGATGTAACAGACAAACGACCTAGTTACCTTCTCATGCATTGCATGGTCATAATCACGGACCCATGGTGCCTCAAGGTTACAGTCGCCGGGGACAGACCACAACTGTTTCCAGAACCTTTCATTGGCATCCATGGGAGGCCGTTTGTCATGTTCACCATCACCCTTTGCTTTCAGTTGCCTGTAGAAGTGCTTTTCATTGTTTTTAAACAGTTTATTTTGTTTGATGAATTTATTTTTCTTTTCCTATTTTTTCTTTCTTTCAGTCCAAACCTTTATTTTTGCCTTAAGGGAATCGACAATTTGGAGAAGTATCTTTTCTTTCGTTGTTTTATATTTCAGTTTTAATTTTCTCCAAATTGCCTTTTGCTCTTTGACATTGGACTGCCTGATGATCTTAACTTCAGGCACAGCTCTATCCAGGAAATGTATTTTCTAGTTTCCGTTAGTTTTACTTGAAACCGGTTTTTCTTTGGTGTAGTCTTCTTAGTATTGGATGTGTTTTCTTTGGAAACTGTGTGAAGTTCCTCCAAGGTTCGAGCGGCAGCATAGACACAACAATTAACTTCATGTAATGAACAGTCCGATGAAAGTTTCATAGAAATAATATCATTTAATAAATTAATTTCATGTTTGGGAAAGATTCATTTGTTTGTTTGATAGGCCTCCGATTTTCTAAAGGTATGCCAGATATTTCATCATAAATAGAATGAAACAAAGTATACACAGGATTTTCAGAAAGATCTGCAACTGAGGAAGAGGAAGAGTGAGGGTCTGAAATTTCGGGGCCAATTGGCTCTATGCCGGAAGAGTTTCCATCAGCAAGAGGAAAGAGGTTGACATGGACGTCCATTCGAAGTTTTGGGTCTGCTGCCACTTGAGCATTCTGTTCATGCAAAGGTTCCTGACGGGCACCAGTTGTGGGTTGGACTGGCTCACGGGGCAAGAGATTTTTCAGCCGCCGGAATTGATCTCGGAGATTTTGCTCCGTCAGGTAAGCATACATGGGCATGGCATTGTCCCAATGCAGCTTATTATTATTATTATGTTTTACAGATTAAAGATTGTATGCAGCAGAGAGGGTTCGGGTGATCCTGGCACAGTCAGGCTGGTAAGGCTCATCATCAGCTCAGGGCCCTTGCCCCCTCTACACGCAGCCCAGACAGCGAATGGGACTTCTCCCAGGAAGCGCTGCCTAGTCGAACCCACCAAGAACCTTCCGTAGAATATGAAGGCTCCCCAACACTGCAGCCTTCTGCATTACCCAGAGTGTCAGAAGGGCTGTGCTCCCGGTGGAGAACCCGGGCACTCTCCTGATCTGCGCCAAGAGATCAGGAGGTACCAAACCAAGGGCACCGAGAACAATGGGGAGCCTGACGACAGTGTACTTGGGATGCAAGCGAGACATTTCAAAGGCGAGGTCCGCATATTTATCATGCTTTTCCTTAATCTTGCCAATCACATTGGTGTCAAAAGGGACAGAAAATTCTATGATATAAATAAATTCATTGGCTTTATCAAAAAGGACAAGATCAGGTTTGTTAGCTGGAATTCTTCTGAGGCTGTATATGGGCCTATTCCACAGAAGTTTGAAAGCATCATTTTCCATGACGCCCTGGACATGTTCAGGGTCGTACCATGGATGGACCTCGGAGTCAAAGCCACAGGCATGTCGGAGACGGTAGTAAAAGCAACGAGCCATGCCATCATGTCGTTTAAGATATGCTGTTTGTGCCAAGGAAGGGCATCCACTGACAAGGTGTTGGACAGTCTCTGTAAATTCATTGCAAAGTCGACATTTCATGTTAATATTCTCTTTAAGAATCACATTTAGGCGATTACGAGTGGGAAGTGACTGGTCCTGAGCAGCAAAAAGGAAGCCCTCAGTTTCACATTTAAGACCAGCCGACTTCATCCAGGCGAAGGAGTCGGTGGGATTGCTATTCTGTTCAACACACTGCATGTACACACGATGCAATGGCTTCTCAGAAAGCTTCTCCACAAACGACCGACTCTGGGCAGACTTGGTAAAGGACTTCACCTGGTTTACTCCCATCGCTGTACCATCCAGCAGTACATTGCCATCAGCAAAGTCAACCTCAAATCTCAGATTCTGTCCAACAACCTTGGCACGCTTAAAATAACTGTGGAATTCCTTGCTTTCATCATGAGTCTTCACATGCATCACCAGAGGATCATCCGATAAATAAATATGTGCAAAAGTACACAATAAAATTCTGTCATGAAGAGCCTCCACATTAATCAAACCCCGACCTCCAGAATTGATTGGCATGTATAAACGGTTAAGAGAGGAACGAGGGTGGTGGGCTCTGTTATCAGACATGATCCTTCTGGTCAGACGGTCAAGACTCTGGATGTCTTGTTTTGTCCAATCAACTACTCCAAAGGAATAGGAGAGGACTGGCACAGCAAAAGTATTGGTGGCTTTGACCTTGTTTCGAGCATTTAGCTCTGAGCTCCAGATTTTCTTTAAACGAGATTTATACTCAGCCCGAAGTTTTTCTTGAATCTGGGCATTCTGGAGCTTGTCTCGAACTTGCATTCCAAGATAGGTGTAGGCCTGATCTTCCACAAGATGCTCAATAACTCCTCCCCCTTGTAACCTGACCGATCCATCATTAGTTACCTTGCCACGTTTCAAATGAAGAGTATTACATTTGTCGAGTCCAAATGTCATGCCAATATCATTAGAAAAGGACTCGACAAGGAGAACCTGCTCTTTCAAATTGGAATCTCCTTTGGCAAGGAGTTCGATGTCATCCATGTAAAGGAGATGAGTAAGAGGTGTTGGGGATCTGTGCTGAGGAGGTCCGGGATGGTAACCCTCCTCTTTATTGAGCAGAAAGCTCAAAGGATTTAGAGAAAGACAAAAAAGCAAAGGACTAAAGGAATCCCCCTGAAATATTCCCCTTCTGATTGGAATAGATTCCGAAGTCTGAACCTGCCCTTGTGAGTACATCTCAAGTTGAGTCGACCAGCAACTCATCAAAGACTTGAGTAAATCAAGTAGTCGCTCAGGGAGGTCAATACAATGAAGAGACTTCAGAATCCATTCGTGAGGGACAGAGTCGTATGCTTTTTTTGTAGTCAATCCAGCACATGGAGAGGTTGCGGTGATAAGTTTTAGCCTCTTCCAAAATCATTTTCTGTACAAGAAGTTGATCCTTGCACCCCCAACATCCCTTTCTTGCTCCCTTCTGCTCTCTGTAAATGATATCATTGGAAGAGCAGTAAGATGACACGAGGTTTGTCAAACACCCTGTGAATATTTTGTATTGTGTATTCAAACATGTGATAGGGCGGAAGTTTTTGGGATCAGTCAAGTCTCCTTTCTTGGGGAGAAGTATTGTGCGACCTTTGCAGAACCATGGAGGAACATCACCTGTGTCCACGAGAGTATTGTAACAGTGTAGTAACGGTGTTTGGACACAGGGGAACAGTTTCCAATACCGGTTTCGAATGCCATCAGGCCCTGGAGCTGTATTAGATTTGGACTTTTTTATAACACTTTTCAGGCAATCTGGTGAGATGTAACAGACAAACGACCTAGTTACCTTCTCATGCATTGCATGGTCATAATCACGGACCCATGGTGCCTCAAGGTTACAGTTGCCGGGTACAGACCACAACTGTTTCCAGAACCTTTCATTGGCATCCATGGGAGGCCGTTTGTCATGTTCACCATCACCTTTTGTTTTCAGTTGCCTATAGAAGTGTTTTTCATTGGTTCTAAAAAGTTTATTTTGTTTGATGAATTTATTTTTCTTTTCCCATTTTTTTCTTTCTTTCAGTCCAAACCTTTATTTTTGCCTTAAGGGAATCGACAATTTGGAGAAGTACCTTTTCTTTTGTTGTCTTGTATTGTAATTTTAATTTTCTCCAAATTGACTTTTGCCGTTTTGACATTGGACTCCCCTGATGATCTTAACTTCAGGCACAGTTCTATCCAGGAAATGTATTTTCTAGTTTCCGTTAGTTTTTACTTGAAACCGGTTTTTCTTTGGTGTTTTGTTCTTAGTGTTAGATGTTTTTTCTTTGGAAACTGTGTGAATTTCCTCCAAGGTTCGAGCGGCAGCATAGACACAACAATTAACTTCATGTAATGAACAGTCCGATGAAAGTTTCATAGAAATAATATCATTTAATAAATTGATTTCATTTTTGGGAAAAGATTCATTTGTTTGTTTAATTGGCCTCCGATTTTCTAAAGGTATGCCAGATATTTCATCATAAATAGAATGAAACAAAATATACACAGGGTTTTCGGAAAGGTCTGCAACTGAAGAAGAGGAAGAGTGAGGGTCTGAAATTTCGGGGCCAATTAGCTCTTTGTCGGAAGAGTTCCCATCAGCAAGAGGAAAGAGGTTGACACGGACGTCCATTAGAAGTTTCGGGTCTGCTGCCACTTGAGCATTCTGTTCATGCAAAGGTTCCTGACGGGCACCAGTTGTGGGTTGAACTGGCTCACGGGGCAAGAGATTTTTCAGCCGCCGGAATTGATCTCGAAGATTTTGCTCCGTCAGGTAAGCATACATGGGCATGGCATTGTCCCAATGCAGCTTAAGCGACTTGCCATTTATTCGTGGATTATCAGGCCATCCTGTCGCTTTCGCACACTCTAGTAGTGTGGATTTTAGATGGTTTGACCAAGATATTCTTGGCCGGGTTCTGTGCCTTCCCCTGGGGCAAGTCCCATCTCCAGTAAGGTTGGTTTGACTACCGGAGGAAGGCTGACTGGGCTGCGGAAGTGAAAGACTATACTCTTCTTGGCTGTTAGTAACCCAGTGAAAAACCAGCTTCGGGGGGTCAGCCCTAACTGGGTGATGTACGTTTGGTTCAGGGAATATAATTCCCCTATCTAGGCCCACCACGGAGAGGCGTACATCATCAGGCCCTTATTATTATTATTATTATTATTATTATTATTATTATTATTATTATTATTGGCCAACCATCCTTATTTTACTACATGCATAACAAATATGGACAGAAATAGGAGGAAAATGTTTGGCCGCATATTACTTGTTACAAGTGAAGAATTGATGCTCACAATCCCATGTATCTAATAGCTTTCAGGCGACTTAATTGAGCGTCGGTCGATCATGCTGGAAGAGGAATATGTCTGTGTTTAATCTTGAACATCAGAGAAAATCCAAGTGTCATCGTCACCACCGGAGACTGATGTGTCGCCCAGGGGGATGATGACTAGTGCACCCAACTGATGCAAACTTCATTGCGTTGCTGTACTCGTACTCTAGTCTAATGATACATTCTTAAGCATCTTGCCAAACCTTTTCGGTCATTCTAGCAAAGGAGACATAGACTAACTGCTGACGCTTCAAGCTTCGTGTTTGTTTGTCTGTTGTCTATCGCCCACTCAGCAATATTCCAGCTATATGGCGGCGGTCTGTAATCAATCGAGTCTGGGCCGGACACTCCAATGATCAACATCAAGAGCATCGATCTACGCAGTCGAGATACGATGACATGTGTCAACCAAGACAGCGAGTCTGACCACCCGATCCCGTTAGTCGCCTCTTACAAGAATGAGTTGCTGAAGACCAATTCTAATCCGGATCTCCACCGGGTGCTTGTAGTATGGTTGCGCGGAACCTTTAGCACATGGCCTCAGACCACAATTATTTCCCTTCTTTGCTATCTATACGACATGAACACCCCACGACTATTAATCTCCGTCATTCGATGTTCTATATGCTAATTATCCTACTACTTGTCGCTTAAACAGAATGAAACCATGCATACATACAAATGAGTTACCCCTGTTAACAATCGTCACCGGAAGTTTTCGTGTTGAAACTGACTGGGGAAGGTAACCTTTGCATCTTGCACCTAAAGGTTGCTCATTAGTCAAGATCTGCAATATTATGATTGCTGCTATTATTCATAACGATAATGCTTCAGTGTTTGAGCATCGGAACGGTTCCTGCTTGAATCGTGATATGTCTGAAATCAATGTGGTTACTCAGTAAGAGCATACGGTATGGGCACAAAGACAAATTTACTTGTTTAACGCCGCAATATCCAGCTACAGATCAACGAGTCTGACCATGACAACCATCTGTCGCCTCCTACGACAAGCATCGGTTGATGAAGTCCTCTGCCTCTTGGATTCATCAGGAATCAAAGGTAAAGAAGCACCTTCAACAAGAATGCGTGCAACCCGAGGTCACGATTGTCTGTGTCTAACGGTATCATAGCAGCTGTCGAATCATTCTTATTCCACATTTCATTAAGGTATTGATATAGTTTAAATCGTTTGGATGTGGAACAAACAGATACCTTGACTACAAATCTTCAATAATCTCAATTGAACTACTTTCCGTAACAATAGCTCCGGCTCTCAATGGTGTCATATATCGACCAAAGTCTTAGTTAATTCAATAACCGGCATTTGCGAAAAGACATGATCATCCTGACCCGAAATCCCCACGGACCCAAACAGTGAAAAAAATAGCCAAAAGGTTACATTCCTTATATACAGAGAGCGTGTGTACAGGGTTCTCTAGCAATAATGAATACCTGATCACGCAAAAACTACCTGAGAGCAAATCAATGCCATGAATTTCCAATTGTATAGTACTTGGGTACAGCGTGTGAACAAATCTAAGGTCAAACATTTTCATACGCTAAATGCTAATACAATAGACATATAATATTCATTGCAATATACATGTCTTTACACGGGAAAATACTTCTCATGATTCTGCGGTGCATATAGTTGTGATATAGATTTTCAATAAGGGATATGACTAATTCATTTACGTGAAAATATGAATAATACTGAGCACCCGTATAATTAGATTGAGTATAAGTGCCATGTTCTTATGTCTTTTATTGGACCCGGTAACAGCTTTGCTGCATTGAAATATTGGAATCTATGTGGAATTGGCGTTTTCAAGTACATTTTCGCTTTAACTCCCTGAAAAAGGTAATTGTATTACAGACTGACTTATCCCAGCATACTTTCATCCAAACATGCAAATATATCAAATAATAATTGGCGTTCCCGACAGAATGTTGCTAACTTATCTATTCCATATGTAAATAATACAAGTAAACTCCGCTCTAATCAACTTAATTCACCGAAACATGGTTATGTCACCATAGCAACGTAACGTTGAGTGGGTCTGCTATACTTAAGCCAAAGTCACTTTGCTTAAATTGAATACATAAAACTGTTCTAGAGAGAGACAAGTACATGCTTTTAGGGATATTCAAAGACATTCTGACTGGTTTGATATTATTAGGTTAAAAGCTACCAAACATTTACCACCTGGGACTAGTGGGCGAGATGGACTGAGCACCTGCTGCCTGCTCCACGCAGTGACATGATGTATACTGACAACGTAAATGAAGAGTGGTGGTGTGGAGAGTAGAGGAGGTAGATACGGGGAAAGATTGGGGCAGATTGGGTGGGTTCACCTGTTTGCATTAACAATACCTGACACAAAACTATAAGAGAGATGAGGTGTGGGGAGGGGAAATGCATTTAGTGATCTTATGTCAAAGATAAAAGATAACATATTGATATATTTGATGGGTTTTGTGTTTATCTCGTTGTATCCTTCGAGTTCACAAGTGGTACATTATCATCGTCGTCGTCGTCGTCGTCGTCGTCATCGTCATCATCGCCATTATCATCACCCTCATCATCTGCAGGATCGTTATTATCGCCATCACCAATACAATTAGTATTAATTAAATGTCTTGACAATATAACCATTTTTTATCAATGTCTTATAAGATGCTCAAAACACTTGATGAGGTTGAAAGATATTCATGGGCTAGATCAATTAACAACATCCTTTTTCGCTTAGGTTTTGGCACAGTATGCATCCAACAAAATATTGCTGATCTAGATTTATTTGTTCGAGAATTTAAAATAAGACTCTCAGGCAACCTCTATCAAGAATGGCACTTCTTCCTTGAATCTTCCTCTAAATGTAAATTTTATCATCAATATAAGTCTCTACTCAACGTTGAAAAAAATAAATCATATGTAACAAATGACATTCCACAGTATTTAAAATTTTATATATCAAAATTCAGATGTAACCATTTTAGACTTAAAGTTGAAACTAGAAGACGCAACAATATACCCCATTTAGAAAGAAAATGTGATTACTGTTTAAAGAAAATACAAAGACTGTGGAAATCGAATACCATGTACTTCTAAAATGTGAAAACATCTCTTATTTAAGAAGAAAATATCTAGCAGCTCGCTTTACAGACTACCCAACAACTACTAACTTCATACACTTGATGGAATCTCCTGACAAAGATGTATCATATAAACTTGGACGCTATGTATCTCAAGTATTCACCATGGAATCATCTTCGAAAGCTTAAAAAGGGCGGTGGGTTAGCCTAGTGGTTAAGGCATTCACTCGTTACGCCGAAGACCCGGTTCGATTCCCCACATGGGTACATTGTGTGAAGCCCATTTCTGGTGTCCCCCGCCGTGATATTGCTGGAATATTGCTAAAAGCGGCGTAAAATCATATCACTCACTCGAAAGCTTAAACTTAATGCATGCAGGATAATATTTTTGTAATTTATCATGTATTATGGGCCTATGGCGTCTTTACAGAATACATTTGTCTGTCTGTCTTTTTCAACATCATCATCATCATCATCATCATCATCATCATCATCATTGTCTGCTAATACTATTAAAACATTGTAAAGACAAAAGCTTGGAGCAGAATTACTTAGACAAAGCAGCATATATATGTGTAGTGATTGCCACAAAGTAGGCAATCTGTATTGAGTGGTGCCGCTCACGAACGACGTACTTACCTGAAAACGACTGTGATCCAGGTCTACAAGCTGGAATCAGATCCAGCCGGTTCGGCATTCTAAACCGACAACTCATTAGCATGCTTCACGGTGTCTGACAAATTGCAGTATTAACCGTGTGGCTTCAATTAGGTAATGATAGGCGATGAACACCATTGCGTCCTCCGGCTTGTGTTATTTTGTGCAGACACGTGTACAAAAAAAATCTAAATTGTATTGGGGAACCGTTTTCTTGTTGTTACCAATTTGTAATACGTGATAGAGTAATTATCAAGGCGGTGAAAGTATTTAAAAACTATAGCACATAGAGAGAATGTGAGTAAATCATATTCTGGTATGCGTTAAGCTGATGGTTGCCGAGCTTCGTACTTGTTAAAATAGTCTCCATGCCTCAGTTGACTGACGTACTCAGCAGGCCTCTACGTCATGTAGTTCTCCACACAGATTTATAATTGATTACCTTTACTTTTAATGTGGAAATATACTCACAGGCAAAACTAAGCGAACACCTATGTTTGATGGTGGCTGAACTAAAACCAGTAAGAAACGGTCTTTGCGTGGTGTCTAAAATAAAACTGACCAGGTAAAGTCGTTGGATGGTGTCTACAATGAAAGTAACAAGAAAACTCCGTTCAATTGTGTCCATAATGAAATTAACAAATAATAGTCGTTGGATGGTGTCTACAATGAAAGTAACAAGAAAACTCCGTTCAATGGTGTCTAAAAAGAAAAGTCGATGAATGTTGTCTAAAACTGAAAGTAACAAAAAAAAGTCATTGGATGATGTCTACAATGAAATTAACAGTAAAACATGTCGCTGAATGGTGTCTGAAATGAAAGTAACAAGAATACTTAGTTCAATGGTGTCCATAATGAAATTAACAAGAAAAAGTCGTTGGATGGTGTCTACAATGAAAGTAACAAGAAAACTCCGTGCAATGGTGTCTAAAAAGAAAAGTCGATGAATGTTGTCTAAAACTGAAAGTAACAAAACAAAGTCATTGGATGGTGTCAACAATGAAATTAACAGTAAAACAAGTCGCTGAATGGTGTCTGACATTAAACTAACAAGAATACTTAGTTCAATGGTGTCCATAATGAAATTAACAAGTAAAAGTCGTTGGATGGTGTCTACAATGAAAGTAACAAGTAAAAATCATTGAATGGTGTCTAAAATCATTATGAAAGAAACAAGTAAAAGTCGTTGGATGGTGTCTAAAATGAAAGCAACACGAAAAAATCGTTGGATGGTGTCTCAAGTGAAAGAAACGAGAAAACTTCGATCGATGGTGTCTAAAATGAAAGAAGCAAGTAAAAGTCGTTGGATGGTGTCTACAATGAAATTAACAGTAAAAATGTTGCTGAATGGTGTCTGAAATGAAAGTAACAAGAATACTTAGTTCAATGGTGTCCATAATGAAATTAACAAGTAAAAGTCGTTGGATGGTGTCTACAATGAAAGTAACAAGAAAACTCCGTTCAATGGTGTCTAAAAAGAAAAGTCGATGAATGTTGTCTAAAACTGAAAGTGACAAAACAAAGTCATTGGATGGTGTCAGCAATGAAATTAACAGTAAAACAAGTCGCTGAATGGTGTCTGACATTAAAGTAACAAGAATACTTAGTTCAATGGTGTCCATAATGAAATTAACAAGTAAAAGTCGTTGGATGGTGTCTACAATGAAAGTAACAAGTAAAAATCATTGAATGGTGTCTAAAATCATTATGAAAGAAACAAGTAAAAGTCGTTGGATGGTGTCTAAAATGAAAGCAACACGCAAAAATCGTTGGATGGTGTCTCAAGTGAAAGAAACGAGAAAACTTCGATCGATGGTGTCTAAAATGAAAGTAGCAAGTAAAAGTCTTTGGATGGTGTCTACAATGAAATTAACAGTAAAAATGTTGCTGAATGGTGTCTGAAATGAAAGTAACAAGAATACTTAGTTCAATGGTGTCCATAATGAAATTAACAAGAAAAAGTCGATGAATGTTGTCTAAAACTGAAAGTAACAAGTAAAAACATTGAATGGTGTCTAAAATCGTTATGAAATTAACAAGTAAAAGTCGTTGAATGGTGTCTAAAATGAAAGCAACACGAAAAAATCGTTGGTTGGTGTCTCAAGTGAAAGAAACGAGAAAACTTCGTTCGATGGTGTCTAAAATGAAAGTAACAAGTAAAAGTCGTTGGATGGTGTCTGAAGTGAAATTAACAAATAATAGTCGTTGGATGGTTTCTACAATGAAAGTAACAAGAAAACTCCGTTCAATGGTGTCTAAAAAGAAAAGTCGATGAATGTTGTCTAAAACTGAAAGTAACAAAACAAAGTCATTGGATGGTGTCAACAATGAAATTAACAGTAAAAAATGTCGCTGAATGGTGTCTGAAGTTAAAGTAACAAGAATACTAAGTTCAATTGTGTCCATAATGAAATTAACAAGTAAAAGTCGTTGGATGGTGTCTACAATGAAAGTAACAAGAAAACTCCGTTCAATGGTGTCTAAAAAGAAAAGTCGATGAATGTTGTCTAAAACTGAAAGTAACAAAACAAAGTCATTGGATGGTGTCAACAATGAAATTAACAGTAAAACATGTTGCTGAATGGTGTCTGACATTAAAGTAACAAGAATACTTAGTTCAATGGTGTCCATAATGAAATTAACAAGGAAAAGTCGTTGGATGGTGTCTACAATGAAAGTAACAAGAAAACTCCGTTCAATGGTGTCTAAAAAGAAAAGTCGATGAATGTTGTCTAAAACTGAAAATAACAAAACAAAGTCATTGGATGGTGTCAACAATGAAATTAACAGTAAAACAAGTCGCTGAATGGTGTCTGACATTAAAGTAACAAGAATACTTAGTTCAATGGTGTCCATAATGAAATTAACAAGTAAAAGTCGTTGGATGGTGTCTACAATGAAAGTAACAAGAAAACTCCGTTCAATGGTGTCTAAAAAGAAAAGTCGATGAATGTTGTCTAAAACTGAAAGTGACAAAACAAAGTCATTGGATGGTGTCAACAATGAAATTAACAGTAAAACATGTCGCTGAATGGTGTCTGACATTAAAGTAACAAGAATACTTAGTTCAATGGTGTCCATAATGAAATTAACAAGGAAAAGTCGTTGGATGGTGTCTACAATGAAAGTAACAAGAAAACTCCGTTCAATGGTGTCTAAAAAGAAAAGTCGATGAATGTTGTCTAAAACTGAAAGTGACAAAACAAAGTCATTGGATGGTGTCAGCAATGAAATTAACAGTAAAACAAGTCGCTGAATGGTGTCTGACATTAAAGTAACAAGAATACTAAGTTCAATGGTGTCCATAATGAAATTAACAAGTAAAAGTCATTGGATGATGTCTACAATGAAAGTAACAAGTAAAAATCATTGAATGGTGTCTAAAATCATTATGAAAGAAACAAGTAAAAGTCGTTGGATGGTGTCTAAAATGAAAGCAACACGCAAAAATCATTGAATGGTGTCTAAAATCATTATGAAAGAAACAAGTAAAAGTCGTTGGATGGTGTCTAAAATGAAAGCAACACGCAAAAATCGTTGGATGGTGTCTCAAGTGAAAGAAACGAGAAAACTTCGATCGATGGTGTCTAAAATGAAAGAAGCAAGTAAAAGTCGTTGGATGGTGTCTACAATGAAATTAACAGTAAAAATGTTGCTGAATGGTGTCTGAAATGAAAGTAACAAGAATACTTAGTTCAATGGTGTCCATAATGAAATTCACAAGAAAAAGTCGTTGGATGGTGTCTACATTGAAAGAAACAAGAAAACTCCGTTCAATGGTGTCTAAAAAGGAAAGTCGATGAATGTTGTCTAAAACTGAAAGTAACAAGTAAAAATCATTGAATGGTGTCTAAAATCATTATGAAAGAAACAAGTAAAAGTCGTTGAATGGTGTCTAAAATGAAAGCAACACGAAAAAATCTTTGGATGATGTCTCAAGTGAAAGAAACGAGAAAACTTCGTTCGATGGTGTCTAAAATGAAAGTAACAAGTAAAAGTCGTTGGATGGTGTCTAAAGTGAAATTAACGCTTGAGGTCGTTGGATAGTGTCTAAAATGAAATTAACAAGAAAAGTCGCTGAATGGTGTCTGAGATGAAAGTAGCGAGAAAAAGTCGTTGGATGTGTCTAAATTGAAAGAAACAAGAAAACTTCGTTCGATGGTATCTAAAATGAAAGTAACAAGTAAAGGTCGTTGGGTAGTGTCTACAATCAATATTAAAGAAACAAGAAAGATTCGTTGGATGGTGTCTAAAATGAAAAAAAGAGAAAAACTCGTTAGATGGTGTCTAAAATGAAAGAAACAAGAAAATGTTATTCGATGTGACCGGGAATGTAACCGGGTCGTAAACCAGGCTCACTGTTACTGGAAGGTCATGTTGAAACGTGGCTTCGCTAGTAAGTATTCAAGGGGCGAGTTTGGTGTTGTACAGATTATCTTGTGTTAATGAGCTGAACTAATTATTCTGTACCCATTGTTTCTTGTAAACCATGGTAAACCAGCCTCCAACTAGTAACCTTTTTGATAATGTTTGTAATTATTTTGTCAAATAGATTGTGTATATTTTGTTTAGACCAGCATTATATATTTACATCCATTGCCTCACCTTCTGGGGTCTTTGTTCGAGTTAACCAGGTATTCAGCATTATGATGTGAGTCACCCAGGTAAGGTAGTGTTGTTGACTCGACAGTCTGCAGTAGTCCAACGAGTAGTCTCGCCAGCACCAACCACCCAGTTTTTTCATAATTCAGCTGATACCGCAAACAAGGGATATTGTGCACCTCGAGTGGAGCCCGAGGAGAAAGGAGAAAACGTAGTTTGAGATAACAAGGTTTAGTATAACGAGCAGTTGCCGTACTACTAACTAAAGTTAGTCCACCATGTATGTTAGAGCGGTGAGTGCTCAGCATAAACTTAGCCAATATGCCTGTGGTATATTAGTTGCGTGTGAGTGTATATGTCGTAAGGTCATATTCGTCTAAGTGTGTTTGTTGTTTAACGCCGTTATCAATAATATCTCTGTAAATAATCGAGTCGGAACCAGACAATCCAGTGATTGATATCATGGGCATAGATCTGCGTTAAGTCAGGATGCGATGTCATACTGTTAGCTAACTCACCGAGCCTTACCACCCGAACCATTTAGTTAAAAGCACAGCTTGCTTGGGACAAGGTCACTAAACAGGTACTGGTGAATTATGTATGATAGTCCTTAGGTTCTTAACGTGTTCATTAAATACTGGAAAATTCCAAACAGGCTAAACTGCTAAGCCCTTAAACAGGATCAAACTTCAGTTGAATATGTTTTTGACTTTTGTCTATTTTCAACTTTTGAAATCATTTGTTTTCACTCGGTTTTTGTACTTTTACGGGTTATATAAACTGACTTTTAAACTGAAAATGTTTTGTCGTGGTTGGCGTCGCATATGACAAAAAAGTACAATAATGAAATTCCGGTGAACACAAGAAAATAAAAATCCCAAATCTTCCAAGTCATTCTTCAGGGTTGGTTTACGAGTAAAAGCATTTATTAATTTGAATGTAAAAAGCAAACTAATTGCAATGTTTGTCTGCGGTACTTTTGCTTACCAGAAATAGGGAAATGTTAATTAAGCCAAATTCATTTACTGTCGCTGTTAATGTAAATAAATTATTTAATCATTGTAATTAAAGGTTTTTGAAAATGTACATCGAAACGCCCAAAACATACCGTCCTTATTCATCAAGCCACCACGGTGTCTTCCTTTATTTTTACCTTGAAGTTATTAATTTTCAGAGAAATAATTCCAAAAGTACTGACATTATGGAATCGTTTACATACTTTCTACCTACCGATCTACCTACCTAACCTGAAAGGCCCTTAACCTTGAACATCAACAGTAATAATAATAAGAGTAACAACGCATTATTTTACTGGAATATTTAGATCTTAATGTCCAATGGCCATGACTACGAACAGTGCACCCATGTTTGAATATGATCTTCCATGGCTACTGCCTAACACTAGCTTTAACAGGTCGGTCGTAAAGAGTTGCACAACGGGCGAGCTGTCACACTGTGTTGAATTATGTTTCCCATTATGTGCGATCGTTGAAATATAATCGGAACTTTACTCCCGGCCACGTCGTCAACGGACAAAATGTCTACGGGGATATTAGCTGTGTCTGCTTTCTTCGATCAAACCCGTCAGCATCGCCGTACATCGGACATGCTTCTCGTTATATTTGTGATCGGGATTGTTTTAAGAGACGAAATTGTTTAGACATACAACATCCACGGCAATGAAAGCCACTGACCGGCTTGTCCAGTCTTGGCAGGGCATTCGGGTCAATGCTCGTTGCGTGCTTGGAACAACCTCGTCTCTCCTACGTCGTCGTTCGGGCATGCTCGAAAATAAGAAAAGTTATGATACTTTAAGACAATATCCAGTAACAAAAGCGTGCCCCGCTTTTGATGTAGCTGTCTACAGGCCTTATCAAACACCGATCTTGACATGGTGGTATGAAGGGTTTCTCCATCATATCAATATTATCGTGACTTTGTTGACTTTTAATTTTCTCTTCCCTCGAGCCCTGGATGAGTCCTTCAGAGCCGGATTTCTTGGAGTGGTCATCACGTTAAACACCACCATCTTGCTTCACATCACACGTGTATCCTTCCGCCTTCTGGCACTTTACACAGTGTAATAGATGTAAGATTGCATACGGCCTTCTAGATATTGAAGTACATGATAGTAGAACTTTGTATTGCAACCAGAAAGTGGCTTTATATATGAAAAGGGATAAGGGTAGATTGGAAACCATTTTCTTTGCCCACAAAGATTTCATTATTGGCTTTTGGACGTTTTAGAATTCACGAGCCAACCAATCCTTACTTTGTCCGCTTTGGGCCAAACACCAGGCAGGGTACCAAGTGCAGGCGGCCATGGTCTCAGCATCTAATGTCTCCTACAAGTTGACTTATAAGAGTCGGGTGGCCAGTTCGAGAAATAATTAGAAAGACCAAAGCTTTTGGGGAAATCGATGGCTTCAGATATTTGACAATAGCATTATTGAAGATAAGTATTTGTCTTGATCACAAATTGTTTAATACCCGTGAAGATCCGGATTAGAATTGGACTCCAGCAACCCATGCTTATCGTAAGAGGCGACTAAAGGGGTCGGTGGTCAGGCTCGCTGATTTGACACATGTCATCATATCCAAGGTATGTGGGTCGATGCTCATGCTGTTGATCACCGGATTGTCTGGTTCAGGCTCGATTGATTACAGACCGGCGTCATTTAGCCGGAATATTGTTGATTACACGTTTAGCAACAAATTAAACGAACAAAGTAACTGTTTAATATTCTTCTCATTCGCTTCAACATTCCGGTTGAGGTGGCCGCGGGGTTAAAGCGTTCGCTCGTCATGCCATATCCTGGTTCGATCCTATCTGGATACAACATGTTTAATCAGTTGACCGGCGTCCCGCTGCGATATTCTTGGGATATACCATTTTACATCTCACTCAAAAGTTTCACTAAAGTGGTAAACGTGCATCAAAACAGTTCCTTGCGATTTACTCCAAACACCAATTCGCCTTAACGCGATATCATACGCTGATTAAGAGTAGCGTGTAACGTCAAATCACCCATTCACTCAACATACTGCCGGTCTGGGCGGTAGAGATGACTTTTATGACACTGTAATAAACACACAGCGGCGAGGTTTGGGGAATGTGCACCACACTACCGAACCACAAGCCCCCAACGCGAAACAGATACAATACCAACGTGAGACATTAGTTTCATTCAGTGTTGCCTTAGTTCCCCGTGTCTCAATTTGTTGAGATATATAGCATCTCTCGACATACTTGACTTCAGGATAATGTCTCGTCTATTTATCCATTCAAGTCATTTCGAAATGATAGGGCGTTATCAGTTGAAAACAGAGGCCTGGAACTAACACTGACTAACTAAAACTAACACTGGGCGTTCTGTTACAAGATACATTTCGTTGCCTTTGCCAAACAAACTACAGGTATTTCAACGTGTGGTTATTGAATATTTTGTTTCCAGCATATGTGAAAGCGAGCGCAGTCGTGCAAATATGTTACATATGTGGAAAAAAAGTTAATATCAAATGTAATCAGATACAATCCATCGTAATTTATGCAGTTGCATCGTCAAAGCTGCCCACGGCATCGGTCAATACATTAGATAAACAACAAGCACATTTGTGATATAGCTTTCCTTGTAAGATTTCAATCATGTTGTTATAAAGTTGCACAGAAAGGCCATGGCTAAAATAGCTTCCAATTTGACCACATGAAACGCCGGTTACGTGAGCAGCAACATCAAAGACGACGATTGTGGTGATGGAGATGAAAGACGTTGTACCATAGCGACGGCGTTTCTGGTATGTCACGTGATTGCGTCTTGGAGCATTAAGGCTCTGCAAATGTATTGATTTTACTGATTTACCTGGCTTGGATCACTTTTAATGGCGTGCTGCAACGTCCGAAAAAACAAAGTTATTTTTATGTTAGTTTTATCACATCATTATTTCCACATGGTTAGGTAGCGTATTGTGTGCCTTTTTGTGTTTCTCCACTGCCCAAGGTTTTACCCGATGTGTAGACATTGTGGCAGACATTGAACTGTCAGTGATTCACATGGACACCAGATTCACATGCATGATTCACACACATTGTGTCATGAAGGGAACTGAGCTCCATTACACTCACCCACACCAAAGCCCGACCTTCACTAAACAACATGGGAGATGGTCTTAGACCATGAAATATCATTCCCTGAAGCATTCACTGTCATACAGCACCTTCTATCCACATTACGTCATCACGTCACAGAAATACCGTTCAAATTGGCATATAATAAAAAAAGCCTCACTCACTCTGGTACTCACTCTCCAAATGATTGAGTATTCCGTAAATATGATATACACATGTTTTGTTATAATTTAAATAAAATTCAAATGCTACACGCATTATATTTTTTGTTAAATTATAGCAAAACGTGTATATTATATTTTGAAAAAATTGTGTAATGTTGATTGTGAGTCAGATAATTCAGATTCACATTACTTTGCAAAAGCAACAAAAGAGGAACCCACCAATACACTAGTCCCTCACACACACCCTGAAACAAATATACCCAATAATGCCCATGCAAGTCTGGAACATGTGGCAAGTATAGATAACCACAGTTTCAGGAAATGAAGAAAGTCTTTGTGCTCCTTCATATTTGATCAATATAATGTAGGAACCGCTTCTTTCTGTAAAATATGTTCATTTCAGAGACTAGATGCTCTAATATACACTTAAACAGAAAAGTTTCGAAAGCTCTGTTGATCGCTTTCAAGTAAATTGGAAACTAAAATTGTCATTTGATTGGCATCTGTTCCTAACTGATGATACGGTTATCCCAATTGTGCTGTATGTAGGAGAGAAATGAGATTGGAAGTATCTCTTGTGAAGACGCTTATAATTACACATAGATGAAATGTAGCCATAATTGCATTATCAACTAAACTTCCGGGACAAAAGCCACAAAAGGATATAATTAAGACAAAAGCAATAGCATGATTTAGGGCCAAGCTTCTTGCAGAAAGGCCGACAAAGTATATATATGTCGAAGTACTTATTGTTTTCAATAACCAACTTATTTAAATATACTTTCTGAATGTAGATTCGATTGTCTTAATTAGTCACAAACACGCGTTTGCTCACAATGAAAGACATACTTCCACACAGACGTTGACATCGCATAATCACCTAAAATCCTTCCTAGCACAAACGGTGACAGAGAAATGGTTTGCCAATTACTTAAATGATTTGCAAAATATGAGTGTTGCGCCTTACAGATAGCCAGCACGTAGAATGATCTCCCTGCCTAGACATATCGATAGAAAACGTGTAGTCCATAGGATACGATACAGAAGGATATGAGGATTACATTCCTTGTAAGAAGAAAAACGTCCAGTAGTATATACAATGGGGGTTCTGGACCACTTTCAACCAAAGCCTCTGCAAAGCCTTATTTCACAAGTAAGGCTTTGGTCGGGCCCTTAGCTCTTGCTACCATTACCCCTACTATGAAAAAGTTTGGGACGATAGCGGGGCCTACTAGCCGCGACGGGGACATGGCTGGAGTGTGTTGGTATCCTGGGATTGCCACTATGCTGGAGGTAACACTGTGCCGTACGGTACGATCAATAATTCCGCTCTTACAAACCTCCTACCTGGCCCATCCCTCAAGTAGTACAAGTTAGGCTCGTCGGCTTTCATGTCAACTTTATCTATGTTGTAAGTTTTGACTGACCATATAGGATCGGTGGCTCGCTTACGGCTATCACCCTCGTGGTTCCCTCGCTGGTATAGATACCCTCACCAGGGCCCTATCTGGTATCTGTTTCTCCTTCCCACGCAATGGAGCAGCCGGCTCTGCAACTATTGATTTTAGTTTGATAGCGCTCTGCCGGTTTCTTTATCAGTGAGCCGGGTGACTTCATGGTTGATTGCCGACACCACCTTGGGTAACCTTGTGACCCATTCAGTGGATCGCTTTCCGGGTTGCCATCTCCCTAGCATACTGATGTCCCAATAAGCTTACCAGCCAAAGTCCTATTAAATCTCTCAACTATGGCTTGGCTGCGATGGGCTCCAGCCGTGCCACGCTCTGACCTTTGTATGGCGGTTTGGCTATTAGCAGTTGTGACACGGCACTCCATGAACTCCCGTCCCGGGTCAACTTGCAGCTCTGTTGGCCACGCCAGCGACTGGCGTTTGTATATGCTCGAATCCCTCTGGCTACCTGGGTCAATCTTTCGGGCGGTCAAGGGCTCCGCTTCCTTTTGTAGCATTAACTGGCTACGCCCACTACGGTTAAGGCATACTTGTACCCTTTTGTCGTGGGTAGGAACAGTAGGTCTGCCTGGTGAACGCTATTAGGTATGTTAATCACCGAACCTCCTTCTAGGCACGTGAGCGGTGCCGGGCAAATAGATTCGCCACAGGGCTTGTTTTTCAAGCCACGCTTTGGCCCTCCGGGTACTCGCGCCATTTTAGCCAGTTTATCTACAGCCAGCTCCTTTTCAGTACCCACTGGCTATAGTAAATAGCCTCAAACTTTCTGGTTCCGCGGACATGTTCAATTTTCTCATGTCCATACGCCGCACGTGTTTATCCCATCAATAGCTATCCAACGCTTTAGTGTCCATAGGCGACAGGGACGCTCTTGTTTATAGTCAGTCCGTATATCTTATGTCCATCACTTCTAAGTGTGTTCATTTTATGTCTAAAGGTACGGGTCTTGAACAGGGCTTCCTTGAATCTGGCGGTTTGATGTGTTGTTTAACCGCTGCATTTTAACACCCTTAGCCTTCCGGATCTCACTATTGTCGGCCTTCAGTATGGAGTACATCTTAGGCTCTCAACCCTATGTATTGCTCGGCTATGGGCGTGCCAGCACACTCGTCCTTCATCTTACCTAGAACCTTTTATTCACCGGCTGTGTATGGCATGATCCTTGGGGTAGTCGCTGGTGTCGTACAAATCGAGGTGTTTTTTCATGTCCTCGCGACACGTCCTCGGTTCGAATCTCCATCAGCAGGGAACCGCGTCAGTGTACAGCACTTCGCACCTGTCGCCGCACTGTTTCTTAAGCTCGCTGTAGTAAAAGTCGTACATCAGGTGTTTGGATAAATCGAGGATGCTCATCCCCACGTAAACAGGCCGGGGTTGAATTTTATGTGACTTTTCTTCATGTGTAAGGCAACTAGATCATCGGTAAATATTTTGCTACGGTTGAATGCCGGGCTGGCTATCAGTCTCCTGAGCTTGTCTTCCTCATTCGACCGAATCCAGCTTCACGGGTCACGCCGTTTCCTCAGGTTTTCCATAGTCTTACCGAACAATCGAAGTTGTTCATGAGCTTGTAGAGATTTTTCTCAAAGTCACTGGTTGCAAGCTTTCGGAGGTCTGTGTTCATTCTGATGTAGGGCTCCATCCATGGGCTCTGGTTGAACACGCAGCACCCTGTGTATTTTGGTCAGCCTCATACCCAACGGCAGGTACAGCTGTAGGTTGGCGATAGTGAATCCATGTACTTGGTCTTATTCATTAAGTTAGGCACGAGTTTTCAACGTCTGCCACCTTCCGCCTAATAAGTTATGTTGGTACTCAGACATCCAGTCTGGGTTAACCCTCATACGTTCGGGGGCCAGGGTAGCTGTTGTGTGATGTGTACGCCTTGGGGTATTCCAAGTCAACCTCGAGGATATAACCTTTATTCGAATCTGGTGCGATGCTCATAACATCGACCTCCTGTGACGCCCATTCGAACCCCTGTGGGTAGATACTGGCTCATGGCCCAGCCATACAGGTTGTTGGCGTCGAGGTAGAGAATGTGATTGGTTGGTTTGCTAGGGTCGTAGCCCTTAACGTATTGATTATTTGCTTTCGCTGTGACGCTTTGGTTGCCATGGAGATCCCACCCGCAAGCCTTTCTCAATGAATAGGTGCATGTCATAATCTGTAAGCAATTCCAACTTAACTCCGGCCTTTTAAGCAAGGCATCCGACGATAGACCTGGGCTGGTGTAATACCATGCGGGTCGAGTTTATACTGCTTGAAACACGTCCGCCTAAACGTTTCAAACACGTCGGCTAACAGCAGTACATCTGTCCTCAAGTACAGGTCGTGATAATCCCCCAGGTTCTTACAACCCAGTTTATTCCATACATTAATCGCGTGCGAGTAATCGTCTTGGGATATTTCCGAGTCTGTCAGATTGCTGTAAAATTCTCTGATGGGGGGTAGTCTGGTCTCGGCGAACTTGGCCCAACTATCCATGTACTCATAGGGGTACACACCCTTCCTCATAAGCAGGGGTCTAGTCTCGGCGTCTGTGTATCGGTCGGTGATAGGGAAGGTATCGTTGGCCTTGACCAGACTGTCTAATGAAGACAATAGAAATTGTACTGAATCTATGAACCTAAGGCCGCTTTAAGCTGAAGGAGATGTATCTCCATGTTGTTGGGGATGCACGCTATATTACCATCGATTTTCGCGATGGCCTGCATGATTAAGTGAGAGTCGCACCCTCTCGTTGTGAAAGACCACGGGATGTTTATTGTCTTAGGGATGATTCTAAGCTTGAGGTTACATGCGCTGTGAGCGTTCTATACTTACCGGTTACTGCAGCAGTGATCTCTCACCGAATCACCATTCAGTGGTGAGTCACACACGTGACAGTTAGTGCTACAGGCGTGAGCTAGCCTGTCGGCTCGGGTCATACGCATGGGAGCGACTCTATACAGTGCGTTCCTAATAATTTTTTCTTCCTCCTGCAAACACTTTAGAAACCTTTCAGCCGCGTCAGGGCCCCTATACACTACCGGAGCTTTCGTTTCCCCATCACAACGGACGACAATGTATCCAAACCCACAGGCTTCATGCTCTTGTGTTTTGAGTGTGGTTGGGGTACCCCCAACAGCCTCAACAGGTTTAACCAAGGCTTCAAAGTCGGCGTACATGATATAAGGCACAGACATTTGGTTCTTGTGGTTACCGAATTTGAGGATATTGTCACCTTCTTTAGGCATGTCGACTCGTATAGCCGTCTGCCCCACACCTTGGCAATCCTCCCGGTGGGATTCTAATAAATCAGCTCGTGTGAAGCCATGTAGGCACCGTTCGCAGAAGTGGGTCTTTTCTCTGTGTGCCGATTGGTCATACAACAGCCTGCTAAAGTGTTTTATCCATGTGTAGTGATACTTGTCACCTCGCTGGATCATGAATATATTGATAACGCGTTTCCCCACCACTGGGCTGCCTCTGTGCACTATTGTTGTGTTACCTTCGTGCCCAAAGACATTTATAGCTAGATTATTCTGTTTTTCTATTTTAGTGATCTGGGATATGGGGGTTGGTTCATCTATACCATCCCAGTTGAGCCCATCGTCTTGGGGATAGCTAGAAGGCCTGTCTGAATGAGTGTCAGCTGGAAACAAGGCTGATCTGATAGCTACCCTCAGGCAATCGTCTCCTCTATTCTTGACATTGACCATGGCATGTTTTTTCCTATAGTAGGGGGGCAAGTCTAGGTATGACCCGCCTCTGAACGGCACGTAGTTAGCTATGTCTAGATAGACATTATCGATTTTATCTACAGTCCACCCAGACCCCAAGAGTGTGTAGCGTTCTAGGTATTCCCGTATCTGCTGAAAACTGGTATCGATTGATGCGTCAATGGTCTCTGTATGCGTGACAACCTCTTGTTTACCTCGGAAGTAAGGCTGAACGTACTCAGTGACCCCAGTGGGGGTTCCCCCCACGTTCTTATCGATCGACATTTTCACTGTGATTTGAAATTTGATACTTCCCAGACTGTTTAGTTCCTGGGTTATTTTATCAGCTATGAGAGGCTTGATATCAGTAATGTTTATATTCCTATCAACTTGCATGCGCCAACCTCTCAAATAGTTGCCTACAGCGCGCTCAGTGGGTACGAACTGTAGGTCGACAGCTCTATTCTGCCGTAACAGTTCTACAAGCTGTGGCTTTCTCATTCGGGAATATCCCCCTAAACCCAAATCACGTGCCTCGGCTTGTAATTGTTTTACAGTGGGAGGTTTTGCCACGGGGTCATGTGATAACAATGCGACTAACCCGGCTCTCCCCAGGTTTGAATAACCCGTGTGCCCAAGCTGTTTTGCTTGAGCTTTTAATTGTTTTACCTTGGGAGGGGCTTCTAAACCTAGTAATCTCAACAATGCTGGCTTCCCAGATTCGAGAATACCCGGACACACCTCTCTGCCTGGCGACCCGCTTTAAGTTCACCAACAGTGGTCATAATTGCGCACACACCTAAGAGAACCAATGTCTAATTGGCCCACCGTGAAGGTAAAAAATCAAGATACACCTTATCGATTATTCCCTCAACTCCACCGGAATATGCGAGCATAGTAGGGTGTTTTGTATTACTTGCAACGAGTCGTCAACAAGTATATCTATATCCCCATGCACATCTACTCGCCCCCATCAAAGTAATTCCAAGTGTGCTCCAGCCCATGGCATCATCAAACCCTACTTTACAATGATTGTAAACGAGCACCCCTTATATAGTTCACTAACAATCATGGGTTTGAGGACACTAATATCTATACTTTTCCCCACGTCCATCTGCCAGCTGCTCAGGCAACCTTCCCTGGGCTCAATTTCCACAAACATAGCTATACGTAGGTGTGTATAATCTCTAATTGGGGTACTGTAGCCTTAGAGCCCGCTATCTTGAGAAGTTAAGCTTCACGTTCTTTTATGTAGGCCTTTTTATTCTCGTAGATGAGATGATGTCTGACTACGTTCGCCCCGTGAGCTTTACATAGACAGTAGTGCCCTTTAACCCCTATACCGCACACAGAACACACGTAGTTAGGGCTTCCCATGTGGAAACAACAGTACCCCTGAGTCCTGCATTTCCTACCACAGGCCTCGGTCTTCCCCATAAGTATGTATTCGCATCGGTATGGAGCAGGTCTCATGTTTAGCATACTTATATGGGTATTTAGTCTAATTGTTTCTAGCGAACCAACGCAGTCGCTGCTATACCCAGCTTATGAAGACCAGTTCACGGGTCCATTTGCCCCCTTGGATGGTGTGTAGTACTGAGCGAGTGTGGGTTTATTGAGTGGTTGCAACCGTTTACCAGTTAGTAAGTAGTATTCTTTCGCCAAGCGCCGCCGACATCGTGGAATGTTTGAACGGCATGGTTTTCAGGCCTGAGTTGTTCGTTAATGTAATCGATCCTCTGGAGGCGTTTTTAGCGTACTCAGCCTGTGCTGTTTGTAAGTTCTCAATAAGCGAGATCGCGGCCGCTTCCTCTCTGCCTGTATTTCAGCCGCGTGTGACTCGTGAGTTTCGAAGAGGAAATTACTCCCGGAAAATGCCAGGGCATTCACTAACGCACCACCGACCATCATAGCTATCGTGGCCATCTTTACTTCATAATATTTTCAGGTATTATCCCTTGTTTTACTAGGATGTCTTTTGTAGCCATCGCCATACCAAGGTTCATTATGAGCATACCCATATCCTGTAGGTTGAAATCTAGCTTGATAGTCGGTTGTTTAAGCACCATTTTAGTCAACCGAGCATATCCTACGGCTAGACTGGCGACCACTGTGGCGTGGTATGCGTCGTTGACGAACGTTTTCCCCTCAGACATTATGTATATGATATAAAAATATTAAATTATAACATGATATGCGGGTCGACCTCTAATTGTGGGGGATCCCCGGAATCCCTGTGAGGGTTTCCCTCACTGTGTGGGTCTCCCTCCCTGGGATTCCTGTGTCGTGTATATAACCACGAGATAGCCACGGCAGCAGTTGCGCATACAACTAACAAGAGGCGCTCCGGGTGAGTCACCCTGATAATTTTATGTTGGTTACACCACCGTTTTTTACCGGCAGCTACTCTCTTAGGATTCTTCTGCCTGGTTACTGTGGGTTGGGGTTTCCCCAACGTGGGGGTTTCCTCCAGTTGGGGTTCCCCCAACTTTGGTGTCTCCTGTGCAGCATCCATCCATACTATTATTATTATTTTTCCTCTCAAATTGACAATGCTTTGCCGTGATAATCGCCGCCGTCACTGGGGCTAACAACATACCATATTTGTGGTACAGCTCGCAGCTAATAGAGCTCAAGGCGTGTTCGATAAAAGGGTCTTTCTCGAGGTCTTCCCACAATCGGCGTTCCTGGGGAATGGGAAGGAAGTATGACGCAATACTAGTGTATATCTGGGTCATAGCCGATCCTATTGTCATTGTCATTTCTGCACCTAGTCTAGCCTCGTATCTAGCGTACAGTTTATCGATTTCTTCGGCTGACATTTTGTGAATTTTATCATGAGTGTAGTCTCCAAAGTAATGTTTGGCTTTGCCACCAACAGCCAACGCCACCAGTTTCTCTCGCTTATCATCATCCACCTGAGGTGACTGGGGTACCAACAATTGTTCAAGCAATTCCTCACACTCCATCTTATAATGTAACAAGTAAGTTTTAGTTTTAACAATATAATACCCGATGCAGGCAAAACACAGCGAAATGAAGGTTAAGTTGCACACGACGAACACTTCAAATATCATAGCTATAACTAAATGCTAAGCATTATACTAAGCATTTGCTAAGCATTACTAAGCTTTGCTAAGCATTTGCTAAGCATTACTAAGCATTGCTAAGCATTACTAAGCTTTGCTAAGCATTGCTAAGCTAAAACACCCTATAGGCTACTGGTTGGTCGGTCTTGAGCACGAGCTTAGCATGTTTAGTTTCAGCGAGCTGTTTCTTCACACGTTCCCGTTCTAATTTACTCATCACATCGTTCTCTCTCAAACACTCCTCGAACGAATCCCTGTCCTTGCAGTGAAATAAGGCCACCCATCGCGTCTGCTCCCTTAGGTCTTTCAACACCGAGTTGAACTTCTGCGTTAGCACCCAGACGCTGTGATTTGCGTGTCGGCCGGAGAAGGCCAGGTACGATAGCATGTCTCTCTTTTTTGTTATCTCGCGATTAGCGCTGCAGTCATCCAGTATGAACAGCGTCGGCTCCCCTTTAAATTTCTCGTGAAGAGCTTTCAACCAGTCCTGCAGGCGTGTTCCCGGGTCGACTTTGTGTACGTCCGGGTCCGTCATCACCCAAGGTCTTTCCGTGTACGTTTTATTCATGCTCAGAGTAGGGCACATGATAACGATGTTATCAAACACATCCCTGTAGTACCCCTCCAACATATCCAACACGAAAACGGTCTTCCCACAGCCAGTCTGCCCGCACACTATGGCGCAGTGTGGGTCGCGGGGTAAATCAATGCCACTGCATGCCGGTGGCTTAGTAGATGGCTTGCACGAATCTCCCATTGTCTATATTAAGTTGCGCGTCCATAATAACGTACAGATATAATTTCAACTTACCAGCGGGTTGAGCCTTCTTGGTAATCTGGATAGTAATCCCCTCGCTGCCATTGTCTATGCGACGCCGCTACCATGCAGTTTATCATCATCTGTGGATCATGTCCAACCATAGGGCGTACTTGGTGGTCAGGTATTCACCGATCTTCACGGAGGATAGGTCCAGGTCCTTGGTTATGTGGTGTTGTTTGGCTGGTAGCTTTTTTATCTCATCCCACTGCTGGTATGGCCTCATACCATGACTGAACAGCTGGTTGGGCACGCCCTCGATGGTCACTTCCACCTTTTCAATCTCGGGGTTGAAAAACTTCTCGCTGTCCCTCCGGAACGGCTCGTAATCCTCCACTGGGACGACCAGGATGCCTTTCATCGCATCGGCTGGCACGCTCAGGTTGATATTCCACACAGTGTCGCTCTTATCTCGCGTACGACTGATCTATGCCTCAGTATGCGGTCGTACAGGATGGCCATCTTCCCCGAAAAGTACTGGCCGAACCTGCCTGGCCAGCTCCGGCTAGTGACCATGTCGAACTCCAGAGAGATGTTATCTATGCATCGTAACTGGCCTCATCGCCGTTCGGGCGTACGCACTACTTTGCTGTAGTCGCTAAAGCGTTAGCTTCAGATTCAAGCCTATCACCCAGTGCTGCCTGGTAAAACGGCGCGTGCCCCGTGAGCAACTTCGAAGTCGAAGCGCACGCAGAACCGTTCCCGACGCTTTGAGGCGATGGCCTTTCACCGTCCGTGATCTTGTCTAGCTGGTCTTGCGTGAAGGCATACCCTATGCGCGCGACCTGGTTGATTTGCTGATACCCTGGTACACGTCATTGACGCCGTTCTCCTCGCTTCCAGAGGTCCCCGTAGCAGTGAAACACGCCGCTGTCGTCGATGCTCAGCACCTCGTTACCGCTGATCTTGATGGTGGTTTTTGATGATGGCTCGACCTACGCTCCGCACTAGCTCACGTTTGTCGTTGGTGGAGGTCAACGTGAGGTTGAACGCCAGTCGAACCGTGCCTGGTACAATGAGGTCATTCTCACCAAGGTTTGGAAATCTAACCAGCAGCGTTTGGTTCTGGTCTATCTTGCTGGGATTGTTGGTGATGGTCACCGACTGGCGCACGGCTCTGACGCCTAGAGGCTCTCTTGATCTTCTGAAAGGATCTAGTTTTCTACCGTACATTGTTATATAAATGAAATATATTTTAATACTAAATAATGGCAGAGTACATACCTATGGATGATATGTGGGATGATAGTGCCCAGGCATTCGATGAGCAGGAGACCTCATTCGAGGATGACACCTCATTCACTACCCCCTTAAGTACTGAACTTATACAGCCGGCTGTCGACGATTATTACAACGCAGTTGAAAATAGAGACAACATCAAGCCGTTGGGAAGGGACTATGCCAAGTTTACCGTCGATAAGAAGGGCACGCTGCGATTGAAGGCTCACCCGGGGGTCGATATCATAAAAAAAGACGGGAAGCCGTATGCTTTGTCAACACTCACCAGTCGCCCTGGTGGGGGTCAGCTGATCCGTGATGAACTAGGCTTCAGAGATTACACGATTGGCGCACGACCTAAGCTTCCCCCGAAGGTCGTCCAAGATCTGCAAGCAGCCAGGGCCAATACTGGGGATGCTAAAGAAACGTCGGACAGTATCGAGAAAATATTGACCACGTACCATGACAAACCCTTACCGGGTCTCGAATTTCCCCTGAGGGAACTGCGAGGCCTAGACGAAGCCTTGAAACATGTACGCGGAGAACTCGTGAACAACATGGGGAAACTTAACGAAATCGATGAGCACATCGCTCGCGAAAATAAAACTCACCGGCGGATGGTGCTATGAAACGTCAGACGAGGAGAGAATAAAACTTGAAGACGAGACGGACTCGGTTGGAATCTGGCCTCTAACCGGAAGCCCTCCGATCACAGATCAGTAGAGTACGGGAAACCATCGATCGAGTCCTAAATGAAGACACCACGCTAGCTGACAGGATTCGGATCCTGTTCCGAGAGCAAGGCATCACCATCGCCAGCATTCTGACTGCATTGGGTTTCATCATATCAACCCTGGTGGTGTCACTGAGTGGGGGGCCCACACCCCCAAGTGGCGGCACACCACCAAGTGGTGGGGATGTTAAAGACTGGATTAAAACTTCGGGGAGGCCCTGGCTAAACTGGCAGCCTGGTAAAGGCTGCCGTAAGCCCTGCCCGGCATCCTGGGTAGCATCGTCTCGTGGTTGTTGGGCTCTTGCTAAAACTGCCACGTGGCTTAGTCAAAACCTGTGGGCAGCCATCGCCGTATGGCGGGTCTGGTGTAATGAAGCGGCTAAGAAATTTTAACCAAATAAGCCCCAAAGCTACCCCCACCAACCACCAGGGCTGTTTTACGGTCGATGTGCTGCTGATTGGATTGTGGGGGTGACCTCACAGGGGGCGTTGGTTGAACCCTAGGCTCCGGGGGTGGCGCCACTATACCCGTTTCGCCGGTCGTGGGTGGTGGGACGTGGGGGACGTTGACATCGAGGTTGATGCCCAACTTTTGGTCCGCCGTGGCTACAACTATTTTGTTGTTGTAGCCCACTTCTTTTTTTACCCTCAGTTGCATATCACTCGGAGCCATGTACAGCCCCACATCGAAGACGAGTCGACTTTCGACCTGGCATATTCCAACACGTCTTGGTAGCGTTTGATGGCACTCGGGAGATCAACTGGAGCATTGATAGCATCCTCAACGTTGGCAACGAACTGTTTCTGAGCGTCGTAAGCAGTCCCCTTACCGATAATACTGGAACGCGTTTGCGTCTGCGCACCCAACACCGCCCACACGTACGTTCGAATCGAGTCGTTTAAGCTGTTCAGTGCCGCACGAGTAAACCCTTCGACGGCGGTCCAACATAAACTTTTTCCAGTCATCCGCTGCCCCTCCCTGATCAAACCTCCAGACTCTGTACTCCTTGTTGGCATTGAAAGCCATGTAACGGTCATCCCACTCGTTGGTTGTGAAGAGATGATACGACTTGTATCCCCAATCTTTCACCAGCAGTTTGCTGGCTTCCACAAGGGCATTTGGTGAACGATGGGGATACCCAACCGTGGTTCGCCCCGCAAACGCCAATCCGCCTTCGGGTTTAGTTCGAATTCGTTGCAAATACGTTCGTAGGCCCGTCTATCGTACTTTGTTGTTTAATGGGTTCCATGCGTCGTCCAGTGGGAGCGGGACGCTGATTTCTTTAAGGATACGCCTGACCTGGTAGTACACGTGGAACTTGAACACAGACTGACTCAGCGGTCCACGCCGTAGGTGTCGGTCAATGTCACACCACACACCCGTTGTAGCGCACCACGGCGAAGTTGAGTTGATTCTGCCAGAACTGCATCGGGTTGTTGAACCAAGCATGAACTACCTTAGCGTTAGTCACCGAAAATTTATATAGGCTGAACACCTCTAAAAGCTGGGCGTTAAAATACATCCCATCAGCAACCGCGATCTTCATGGGTGAGAAATCTATGTCCAGTTTAGGGTAAAACACTCCAGGGGAGTAAGACACTCCTTGCGGGATGCTCCTCCTTGGGAATACATTTTAAAACTATTATATAATGAGCATATATACTCTAACATGTACATAACACTTCCAGGAATAACGAGCGGTGAGGCCATTCAGCTGACGACGCCGATCGATAATATCGCCGGGTCACCTCAAGTCGCGACTTCGCGATATCACCTACCTACCGCGAATGGACTCAACATCAACGCCGCAGCAACAATAAGCTGTTCGTCAGTGGAACTCGCAGCCAGATAACTGACGGCTACTACAGCGTGTGCTCGCTAAGCGATGAGGTCTTCAAACCCTGGGAGCCGAACTCAAGATGAACGACTCAAACGGCACAGTGGTGTTAATCAACAACGGAAGAAACTCCTTGAGGCTCGGTCGGCCATTGGCGAGGACACTCGGTATGTCACCTGGACGAGATAAAACCAACAACAACCGTCACAGGCACGAAGTTACCCGACCTAGTACCGTACCGAGAGCTGTACATTCATCTAGGTCAGGTGAGCACAACACACAACATTCAAGGGGTCACCCTTCCACTATACTGAGAGCCGTGCCGGTGAAAACGGAGAAATACAACGACGGTAGAACCGAGTCGTTTTCACCGCGGCAGTATAAGAGGTTGACTCAGGGCAACATACCTGAGCTGATAATATCGGTGTTAGATATAAATCATAATCCCGTGAATATAGGATACCTCAGCTTAACGCTTCACATAAAATGACCAGCGCACAAGGGCCCGGGTGAAAAAATGCGTCAATGTGGGGATCTCCGACCGCCGGGGACACACGTGGTTTCGGACGCCCCGAGTAGATGGTAAATTGTGCGCCTTGCAACTGAAAAACAACATTTACAAACGTTTGAAGTCCCCTCCGGTGGAGCCCTAGGTGATATAGTAGATACCTCTCAAGAGCGGTAGTCAACACTAAGTACACCCTAGTCACCACCGTAATGATAATTGGATAATATACCCATCGCTCGGGGCAAACTGTTCGACTTAGACGATGTTGAGAGCACTACCGTCGCCCGAAACAAGCCATATACGCTCGTCTTCACCGAAGATGACAAGTGGGTGTTGTTACCAGATAAAGACGACTGGTTTCTCAATATTAGGCTCGGCTCCCCCTATGTGTTCACGGATAACAAAGACAACCACCTAAACAAAGTGGTTAACAACGAACCCTGCTTTCGTGGCTTACGCCCCGACTCAGAGACGTAAAGCGTGAAGTCATCAGCCCAGTCGCCAGTATGGCAGCCCACATACTATCGAGTAAAGCGGGCATGCAAAACGTGACATTGCAGTTGGTGTCTGAATTCGAAGGCGTGGTCAGGATACTAGAGAGTCTACCAGCGAACTCAACACTGATCATCAAAGTCTACCTAGGGGAACCATCGGGGAATGAGGTCGAGATCGTGAAGGGGGTCAAACTCGGGTGGGTGAAACGACACCAGTATCACGTTTGCACAGTTTACGTGCGGATGGGTGTCGGCTCCAACACCAGTCTGCAGGGTGTCACCGTGATCGTGGAAAACACGATATCACTAACCAAGATCTTCCTACCTGACAACATACACTTCATGGGGATTAAGTTCACCCCTGAACTATTATCAGAAAACCAGTTGGAAACTATATCATAGTAGTATTATAGCAATGACCAGTCATCGTCCCAACACTACGCTTAATGACCTAGGGGACACGGAGGGATTCGATCAGCCTGGTGAGGAAGGTGGCTCATACATCCTACACTTGAAAGACAACGTGTATAGGCGGGCAGCAATGGCCGATCATCTACCCAAGCCCACACTCGAGGGCCTAGGGGGCACGGAGGGATTCGATCAGCCTGGTGAGGAAGACACCTTATACATCCTACACTTCAAAGACAACGTGTATAGGCGGGTGTCGTTATCAGATTTTAAAGAGCCTGAATGGTTACTCAACTTAACCCTCACTGCACCTTATATCACCTTGAGACAAGATGGTACTGTCTCTGAGATTAAGAACAACGGCATAATTATAGGAGCGTTCGTTCCGGAACCCAAAGGCCTACTTGTAGATGGAGTGCTATATCCAGAATCTAATATATATATCGCGACCAATACCAGACCACTCGGGCAACATGTTAACTTCCAGGAGAAGGTGAAGACAGAGATCAAATTACTTGATCACCAAGAGGTCTTTAGAAATGTCGTGGGAAAACTACACATTCATCATAGACGTCTATCTCGGAGATAACCCGTCGCCTGGGAAGTATATTTACATTTATGGCCGATATGGTCATAAATTGGGAAGCCAGGTGTAATGGCAAACGTTGCCGCATTACTAAGGTATCGGGAAACAGACCTGTAGCAAGCCTTGATGGAGTTCGTCTCCTTAATGGAAGTAGAGTTAAGACCCCGTTTTTACGTGCACACTAATCTAAGTTATATCAGCTTTAAGTACATTAGCCGAAGGTTAACTGAAACTCAATTAAAATATCTTTTGTAATATATATTATAGGATGGGGCTATACCCAGTCGTAGAGGAAGTAGCGAAGACCCTGGAAACCGTAGACGGGTTCCGCTTGAGGCAGTTATGTGATGTGAAACGCCAACTAGAACAAGACCAGCGACACGCCAGAAAGCACTATGTAAAAGTACCATAGAGCTTTCAATATCGTGGACGGGGCTGATACTGCCCTTATGGCAACGAGCATGGGGCTGGGAGCGGCAGGTGTTGGGTTGTTAGCTACCATCGTGGCTGCACCTATAGTGCTAGGTATTGAAATAACAGCTGGGGTGGCAGGGGTGTTAGGGTTGGCGCTTAAGTTGGCATCACGTAGACTGCATCATAAGGCATTGAAACACGACGAGATCAGGGTTCTGGCCGAAGCAAAACTGAACACAGTAAGTGAGCGTATTTCAACGGCACTTACTGACAGTAAGATCTCAGAGGAGGAGTTTAGTTCAATCCTCTCTGAACTCACAAAATATAACAAAATGAAACAAGATATTCGGTCCAAGTCTCGTAAGTCTACTATCAGCGAGGACGAGAAAAAAAAGTACATAGAACAAGGGGTGAAAAAAGCCCGGCAAGCCTTTATTACAAACACCAAAGAGATCATAGGCGATTCACATTAAACTGTTTAGTCGAAGTAAACGTGACATAGCGGCACAATAGTGCCATAGCGGCACGTTAGACGCAGCCCAGTATTGGATGGTGCAATCCCAGGATACCAACACACTCCAGCCATGTCCCCGGCGCGGCTAGTAGGCCCCGCTATCGTCCCAAACTTTTTCATAGTAGGGGTAATGGTAGCAAGAGCTAAGTGCCCGACCAAAGCCTTACTTGTGAAATAAGGCTTTGCAGAGGCTTTGGTTGAAAGTGGTCCAGAACCCCCATTGTATATACTACTCGTCCCACCATACAGCATGTTATATGATGAGTAGGTTTCCCTGCATTATAGAGTCAGTGGATAAAGATGGTATCCATCAGGGTCATTTGTAGATAAATTTGCAAAACGAAAAGGTCAGACAGGTACTACTTTCAGTGTTTACAAAAAAGCATAGACTCACCCTTGTCTATCGGCAATTACCTAAAACATGTTTTTGTTACCATTATCAGAATAATAGTGTAATGTACCAGACATCGGTGTTTAAAATGCGAGTTTCAGTTGGATCTATATTGTTTGTTGTCAATGTCTCACAGACTAATCACAGACATGATATAAACGCACATACCAGAAAGATGTTTAGGAACCGAGATGAGAATACTGTTTTATGATATTACATAATAGAGACGTAATCGAGCATGCCTTTATCTTGTTGTTTGTTTGTTTTTTGCGGTGATAAATACAATATTTATTCCATCTAAAGAAATACGAAGGTAATAACCATTATATTATATATATACAAAATGGTCTCTTGTCAAACGATCCAAGATAAGTACGTTGTTAACTGATGCACGATGCTATTGTCTATATTTATATGTGTTTGTTTGTTTAGTATTTGTTTCTTTAGCCAGCAATATTCCAGCTAAACAGCGAGGCATTAAAAATAATGGAGTCTCGACATGTCACTGACAGAAAGAAGGGAGGCAGTGCACTTCATCGGGTAAAACAAGCTGAATTTGATCACATTTGAAGAAGATATGTGGCTTTTGAAAGTTTTTTAAGCCGCCCGTTCTCGAAGCCGATTTCGTTGCATTTGTCAAAATAACTGACCAACTGATCATATCTAAACCTCAGACAAGCCATAGTTGTATTCTCAGAAGGAATCGGGATAGGGTCATCAAGAATTGACGGGCTGTACATGTAATTGTGGAGGGTAATATCAAAGGGATATATTAAAACTGACCTAGTTGGCCAAGTTGGCCATGTTTAGTTTGATTGACGGGCCTATGAAAAGGCAATCATCAGTTTGGGGATCAAACCCCAGAACTGGCTCATGTTAAAGATTTGTAATTATTCTATGTGTTGGAATAAAGAGGAAAATCTTTCTACAGATTCTGCTGGTATATACTGGTCATGAAAACAACGTAAATGAATCTGCGAGGAAACGCCTAATCATAAGAGATTTCAAAAAAACCATTGTTTGGCTCTGGAAGATCGCGGAAGATAAAGTTGCTGGGAATATCTCCCGGCTCAGGATGGTTTACAAGACTCGTACAACCCGAGTTCAACCCATATTCAAAAGCACAAACTAATACTAGATTTCTTTTCTAATTTCTACTTTCACAACTCTCTGAAATAAATGTAGACATGTGTGGCAATTGATAGTGGAAATAAAGGGAATATAAAGTTAGAGCCACGTGCATATTTCTGTTTTGATGTAAAACCAGCAAATGCCAATATACTAATAGAATCACCTAACAGTACTCCAGTGATTATCCAGTTGATAAAATGGTTTGTTTTTGTTTTACGGTTAGAGAATGTGAGTGTGCGTGTGTGCGCGTGTGTGTGAAATGTGCACAGAATAGGTTATTATCAGTAAATCTCCCGAGATTTCTATCAATTAATTATGCCAAACATTTTATTACAACACGAATATCTATTCAGTTGAATTTGTTTTGTAAGTGTGAACTAAGCTGAAATGAAACATACATCTAGAAATAGTTTACACGCTACATTTGAGTTATTTCAGCGTGTTTTTGCAATATCTGTTAATAGCTTGTTCATCTGCAGGTATCAACACTGTATACATAATCACCATATCCTAGTGCTCTGTGAAATATGGTGTATATTTCACTTCTGATAGACAGTTATGTACAAGTGTCTAGTGTTGACACTACTAAAGGTGTGCTTCAGCAGATCAACATGATTGGTTTGTTGTTGAAGGCCGCAATTTTAAGCATATCTATCAACGTCCTTGGCCGTACGAGTCGTGCTGTTACTGGAAGGGGGGCTGTGGGGTAGCCTAGTGGCTAAAGCGTCCGTTCGTCCCGGGTTCGATTCACCACATGGGTACAATGTGTGATTCCTATTTCTGGTTTCCCCGCCGTCATATTGCTTTAATATTACTAAAAGCGGCGTAAAACCATACTCACTCACTCATTCACTGTTACTGGAAGATCAGGTTGAAACGTTGTTTCGCTAGTAAGTATGATGCGAGCTTGGTGTTGTACAGATTTACTTGTGTATATTTTGTTTAGTACAGCAGTAGTTTCTTAATATATTATTTGCCTCACCTTGCTGGGGTCTTTGTTCGAGTTAATCAGGTATACAGCGTTACGATTTGAGGTCACACAGGTGAAGTAGTGTTGTTTCCTCGACAGTCTGCAGTAGTCCAACTTCATCACGATGGGGTGGACCCACATCTTCTAGTCTCGCCAGCACCAACCACTCAATGTTTTGTTCATGATTCAGCTGATACCACAAACAAGTGATATTGTGCACCCTGAGTGGACCCCTGGAGAAAGGTGAAAACGTAGTTTGAGACAACCAGGTTTAGTATAACGAGCTGTTGCCGTACTAGTAACTAAAATCAGTTCACCATGTATGTCAGAGCGGTGAGTGCTCAGCATAAACTTAGCCAATATGCCTGTGGTATGTTAGTTGCGTGTGAGTTTTATATCATAAGGTCATATTCGTCTATGTGTGCTTGTTTGTTTAACGCCTTTATCAATAATATAATAATATATCTGTAAATAATCGAGTCGGAACCAGACAATCCAGTGATTGATATAATGAGCATAGGTCCGCGTCAAGTCAGAATGTGAAGACATACGGTCGAAGTGTGCTTGTTGTTTAACGTCGTTATCAGTAATATCATAAATATTATAATATCTCTGTAAATAATCGGAACCAGACAATCCAGTGATTTATAATGGTTAGCATAGATCCGCGTCAAGTCAGGATGCGATGACATACGGTTAAAGTGTGCTTGTTTTTTAACGCCGTTACCAATAATATCTCTGTAAACAAAAAAAATCCAAAATCTCCCAAATCAAAGAAAAAATAAAACAATAACACAAGTCTTTGTTCATGGTTGGTTTACGAGTAAAAGCATTAAATATAAATGCAAACTAATTGCAATGTTTGTCTGTGGAGTTTTGGCCTACCAGAAATAGGGAAATGTTAATTAAGCCAAATTCATTTACTGTCACAATTAATGTTAATACATTATTTAAATACTGCAATTAACGTCTTAATTTTTAGAGAAATAACACAAAAAGTATTGAAATTTTGGAATCCTTTATATACTTTATCTACCGACCAACCTACCTTCCTAACCTGAAAGACCTTTAACCTTGAACACCAACAGTAATAATAATAAGAGTAACAACAAATTATTTTACTGGAATATTTCGATCATAATGTTTAATGGCCATGACTTCGAAAAGGGCGCCCATGTCTGAATATGATCTTCCATGGCTACTGCCTAACACCTAGCTTTAACAGGTCGGTCGTAAAGAGTTGCACAACGGGCGAACTGTCACACTGTGTTGAAGTATGTTTCCCATTATGTGCGATCGTTGAATTATAATCGGAACTTTACTCCCGGCAACGTTGTCGACGGACAAAACGTCCACGGGGATATTAGCTGTGTCTGCTTTTTTCGATCAAACCCGTCAGCATCGCCGTACATCGGCCGTACATCTCGTTATATCTGTGATCGGGATTGTTTTAAGAGACGAAATTGTTTAGACATACAACATCCACGGCAATGAAAGCCACTGACCGGCTTGTCCAGTCTTGGCAGGGCATTCGGGTCAATGCTCGTTGCGTGCTTGGAACAACCTCATCTCTCCTACGTCGTCGTTCGGGCATGCTGGAAAATAAGAAAAAGTTATGATACTTAAGACACATCCAGTAACAAAAGCGTGCCCCGCTTTGATGTAGCTGTCTACAGGCCTTATCAAACACCGTTGTTGACATGGTGATATGAAGGGTTTCTCCATCATATCAATATTATCGTGACTTTGTTGACTTTTAATTTTTCTTCCCTCGAGCCCTGGATGAGTCCTTCAGAGCCGGACATTTCTTGGAGTGGTCATCACGTTCAACACCACCATCTTGCTTCACATCACACGTGTATCCTTCCGCCTTCTGGCACTTTACACAGTGTAATAGATGTAAGATTGCATACGGTCTTCTAGGTATTGAAGTACATGATAGTAGAACTTTGTATTGCAACCAGAAAGTGGGTTCTACCAGGAAGGGATTTAGGCTAGATTAGAAACGCTCTCCTCTGTCCATGAACAGTTCATACTTTAGAATGTATCAAGCACCAAACACAAGTCAGGGCGACAACAAGTACAGACGGTCATGGTCTAAGCAAGCTAACGTTAGGCTTAGGATTAGACTTATGAGTATTGGGTGGTCAGTACGAGAAATAAGTAATAAGGCCAACACTTTTGAGGCAATAACTGGTTTCAGATTTTTAATAATAACGCTTTTTAAGGTAAGTATTTATCTTGATCGGTAATTGTTTAATACCCGAGAAGATCCAGATTAGAACTGGTCTCCAGCAACCCATGCTTGTCGTAAGAGGCAACTAACGGTATCGGGTGACTCCTGACTTGTTGACATATCATCGTGTCCCAACTGCGTAGATCGATGCTCATTATGTCAGTAACAGGATGGTCTGGTCCAGACTCGATTATTTACAGAACGGCGTCATTTAGCCGGTATATAAACATAGAACAGCCGGTATTTTGCTGAGCGCGGCGTTAAACATCGAACAAACGAACAAAGTAATTGTTTAATATTCTTCTCACTCGCTTCAACATTCTGGTTGAGGTGGCCGCGGGGTTAAAGCGTTGGCTTGTCATGCCATATCCTGGTTCGGTCCTATCTGGATACAACATGTTAAATCAGTTGACCGGCGTCCCGTTGAGCCATTCTTGGGATATACCATTTTGCATCTCACACAAAATTTCCATTGTGGTAAAGGTTCATGAAAACAGTTCCTTGCAGTTTAACCCTAACATTAACTCGACATAACGTGATCTCACTAAAACACTGTTTACGAGTAGCGTGTAACGTCAAATCACCCATTCACTCAACCTACTGCCGGTGTGGGCGGTAGAGGTGACTTTTATGACACTGTAATAAACACACAGCGGCGAAGTTGGGGAAATGTGCACCACACTACCGAACCACAAGCCCCCAACGCGAAACAGATACAATACCAACGTGAGACATTAGTTTCATTCAGTGTTGCCATAGTTTCCCGTGTCTCAATTTGTTGAGAAATATAGCATCTCTCGACATACTTGACTTCAGGATAATGTCTCGTCTATTTATCCATTCAAGTCATTTCGAAATGATAGGGCGTTATCAGTCGAAAACAGGTGAGGTGAGGTGAAATTAACTAACACTAACTAACTAAAACTAACACTGAGTTTTCTGTTACAAGATACATTTCGTTGCCTTTGCCAAACAAACTACAAGTATTTTAACGTGTGGTTATTGAATATTTTGTTTCCAGCATATGTGAAAGCGAGCGCAGTCGTGCCAATATGTTACATATGTGAAAAAAAAGTTAATATCAAATGTAATCAGCTACGATCCATCGTAATTTATGCAGTTGCATCGTCAAAGCTGCCCACGGCATCGGTCAATACATTAGATAAACAACAAGCACATTTGTGATATAGCTTTCCTTGTAAGATTTCAATCATGTTGTTATAAAGTTGCACAGAAAGGCCATGGCTAAAATAGCTTCCAATTTGACCACATGAAACGCCGGTTACGTGAGCAGCAACATCAAAGACGACGATTGTGGTGATGGAGATGAAAGACGTTGTACCATAGCGACGGCGTTTCTGATATGTCACGTGATTGCGTCTTGGAGCATTAAGGCTCTGACAAATGTATTGATTTTACTGATTTACCTGGCTTGGATCACTTTTAATGGCGTGCTGCAACGTCCGAAAAAACTAAGTTATTTTTATGTTAGTTTTATCACATCATTATTTCCACACGGGTAGGTAGCGTATTGCGTGCCTTTTTGTGTTTCTCCACTGCCCAAGGTTTTACCCGATGTGTAGACATTGTGGCAGACATTGAACTGTCAGTGATTCACATGGACACCAGATTCACATGCATGAGTCACACACATTGTGTCATGAAGGGAACTGAGCTCCATTACACTCACCCACACCAAAGCCCGACCTTCACTAAACAACATAGGGAGATGGTCTTAGACTATGAAATTTCATTCCCTGAAGCATTCACTGTCATACAGCACCTTCTATCCACATTACGTCATCACGTCACAGAAATACCGTTCAAATTGGCATATAATAAAATAAACTTCACTCACTCTGGTACCCACTCTCCAAATGATTGAGTATTCCGTAAATATGATATACACATGTTTTGTTTTAAAATAAGTTCATTAAAAGGCTACACGTATATTTTTTTATTTGTAAAATTATGACAAAACATGTGCATATTATATTTTGAAAGCATTGTGTAATGTTAATTGTGACAAAAGAGTCAAATAATTCAGATTCACATTACTTTGCAAAAGCAACAAAAGAGGAACCCACCAATACACTAGTCGCTCATACACACCCTGAAACAAATATACCCAATAATGCTCATGCAAGTCTAGAACATGTGGCAAGTATAGATAACCACAGTTTCAGGAAATGAAAAAAGCCATTGTGCTTCTTCATATTTGATCAATATAATTTAGGAACCGCTTCTTTCTGTAAAATATGTTCATTTCAGAGACTAGATATTAGGCTAATATACACTTAAACAGAAAAGTTTCCAAAGCTCTGTTGATCGCATTCAAGTAAATTGAAAACTAAAATTGGCATTTGATTGGCATCTGTTCCTAACTGATGATACGGTTATCCCAATTGTGCTGTATGTTGGAGAGAAATGAGATTGGAAGTATCTCTTGTGAAGACGCTTATAATTACACATAGATGAAATGTAGCCATAATTGCATTATCAACTAAACTTCCGGGACAAAAGCCACAAAAGGATATAATTATGACAAAAGCAATAGTTTGTTTTAGGGCCAAGCTTCGTGAAGAAAGGCCGACAAAGTATATATATGTCGAAGTACTTATTGTTTTCAATAACCAACTTTTTTAAATATACTTTCTGAATGTAGATTCGATTGTCTTAATTAGTCACAAATACGCGTTAACTCACAATGAAAGAAATACTTCCACACATACGTTGACATCGCATAATCACCTAAAATCCTTCCTAGCACAAACGGTGACAGAGAAATGGTTTTCCAATTACTTTAATGATTTGCAAAATATGAGTGTTGCGCCTTACAGATAGCCAGCACGTAGAATGATCTCCCTGCCTAGATATATCGATAGAAAACGTATAGTCCATTGGATACGATACAGAAGGATATGAGGATTACATTCCTTGTAAGAAGAAAAACGTACCTCCATACAGCATGTTATATGATGAGTAGGTTTCCCTGCATTATAGAGTCAGTGGATAAAGATGGTATCCATCAGGGTCATTTGTATATATATATGCAAAACGAAAAGGTCAGACAGGTACTACTTTCAGTGTTTACTAAAAAGCATGGAGTCACCCTTGTCTATCGGCAATTACGTAAAACATGTTTTTGTTATCATTATCAGAATAATAGTGTAATGTACCAGACATCGGTGTGTAAAATGCGAGTTTCAGTTGGATCTATATTGTTTGTTGTCAATGTCTCACAGACTAATCACAGACATGATATTACCGCACACACCAGAAAGATGTTTAGGAACCGAGATGAGAATACTGTTTTATGATATTACATAATAGAGACGTAATCGAGCATGCCTTTATCTTGTTGTTTGTTTGTTTTTTGCGGTGATAAATACAATATTTATTCCATCTAAAGAAATACGAAGGTAATAACCATTATATACATGTAAGAATAAAATAGTCTCTTTTGTCAAACGATCCAAGATAAGTACGTTGTTAACTGCTGCACGATGCTATTGTCTATATTTATGTGTGTTTGTTTGCTTAGTATTTGTTTCTTGATTTGGGGGACAGCCAGCAATATTCCAGCTAAATGGCGAGGCATAAAAAACATGGAGTCTCGACATGTCACTGACAGAAAGAAGGGAGGCAGTCCATTTCATCGGGTAAAACAAGCTGAATTTGATCACATTTGAAGAAGATATGTGGCTTTTTGTAGTTTTTAAGCCGCCCGTTCTCGAAGCCGATTTCGTTGCATTTATCAAATTAACTGACCAACTGATCATATCTAAACCTTAGACAAGCTATGGTTGTATTCTCAGAAGGAATCGGGATAGGGTCATCAAGAATTGACGGGCTGTACATATAATTGTGGAGGGTAATATCAAAGGGATATATTAAAACTGACCTAGTTGGCCAAGTTGGCCATGTTCAGTTTGATTGACGGGCCTATGAAAAGGCAATCATCAGTTTTGGGATCGAGCCCCAGAACTGGCACATGTTAAAGATCTGTACTTATTCTATGTGTTGGAATAAAAAGGAAAATCTTTCTACAATCCAAAGAGGTTTTGCAATTTGTCTTTTCGAGGAGGTCATAAAGATGTGCAAGGACACTGAGCTGTTAATCCACAAATATGACAACAAATAGGGAAGGGGCATCAGTTCATACCAAACCTCTCTTCTTCTGATCCTCCAGGAATCGAACCCTGGTAAGCTCGATCTGAGCTACTCTGTCCATTTTGGCCATGTTCAGTTTGATTGGCGGGTCCATACACGCCATCAGTTTGGGGATCAAACCCCAGAATTAGCTCATGTTAAAGATCTTTATTTATTCTATGTGTTGGAGTGAAGTGGAACCTCTTTCTACAGATTCTGCTGGTATATACCGGTCATGAAAACAACGTAAATGAATCTGCGAGGAAACCCCTAATCATAAGAGATGTCAAAGAAACCATCGTTTGGCTCTGGAATTTCGCGGAAGATAAAGTTGCTGGGAATATCTCCCGGCTCAGGATGGTTTACAAGACTCGTACAACCAATAAATTAATTAATTTTCTAATTTAATTGTTTTTCTAATTTCAACTTTCACAACTCTCTGAAATAAATGTAGACATGTGCTCCAAGTGATAGTGGAAATAAAGGGAATATGAAGTAAAGCCACGTATGTATATTCGTTTTGATGTAAAACCCGCTTATGCCAATAACACTAATAGAATCACCTGATAGTACTTCAGTGATATTCCTCATCCCTAAAATGGTTTGTTTTTGTTTTATGGTTATGAGAGATGGAACACATTCAAACTGTTTACAAATTTTAGTTTGTTTCTAATATAACCTAGAGTGTATGTATGACAAGTACACAGGATAAGTTGTTATCAGTAAAAACCCTGAGATTACTATCAACTAATTGTGCCATACATTTTATTGCAACAAGAATATCTGTTCCTTTGAATGTATTTTGTAATACAAATAACTAAGCTGAGATGAAACATACATCTATATTAAACGAAATTCTTTACACGCTACATTTGTGTTATTTCCACGTGTTTTTTACAACAGCTGTTAATAACTTGTTTATCTGCACGTATCAACACTGCATACATAATCACCATATCCTGGCGCTCTGTCCAATATGATGTATATTTCACTTCTGATAGACAGTTATGTACAAGTACCTAGTGTTGACACTATTAAAGTTGTGCGTCAACATGATTGGTTTGTTGATTATCACAGCACTCATCATTATTCCAGCTATATGACGCCGGTCGGTGAATAATCGAGTCTGGACCAGACAATCCAGTGATCAACACCATGAGCATCGATCTATGCAATTGGGATGTAATGACATGTGTCAACCAAGTCAGCGACCTGACCACCTGATCCCGTTAGTCGCCTCTTACGACAAGCATGCCGGTTAGCTGAGGACCAATTCTAACCCTGATCTTCCCGGTTCAGATCAGCATGAATATGATAAGGCCGTATAAGTATATGCATGATGTCAACACCCTTATGATCACAGGAGCGCCTCCGAGTTTACACGAGAAGATCCGTCTTCAGTTTGTTGTAAAACGCGACTAACAAAACCGGGTGGTTAGGCTCGCTGACCTGGTTGACGTCATCTTATCCCAATTGTGTAGATCGATGCTCATGATGTCAATTACTGGATTGTCTGGTCCAGATTCGATTAATTACACACCGGCGTTGTATAGCTGGAATATTGCTGAGTGCAGTGTTAAACAGAATGTCTCCGCGTCAGAATATGTCCCCAGTAAACGTTCCTGGTAGTAAGATGCGACTAGTGAGTGAGTTTTGTTTTACGCCGCTTTTAGCAATATTCAAGCAATTCACAGCGAGGAACACCATCGATCTCTTGATGTTCTCGACACTCGGTTACTGACAGAGCGCCGCCATATATAGTATGACCCAAAATTAATTGAGAATTTTAGGAATATGTTTAAGTGCTTGGTTTCATTCAAGAGAGACAACTCCGTTAATCCTTTTTCATTAGTTTGTGAAGAGATATCCCCCTTTGTTTACTTTCTAGCAGACGACATTTTCAGTGATCCTCAGTATGGATGATTTAGAGAAGAGGAAGTTGATTTTAGAGTATTATAACAAGGACATCAGATCAGCTAAAGTGATTTCAAGTAGAACAGGCATCCCTTTGTCCACTGTTTATCGTGTTTTAAAAAATATTGCAAATGGATATGGCATTGAGCACCAGGGAGGCAGAAGTAGGCCAAGAAAATTGACTGTCGGTGACAGGAGGTGGCTTGGTATTCTTGTTTCTAAAACCAAACGAAGGAGTTTAGAAAACTTAAGACTGGATATGATTGATAGAGGAACTGTGGCTGTCTGTAAGGAGACAATTAGAACTGAGCTGCATGCAATGGGTTGGCAGAAAAGTCGAGGAATTCCATCACCGATCATGAAACCTGAACAAAAGGAGCGAAGGTTGAACTGGTGCTTACGGCATAGAAATTTTAACTAGGACAATGTGATTTTCTCAGATGAAAGTTCTGTGTGGCTGTTTCCTAATACACTGAAATTCTGGACCAAATAAACTGAAAAACCTCAAGTTTGTATCAGCGCCCAAAGTACAGTCCGAAATTTAAAGACATTTACTTCCATCTGCTCACTTGTTCTATGGAAATGTTTGGATTTTCCAGCAGGACAACGACCCAAAACATCGTTCAAAGCATTCACAGGCCTGGTTTCGGACCCAAAATATGACATTATTAGAGTGGCCATGCTAAAGCCCTGACCTAAATCCAATAGAAAATGTTTGTGGACTTATGAAGGAAAGTGTCAATAAGAAAAATCTGACAAATATTGCTGAAATGAAAGAAGAGGTGGTCCGATATTGGGACAGCATGGACCACGACTTTCTAACTTCTTTGATCAGTAGTATGCCCCGCGGCATTGAAGCCTGCATTGCTGCCCATGGTGACTTGACAAAATACTAACTGTTCACCTATCTTTGAATCTGGAATTTTGTTCTGCTAATATTCACATTTAATACGTGAGTAATGAGTGAACAAAAAAAATTACAATCTTTAAATTCTCAATAATTTCTGGTTGTAGTATTGTTAGAATATGGGGTGGCGTTAAATAATAAACATGCGTAACGGGAGTTGGATAGGGTGGTGAAGAACAGTATTACGTTATCATCCTGAAACAGACACACCGTCGCTTTGAAATATAGTACCACACGCTCACCACTGAATCATTTAAGTCACTTATCACATTACACTACACAACCTGGATTAACACTGTATCACGTGTCCGACTTTTGTAGGATTGAAAAGAAAGACACAGTGTTAAAAACAAAACGAAAGAAACACGAGTTAATGTATTTGTTGACTCGAAGACATGAGGTTTGGCTGCAATGACACATTCGCGAATTTTAAGCAGGAATTTGTGATCTTTATCTCGGGATATTGTGATCGCGATTTTCATGAACGCTGAAGGCAACCTTTTTGTGGAGGACATGATCACACTTTTGGTAAAAACCAACTGCATGGACATTTCACAGTGCGTCGTATGTGGAAGTTTTGTTGATTATTTTATCTCACAAATTCGTCGCTCTTATTTCGTTTGGCGACAACGATGTTTTAATTCAGTTAGACCACATTTGGTATATGTCACTTGTCCCTTTACTGCCTACGATCACCACGGAGAAGAAGAAGGTCGGGGTGAACGTGTCAGTTTAATCTGGAGAATTGCTGCACTTTGAAAATGTCCTCCTCCAATTACTTAAGGAGAACTATTTCGCGGGAGGTCGATGATTGTTATTTAGGCCAATTGTAATGACCTCTAACTCCCAGAATGCTCTAGGTAGTGCGGGACGTGGCTAACACCCGGTGTCATTATTTCTCTTGCATGTAGTTTGAACTGCTTTGGGAATTCCCCCAAAGCTTTGATGTTTCCATTTTCACATATTGCAGTGATTCCTATACTTGAGGTACTAAAGGACTTCACATCGAGACACTAAACCTGCTCATCCTGAACATGCTATACTGCTAAAGTAATGTCCATTATAGTTGTATGGAAAAGTTCTGTTTCAAATCATGATGCAATCACGTTGGCAGTTGGCGTTCATGCCAGTTTGGTTTACACAGGTATTCATGACTGAGTGAGTATAGTTTTACGTCGCTTTTATTCCAGCAATATAACGGCGAAGGACACGATATATGGGCTTTACACATTATACACATGAGGGGAATCGAACCCGGGCCTTCGGCGTGACAAGCGAACGCTTAAACCACTAGGCTACCCCACCGCCTAATATGTGGGGTGAGTTGGAAAGGGGTACAATCACCCGTTCAGAAGCCAGCTATTGCCTAAAACACTTTGGGCTTACTAAAATATTTCTCGTATTGGCCACCCGATCACCATAAGTCAAACCCTAAGACATAAGATGCTGACTGTCAAAGTGTGTTATATGTCCATAATATCTGACTGTCAAAGTGTGTTATATGTCCATAATATCTGAATGTCAAGGTGTGTTATATCTCCATAATACCTGACTGTCAAAGTGTGTTATATGTCCATAATATCTGAATGTCAAAGTGTGTTATATCTCCATAATATCTGACTGTCAAAGTGTTTTATATTTCCATAATACCTGACTGTCAAAGTGTGTTATATGTCCATAATACCTGACTGTCAAAGTGTGTTATATGTCCATAATACCTTGCTGTCAAAGAGTGTTATAAGTCCATAATATGTGACTGTCAAAGTGTGTTATATGTCCATAATACCTGACTTTCAAAGTGTGTTGTATGTCCACAATACCTGACTGTCAAGTGTGTTATATGTCAATAATACCTGACTGTCAAAGAGTGTTATATGTCCATAATACCTGACTGTCAAAGTGTGTTATATGTCCATAATACCTGACTGTCAAAGTGTGTTATATGTCCATAATATCTGACTGTCAAAGTGTGTTATATGTCCATAATACCTGACTGTCAAGTTCGTTATGTGTCCCTAATACCTGACTGTCAGAGTGTGTTGTATGGTAACTGATGGCGACTCAATACACCGCCACGTAGGGCTCAGTTAAGTAAGTTATGGCACTCAGCTGCTACTTATCGTTCAGTTAACTCAAGCTGTCTGATGTAGATCATCTAGCAATAACCATTTACAGAGTACACAACGACAATGTTTCACATTCACAATAGCTTGACAATTACGCCGTCTAGACCTAGATTCCTATAAAAGGATAATTACAGATAATAGACTCCAGGACTTTTACGAGAAAGAAGATCGTGATTAATGCAAATTTTCCCTGGCGTTTAAAGAGTTCAGATTTCGAACTACGAACTGAAGCAAGTCAGAAGTAAGCTGTGTAGAATATATGAGCTGTTATTAGGTGTTAAGCTAGTATTTAGAATATATGAGCTGTGGACAGGTGATTGGCTAGCATTTAGAATTTATGAGCTGTAGACTGGTGTTTAGCCACAATGTGGGAGATGTGAGCTATAGACAGGTGTTAAGCTACTATGAGGGATATGTGAGCTGTAGACATGTGTTTGGACACTATGTGGAAGATGTAAGCCGTAGTTAGGTATTAGGCCACAATGTGTGAGACTGGTTGTATGCTAGTATTTAGAATATATGAGCTGTAAACATGTGGTATGCTGGTATGTAGAAGAAATGAGCTGTAGCCAGGCTAGTAAGTAGAATATAAGAGCTGTAGACAGGTCTTAGGCCATTATGTGGGAGGTGTGAGCTGTAGACTGGTGTTTGGCCACAATGTGGGAGGTGTGAGCTGTAGACAGGTGTTAGACCACTATGAGGGAGATGTGAGCTGTAGACTGGTGTTAGGCCACTACGAGGGAGATGTAAGCTGTAGACAGGTGTTAGGCCACAATATTAAAGTGGGAGACATGAGCTGTAGACAGATGTTAGGCCACTGTAAGGGATATATCAGCAGTAGACAGGTGTTAGGCCACAATGTCGGAGATGTCAACTGTAGACAGGTGTTAGGCTACTATGAGGGACACATGAGCTGTAGGCAGCCTAAGCATTCTTTCCATGACATGATGACATTTACCTAAGACAAGGCCACTAAACAGGTACTGGTGAATTATGCATGATAGTTCGTTGGTTCTTAACGTGTTCAATAAATACCGTAATATACCAAACAGGCTAAACTTCTAAACCATTAAACAGGATTTAACTATAAATATATTCTCAGAAGGCATCAGGATAGGGTCATCACAAGTGACAGTCTCTGTGGATGTGCTATACATATAATGCACTATATGCGAAGGATAATATCAAACGGATATTTAAAACTGACCTACAAAGAAAGTACACGCCTGGTCATTTGTTATTGTTTTCCAAAAAGGAAAGTAGATGTATTTAAAAAATGTTTAAATTGTGGCATACAAGTCAAAAACAGGGTGCACATGTTGCCACAACACCACACCTATGCAACATTTACGTTGTGTACATTTAAATGATCCCAAAGCACCTATACAATCCAAAGAGGTTTTGCAATTTGTCTTTTCGAGGAGGTCATAAAGATGTGCAAGGACATTGTGAAGTTAATCCACAAATATGACAAAAAATAGGGAAGGGACATTTCTGTACATCAGTTCATATCAATCGTCTCTTCTTCTGATCCTCCAGGAATCGAACCCTGGTAAGCTCGATTCTGAGCTACTCTGTCCAAATTGGCCATGTTCAGTTTGATTGGCGGGTCCATATACGCCATCAGTTTGGGGATCAAACCCCAGAATTAGCTCATGTTAAAGATCCTTATTTATTCTATGTGTTGGAGTGAAGTGGAACCTCTTTCTATAGATTCTGCTGGTATATACCGGTCATGAAAACAACGTAACTGAATCTGCGAGGAAACTCCTAATCATAAGAGATTTCAAAGAAACCATTGTTTGGCTCTGGAATATCGCGGAAGATAAAGTTGCTGGGAATATCTCCCGGCTCAGGATGATTTACAAGACTCGTACAACCCGAGTTCAACCCATATTCAAAAGCACAAACTAATACTACATTTCTTTTCTACTTTCACAACTCTCTGAAATAAATGTAAACATGTGCGCCAAGTGATAGTGAAAATAAAGGGAATATAAAGTTAGAGCCAAGTGCATATATCTGTTTTGATGTAAAACCAGCAAATGCCAATAATATTAAAAGAATCACCTTACAGTACTCCAGTGATTATCCAGTTGATAAAATGGTTTGTTTTTGTTTTACGGTTAGAGAATATGAGTGTGCGTGCGTGCGCGCGCGTGTGTGTGTGTGCGTGTGTGAAATGTGTACAGGATAGGTTATTATCAGTAAATCTCCCGAGATTTCTATCAATTAATTATGCCAAACATTTTATTACAACACGAATATCTATTTCTTTGAATTTGTTTTGTTAGTGCGAACTAAGCTGAGTTGAAACATACATCTAGAAATAGTTTACACGCTACATTTGCGTTATTTCAGCGTGTTTTTGTAACAGCTGTTAATAGCTTGTTCATCTGCAGGTATCAACACTGTATACATAATCACCATATCCTAGCGCTCTGTGAAATATGGTGTATATTTCACTTCTGATAGACAGTTGGTTTGTTGTTGAACGCCGCAAGCATATCTATCAACATCCTTGGCCGTACGAGTCGTGCTGTTCCTGAAAGGGGGGCTGTGGGGTAGCCTAGTGGTTAAAGTGTCCGTTCGTCCCGGGTTTGATTCACCACATGTGTACAATGTGTGATTCCTATTTCTGGTGTCCCCGCCGTCATATTGCATTAATATTGCTAAAAGCGGCGTAAAACCACACTCAATCACTCATTCACTGTTACTGGAAGATCAGGTTGAAACGTTGTTTGGCTAGTAAGTATGATGTGAGCTTGGTGTTGTATAGATTTACTTGTGTTAATGAGCTGAACTAATTAGTCTGTACCCATTGTTTCTTGTAAACCGCGCGTAACCAGGACAGTAACGTTTTGATAAGGTAGGTAATTATTTTGCCCAATAGATTGTGTATATTTTGTTCAGTACAGCAGTAGTTTCTTAATATATTCTTTGCCTCACCTTGCTGGGGTCTTTGTTCGAGTTAACCAGGTATACAGCGTTACGATGTGAGGTCACACAGGTGAAGTAGTGTTGTTTCCTCGACAGTCTGCAGTAGTCCAACTTCATCATGATAGGGGTGGACCCACATCTTCTAGTCTCGCCAGCACCAACCACTCAATGTTGTGTTCATGATTCAGCTGATACCACAAACAAGGGACATTGTGCACTCTGAGTGGACCGCTGGAGAAACGTGAAAACGTAGTTTGAGACACCAAGGTTTCGTATAACGAGCTGTTGCCGTACTAGTAACTACAATCAGTCCACCATGTATGTTAGAGCAGTGCTTAATGTTAATTAAACCAAATTCATTTACTGTCACAATTAATGTTAATACATTATTTAAATACTGCAATTAAAGGCGTTGAAAATGTACTTTAAACCCACAAAACATATCCTCATTCCTCAAGCTACCTAGGTGTTTTAGTGTATTTAACTTCTTAATTTTTAGAGAAATAACACGAAAAGGGCACCCATGTTTGAATATGATCTTCCATGGCTACTGCCTAACACCTAGCTTTAACAGGTCGGTCGTAAAGAGTTGCACAACGGGCGAACTGTCACACCGTGTTGAATTATGTTTCTCATTATGTGCGATCGTTGAAATATAATCGGAACTTTACTCCCGGCCACGTCGTCGACGGACAAAACGTCGACGGGGATATTAGATGTGTCTGCTTTGGGATTGTTTTAGGAGACGAAATTGTTTAGACATACAACATCCACGGCAATGAAAGCCACTGACCGGCTTGTCCAGTCTTGGCAGGGCATTCGGGTCAATGCTCGTTGCGTGCTTGGAACAACCTCATGTCTCCTACATCGTCGTTCGGGCATGCTGGAAAATAAGAAAAAGTTATGATACTTAAGACACATCCAGTAACAAAAGCGTGCCCCACTTTGATGTAGCTGTCTACAGGCCTTATCAAACACCGGTGTTGACATGGTGATATCAAGGGTTTCTCCATCATATCAATATTATCGTGACTTTGTTGACTTTTAGTTTTCTCCTCCCTCGAGCCCTGGATGAGTCCTTCAGAGCCGGACATTTCTTGGAGTGGTCATCACGTTAAACACCGCCATCTTGCTTCACATCACACGTGTATCCTTCCGCCTTCCGGCACTTTACACAGTGTAATAGATGTAGGATTGCATACGGTCTTCTAGGTATTGAAGTACAAGATAGAAAAACCTTGTATTGCAACCAGAAAGTGGCTTCTACAAGGAAGGGGTTTAGGGTAGATTAGAAACGCTCTCCTCTGTCCATGAACAGTTCATACTTTAGAATGTATCAAGCACCAAACACAAGTCAGGGCGACAACAAGTACAGACGGTCATGGTCTAAGCAAGCTAACGTTAGGCTTAGAATTGGACTTATGAGTATTGGGTGGTCAGTACGAGAAATAAGTAGTAAGGTCAACACTTTTGAGGCAATAGCTGGCTTCAGATTTTTAATAATAACGCTTTTTTAAGGTAAGTATTTGTCTTGATCGGTAATTGTTTAATACCCGTGAAGATCCAGATTAGAACTGGTCTCCAGCAACCCATGCTTGTCGTAAGAGGCAACTAACGGCATCGGGTGGTAAGACTCCAGACCTGTTGACATATGATCGTGTCCCAACTGCGTAGATCGATGCTCATGATACATTTCGTTGCCTTTGCCAAACAAACTACAGGTATTTCAACGTGTGGTTTTTGAATATTTTGTTTCCAGCAGATGTGAAAGCGAGCGTAGTCGTGCCAATATGTTACATATGTGAAAAAAAAGTTAATATCAAATGTAATCAGATACAGTCCATCGTAACTTATGCAGTTGCATCGTCAAAGCTGCCCACGGCATCGGTCAATACATTAGATAAACAACAAACACATTTGTGATATAGCTTTCCTTGTAAGATTTCAATCATGTCGTTATAAAGTTGCACAGAAAGGCCATGGCTAAAATAGCTTCCAATTTGACCACATGAAACGCCGGTTACGTGAGCAGCAACATCAAAGACGACGATTGTGGTGATGGAGATGAAAGACGTTGTACCATAGCGACGGCGTTTCTGATATGTCACGTGATTGCGTCTTGGAGCATTAAGGCTCTGCAAATGTATTGATTTTACTGATTTACCTGGCTTGGATCGCTTTTAATGGCGTTCTGCAACGTCCGAAAAAACTAAGTTTTTTTATGTTAGTTTTATCACATCATTATTTCCACACGGGTAGGTAGCGCATTGTGTGCCTTTTTCTGTTTCTCCACTGCCCAAGGTTTTACCCGATGTGTAGACATTGTGGCAGACATTGAACTGTCAGTGATTCACATGGACGCCAGATTCACATGCATGATTCACACTTATTGTGTCATGAAGGGAACTGAGCTCCATTACACTCACCCACACCAAAGCCCTACCTTCACTAAACAACATGGGAGATGGTCTTCGACCATGAAATATCATTCCCTGAAGCATTCACTGTCATACAGCACCTTCTATCCACATTACGTCATCACGTCACAGAAATATAATTAAAATGTTACACGTATTTTGTTTTTTTTGTAAAATTATAACAAAACATGTGTATATTATATTTTGAATAGATTGTGTAATGTTGAGTGTGACAAAAGAGTCAGATAATTCAGATTCACATTACTTTGCAAAAGCAACAAAAGAGGAACCCACCAATATACTAGTCCCTCATACACACCCTGAAACAAATATACCCACTAATGCCCATGCAAGTCTAGAACATGTGGCAAGTATAGATAACCACAGTTTCAGGAAATGAAAAAAGCCATTGTGCTTCTTCATATTTGATCAATATAATTTAGGAACCGCTTCTTTCTGTAAAATATGTTCATTTCAGAGACTAGATGCTCTAATATACACTAAAACAGAAAAGTTTCCAAAGCTCTGTTGATCGCTTTCAAGTAAATTGGAAACTAAACTTGGCATTTGATTGACATCTGTTCCTAATTGATGATACGGTTATCCCAATTGTGCTGTATGTTGGAGAGAAATGAGATTGGAAGTATCTCTTGTGAAGACGCTTATAATTACACATAGATGAAATGTAGCCATAATTGCATTATCAACTAAACTTCCGGGACAAAAGCCACAAAAGGATATAATTAAGACAAAAGCAATAGCGTGATTTAGGGCCAAGCTTCGTGAAGAAAGGCTGACAAAGTATGTCGAAGTACTTATTGTTTTCAATAACCAACTTATTTAAATATACTTTCTGAATGTAGATTCGATTGTCTTAATTAGTCACAAATACGCGTTTACTCACAATGAAAGAAATACTTCCACACAGACGTTGACATCGCATAATCACCTAAAATCCTTCCTAGCACAAACGGTGACAGAGAAATGGTTTTCCAATTACTTAAATGATTTGCAAAATATGAGTGTTGCGCCTTACAGATAGCCAGCACGTAGAATGATCTCCCTGCCTAGATATATCGATAGAAAACGTGTAATCCATAGGATACGATACAGAAGGATATGAAGATTACATTCCTTGTAAGAAGAAAAACGTCCCACCATACAGCATGTTATATGATGAGTAGGTTTCCCTGCATTATAGAGTCAGTGGATAAAGAAGGTATCCATCAGGGTCATTTGTAGATAAATATGCAAAACGAAAAGGTCAGACAGGTACTACTTTCAGTGTTTACTAAAAAGCATGGAGTCACCCTTGTCTATCGGCAATTACGTAAAACATGTTTTTGTTATCATTATCAGAATAATAATGTAATGTACCAGACATCGGTGTTTAAAATGCGAGTTTCAGTTGAATCTATATTGTTTGTTGTCAATGTCTGACAGACTAATCACAGACATGATATAAACGCACATACCAGAAAGATGTTTAGGAACCGAGATGAGAATACTGTTTTATGATATTACATAATAGAGACGTAATCGAGCATGCCTTTATCTTGTTGTTTTTGGGGGTTTTTAGGTGATAAATACAATATTTATTCCATCTAAAGAAATACGAAGGTAATAACCATTATATACATGTGAGAACAAAATGGTCTCTTGTCAAACGATCCAAGATAAGTACGTTGTTAACTGATGCACGATGCTATTGTCTATATTTATGTGTGTTTGTTTGCTTAGTATTTGTTTCTTGATTTGGGGGACAGCCAGCAATATTCCAGCTAAATGGCGAGGCATAAACAATAATGGAGTCTCGACATGTCAGTGACAGAAAGAAGGGAGGCAGTCCATTTCATCAGGTAAAACAAGCTGAATTTGATGACATTTGAAGAAGATATGTGGCTTTTTGTAGTTTTTAAGCCGCCCGTTCTCGAAGCCGATTTCGTTGCATTTATCAAATTAACTGACCAACTGATCATATCTAAACCTCAGACAAGCTGTAGTTGTATTCTCAGAAGGAATCGGGATAGGGTCATCAAGAATTGATGGGCTGTACATATAATTGTGGAGGGTAATATCAAAGGGATATATTAAAACTGACCTTGTTGGCCAAGTTGGCCATGTTCAGTTTGATTGACGGGCCTATGAAAAGGCAATCATCAGTTTTGGGATCGAACCCCAGAACTGGCTCATGTTAAAGTTTTGTACTTTTTCTATGTGTTGGAATAAAGAAGAAAAATCTTTCTACAGATTTTACTGGTATATACTGGTCATGAAAACAACGTAAATGAATCTGCGAGGAAACGTCTAATCATAAGAGATCTCAAAGAAACCATTGTTTGGCTCTGGAATATCGCGGAAGATAAAGTTGCTGGGAATATCTCCTGGCTCATGATGGTTTACAAGACTCGTACAACCAATAAATTAAAAACACAAACTAATGCTCTAAATTTTTTTCTAATTTCTACTTTCACAACTCTCTGAAATAAATGTAGACATGTGTGCCAAGTGATAACAGAAATAAAAGGAATATGTAGTAAAGCCACGTGCATATATTTGTTTTGATGTAAAACCAGCAAATGCCAATAACACTAATAGAATCACCTAACAGTACTTCAGTGATACTCTTCATCCCTAAAATGGTTTGTTTTTGTTTTATGGTTATGAGAAATGGAACACATTTAAACTGTTTACAAATTTTAGTTTGTTTCTAATATAACCTAGAGTGTATGTATGACACGTACACAGGATAAGTTGTTATCAGCTAAAACCCTGAGATTACTATCAACTAATTGTGCCATACATTTTATTGCAACAAGAATATCTATTCCTTTGAATGTATTTTGTAATACAAATAACTAAGCTGAGATGAAACATACATCTATATTACACGAAATTCTTTACACGCTACATTTGTGTTATTTCCACGTGTTTTTTACAACAGCTGTTAATAACTTGTTTATCTGCAGGTATCAACACTGCATACATAACCACTATATGCTGGCGCTCTGTCAAATATGATGTATATTTCACTTCTGATAGACAGTTATGTACAAGTATCTAGTGTTGACACTATTAAAGGTGTGCTTCAGCAGATCAACATGATTGTTTGTTGTTTAACACAGTACTCGTCAATATTGCAGCTATACAACGCCGGTCTGTAAATAATCGAGTCTGAACCAGACAATCCAGTGATCAACATCATGAGCATTGATCTACACAAATGGGATGTAATGACATGTGTCAACCAAGTCAGCGACCTGACCACCCGATCCCGTTAGTCGCCGCTTACGACAAGCATGCCGGGTAACCGAGGATCAATTCTAACCCTGATCTTCCCGGTTCAGATCAGCATGAATAGGATAAAGGCCGTATAAGTATATGCAGGATGTCAGCACTCTTATGATCACAGGAGCGCCTCCGAGTTTACACGAGAAGATCCGTCTTCAGTTTGTCGTAAAACGCGACTAACAAGATCGGGTGGTTAGGCCCGATGACTTGGTTGACGTCATTGTATCCCAATTGCGTATATCGAAGCTCATGATGTCAATTACTGGATTGTCTGGTCCAGATTCGATTAATTACAGACCGGCGTTGTATAGCGGGAATATTGCTGAGTGCAGTGTTAAACAGAATGTCTCCGCGTCAGAATATGTCCCCAGCAACCTTTGCTTGTAGTAAGATGCGACTAGTGAGTGAGTGAGTGAGTTTTGTTTTACGCCGCTTTTAGCAATATTCAAGCAATTCACGGCGGGGAACACCATCGATTACTGGATGTTCTCGGTTACTGACAGAGCGCCGCCATATATAGTATGACCAGAAATTAATGAGAATTTTAGGAATATGTTTAATTTGATTTCTAGTATAAAGAACCTTGACCAGCTATCAAGTGTTTGGTTTCATTCAAGAGAGACAACTCCGTTAATCCTTTTTCATTAGTTTGTGAAGAGTTATCCCCCTTTCTTTACTTGCTAGCAGACGACATTTTCAGTGATCCTCAGTATGGATGATTTAGAGAAGAGGAAGTTGATTTTAGAGTATTATAACAAGGACATCAGATCAGCTAAAGTGATTTCAAGTAGAACAGGCATCCCTTTGTCCACTGTTTATCGTGTTTTGAAAAATATTGCAAATGGATATGGCATTGATCACCAGGGAGAGAGGTCGGTGACGGTGACAGGAGGTGGCGGCTTGGTATTCTTGTTTCTAAAACCAAACGAAGGAGTTTAGAAAACTTAAGGCTGGATATGATTGATAGAGGAACTGTGGCTGTCTGTAAGGAGACAATTAGAACTGAGCTGCATGCAATGGGTTGGTAGAAAAGTCGAGGAATTCCATCACCGATCATGAAACCTGAACAAAAGGAGCGAAGGTTGAACTGGTGCTTACAGCATAGAAATTTTAACTAGGACAATGTGAGTTTCTCAGATGAAAGTTCTGTGTGGCTGTTTCCTAATACACTGTAATTCTGGACCAAACAAACCGAAAAACCTTTGTATCAGCGCTCAAAGTACAGTCCGAAATTTAAAGACATTTACTTCCATCTGCTCACGTGTTCTATGGAAATGTTTGGATTTTCCAGCAGGACAACGACCCAAAACATCGTTCAAAGCATTCACAGGCCTGGTTTCGGACCCAAAATATGACATTATTAGATTGGCCAAGCTATAGCCCTGACTTAAATCCAAAAGAAAATGTTTGGGACTTATGAAGGAAAGTGTCAATAAGAAAAATCTGACAAATATGAAATAAAAGAAGAGGTGGTCCGATTTTGGGACAGCATGGACCACGACTTTCTAACTTCTTTGATCAGTAGTATGTATGCCCCACCGCATGGTGATTGACAAAATACTAACTGTTCACCTGTCTTTGAATCTGGAGTTATGTTCTGCTAATATTCACATTTAATACGTGAGTAATGAGTGAACAAAAAAAATCACAATCTTTAAATTCTCAATAAGTTCTGGTTGTACTATAGTTAGAATATTGTGTGGCGTTAAATAATAAACATACGTAACGGGAGTTGGATAGCGTGGTGAAGAACGGCATTACGTTATCATCCTGAAACAGACACACCGTCGCTTTGAAACATAGTACCTCACGCTCACCACTGAATCATTTAAGTCACTTATCACATTACACTACACAACCTGGATTAACACTGTATCACGTGTCCGACTTTTGTAGAATTGAAAAGAAAGATTTCCCGTCACAGTGTTTAAAAACGAAACGAAAGAAACACGAGTTAATGTATTTGTTGACTCGAAGACATGAGGTTTTGCTGCAATGACACATTCGCGAATTTTAAGCAGGAATTTGTGATCTTTATCTCGGGATATTGTGATCGCGATTTTCATGAACGCTGAAGGCAACCTTTTTGTGGAGGACATGATCACACTTTTGGTAAAAACCAACTGCATGGAAATTTCACATTGCGTCGTATGTGGAAGTTTTGTTGATTATTTTATCTCATAAATTCGTCGCTCCTATTTCGTTTGGCGACAACGATATTTTAATTCAGTTAGACCACATTTGGTATATGTCACTTGTCACTTGTCCCTTTACTGCCTACGATCACCACGGGAAGAAGAAGGTCAGGGTGAACGTGTCAGTTTAATCTGGAGAATTGCTGCACTTTGAAAATGTCCTCCTCCAATTACTTAAGGAGAACTATTTCGCGAGAGGTCGATGATTGTTTGTTATTTAGGCCAATTTGTAGTGACCTCTAACTCCCAGAATGCTCTAGGTAGTGCGGGACGTGGCTAACACCTGGTGTCATTATTTCTCTTGCATGTAGTTTGAACTGCTTTGGGAATTCCCCCAAAGCTTTGATGTTTCCATTTTAATACGTATTGCAGTGATTCCTATACTTGAGGTACTAAAGGACTTCACATCGAGAAACTAAACCTGCTCAACCTGAACATGCTATATTGCTAAAGTAATGTCCATTATAGTTGTATGGAAAAGTTCTGTTTCAAATCATGATGCAATCACGTTGGCAGTTGGCGTTCATGCCAGTTTGGTTTACACAGGTATACATGACTGAGTGAGTATAGTTTTACGTCGCTTTTAGCAATATTCCAGCAATATAACGGCGAGGGACACGATATATGGGCTTTACACATTATACACATGTTGGGAATGGAGCCCGGGCTTTCGGCGTGACAAGCGAACGCTTAAACCACAAAGGCTACCCCATCGCCTAATATGTGGGGGTGAGTTGAAAGGGGTACAATGACCCGTTCAGAAGCCAGCTATTGCCTAAAAAGCTTTGGGCTTACTAAAATATTTCTCGTAGTGGCCACCCGATCACCATAAGTCAAATCCTAAGACATTAGATGCTTAGATCTTGACCTAGTCGCCTCTTACGACAAGCATGGGTTACTGGGGATCAATTCTAACCCGGACCTTCACGGTTTGACGTACAATGACCCGTTCAAGGTTACTGTACTTATGTACAACATGCATTCACTTGTGTGCTATGTGTTCATAATACCTGACAGTCAAAGTGTATTCTATGTCCATAATACCTGACTGTCAAAGTGTATTCTATGTCCATAATACCTGACTGTCAAGTGTGTTATATGTCCATAATACCTGACTGTCAAAGTGTGTTATATGTCCATAATACCTGGCTGTCAAAGTGTGTTATATGTCCATAATATCTGACTGTCAAAGTGTGTTATATGTCCATAATATCTGACTGTCAAAGTGTGTTATATGTCCATAATACCTGACTGTCAAAGTGTGTTATATGTCCATAATACCTGACTGTCAAAGTGTGTTATATGTCCATAATACTGTCAAAGTGTGTTATATGTCATAAACCTGACTGTCAAAGTGTGTTATATGTCCATAATACTGTCAAAGTGTGTTATGTGTCCATAATATCTGACTGTCAAAGTGTATTATATGTCCATAATACCTGACTGTCAAAGTGTGTTATATGTCCATAATACCTGACTGTCAAAGTGTGTTATATGTCCATAATACCTGACTCAAACTGTTATATGTCCATAAACCTGACTGTCAAAGTGTGTTATATGTCCATAATATCTGACTGTCAAAGTGTGTTATATGTCCATAATATCTGACTGTCAAAGTGTGTGTTATATGTCCATAATACCTGACTGTCAAAGTGTGTTATATGTCCATAATACCTGACTGTCTGTCTGACTGTCAAAGTGTGTTATATGTCCATAATACCTGACTGTCAAAGTGTGTTATATGTCCATAATACCTGACTGTCAAAGTGTGTTATATGTCCATAATACCTGACTGTCAAAGTGTGTTATGTGTCCATAATATCTGACTGTCAAAGTGTGTTATATGTCCATAATATATGTCCATAATACCTGACTGTCAAAGTGTGTTATATGTCCATAATACCTGACTGTCAAAGTGTGTTATATGTCCATAATACCTGACTGTCAAAGTGTGTTATATGTCCATAATACCTGACTGTCAAAGTGTTATATGTCCATAATACCTGACTGTCAAAGTGTGTTATATGTCCATAATACCTGACTGTCAAAGTGTGTTATATGTCCATAATACCTGACTGTCAAAGTGTGTTATATGTCCATAATACCTGACTGTCAAAGTGTGTTATATGTCCATAATACCTGACTGTCAAAGTGTGTTATATGTCCATAATACCTGACTGTCAAAGTGTGTTATATGTCCCTGACTGTCAAAGTGTGTTATATGTCCATAATACCTGACTGTCAAAGTGTGTTATGTGTCCATAATATCTGACTGTCAAAGTGTGTTATATGTCCATAATACCTGACTGTCAATACCTGAGTGTGTGTCAGAGTGTGTTATATGTCCATAATATGTGTTTATATGTCCCTAATACCTGGCTGTCAGAGTGTGTTGTATGGTAACTGATGGCGACTCCATACACCGTCACGTAGGGCTCGGTTAAGTAAGTTATGGCACTCAGCTGCTACTTATCGTTCAGTTAACTCAAGCTGTCTGATGTAGATCATCTAGCAATAACCATTTACAGAGTACACAACGACAATGTTTCACATTCACAATAGCTTGACAATTACGCCGTCTAGACCTAGATTCCTATAAACGGAAAATTACAGATAATAGACTTCAGGACTTTTACGAGAAAGAAGATCGTGATTAATGCAAATTTTCTCTGGTGTTTAAAGAGTTCAGATTTCGAACTACGAACTGAAGCAAGTCAGAAGTAAGCTGTGTAGAATATATGGCGTTAAGCTAGTATTTAGAATACATGAGCTGTGGACAGGTGATTGGCTAGTATTTAGAATTTATGAGCTGTAGACTGGTGTTTAGCCACAATGTGAGAGATGAGCTATAGACAGGTGTTAAGCTACTATGAGGGATATGTGAGCTGTAGACATGTGTTTGGACACTATGTGAAAGATGTAAGCCGTAGTTAGGTATTAGGTCACAATATGTGAGACTGGTTGTATGCTAGTATTTAGAATATATGAGCTGTAACCATGTGGTAGGCTGGTATGTAGAAGAAATGAGCTGTGGCCAGGCTAGTAAGTAGAATATATGAGCTGTAGACAGGTGTTAGGCCACTATGTGGGAGGTGTGAGCTGTAGACTGGTGTTAGGCCACTATGAGGGAGATGTAAGCTGTAGACAGGTGTTTGGCCACAATGTGGGAGGTGTGAGCTATAGACAGGTGTTAAGCTACTATGAGGGATATGTGAGCTGTAGACATGTGTTTGGACACTATGTGAAAGATGAGGCTGGCCAGGCTAGTAAGTAGAATATATGAGCTGTATACAGGTGTTAGGCCACTATGTGGGAGGTGTGAGCTGTAGACTGGTGTTAGGCCACTATGAGGGAGATGTAAGCTGTAGACAGGTGTTTGGGAACAATGTGGGAGGTGTGAGCTGTACACAGGTGTTAGGCCACAATATTAAAGTGGGAGACATGAGCTGTAGACAGGTGTTAGGCCACAATATTAAAGTGGGAGACATGAGCTGTAGACAGATGTTAGGCCACAATATTAAAGTGGGAGACATGAGCTGTAGACAGATGTTAGGCCACAATATTAAAGTGGGAGACATGAGCTGTAGACAGATGTTAGGCCACAATATTAAAGTGTCAGGGAGACATGAGCTGTAGACAGGTGTTAGGCCACAATATAAAGTGGGAGACATGAGCTGTAGACAGATGTTAGCCACAATATTAAAAGTGGGAGACATGAGCTGTAGACAGATGTTAGGCCACAATATTAAAAGTGGGAGACATGAGCTGTAGACAGGTGTTAGCCACAATATTAAAGTGGGAGACATGAGCTGTAGACAGATGTTAGGCCACAATATTAAAGTGGAGACATGGCCACTAAACAGGTAGGCCTGGTAGGGAATTATACATGATAGTTCGTTGGTTCTTAACGTGTTCAATAAAGGTGTAAAATACCAAACAGGCTAAACAGCCTAAACCATTAAACAGGATTTAACTATAAATATATTCTCAGAAGGCATCAGGATAGGGTCATCACAAGTGACAGTCTCTGTGGATGTGCTATACATATAATGCACTATATGCGAAGGATAATATCAAACGGATATTTAAAACTGACCTACAAAGAAAGTACACGCCTGGTAATTTGTTATTGTTTTCCAAAAAGGAAAGTAGATGTATTTAAAAAATGTTTAAATTGTGGCATACAAGTCAAAAACAGGGTGCACATGTTGCCACAACACCACACCTATGCAACATTTACGTTGTTTACATTTAAATGATCCCAAAGCACCTATACAATCCAAAGAGGTTTTGCAATTTGTCTTTTCGAGGAGGTCATAAAGATGTGCAAGGACATTGTGACGTTATTCCACAAATATGACAAAAAACTAGGGAAGGGACATTTCTGTACATCAGTTCATACCAAACCTCTCTTCTTCTGATCCTCCAGGAATCGAACCCTGGTAAGCTCGATCTGAGCTACTCTGTCCAAATTGGCCATGTTCAGTTTGATTGGCGGGTCCATACACGCCATCAGTTTGGGGATCAAACCCCAGAATTGGCTCATGTTAAAGATCTTTATTTATTCTATGTGTTGGAGTGAAGTGGAACCTCTTTCTACAGATTCTGCTGGTATATACCGGTCATGAAAACAACGTAAATGAATCTGCGAGGAAACCCCTAATCATAAGAGATTTCAAAGAAACCATTGTTTGGCTCTGGAATATCGCGGAAGATAAAGTTGCTGGGAATATCTCCCGGCTCAGGATGGTTTACAAGACTCGTACAACCCGAGTTCAACCCATATTCAAAAGCACAAACTAATACTAGATTTCTTTTCTAATTTCTACTTTCATAACTCTCTGAAATAAATGTAAACATGTGTGGCAAGTGATAGTGGAAATAAAGGGAATATGAAGTAAAGCCACGTATGTATATTTGTTTTGATGTAAAACCAGCAAATGCCAATAACACTAATAGAATCACCTAACAGTACTCCAGTGATTATCCAGTTGATAAAACGGTTTGTTTTTGTTTTACGGTTAGAGAATATGAGTGTGCGCGCGTGTGTGTGTGTGAAATGTGCACAGAATAGGTTATTATCAGTAAATCTCCCGAGATTTCTATCAATTAATTATGTCAAACATTTTATTACAACACGAATATCTATTCCTTTGAATTTGTTTTGTAAGTGTGAACTAAGCTGAAATGAAACATACATCTAGAAATAGTTTACACGCTACATTTGCGTTATTTCAGCGTGTTTTTGCAGCAGCTGTTAATAGCTTGTTTATCTGCAGGTATCAACACTGTATACATAATCACCATATCCTAGTTCTCTGTGAAATATGGTGTATATTTCACTTCTGATAGACAGTTATGTACAAGTGTCTAGTGTTGACACTACTTAAGGTGTGCTTCAGCAGATCAACATATTTGGTTTGTTGTTGAACGCCGCAATTTTAAGCATATCTATCAACGTCCTTGGCCGTACGAGTCGTGCTGTTACTGGAAGGGGGGCTGTGGGGTAGCCTAGTGGCTAAAGCGTCCGTTCGTCCCGGGTTCGATTCACCACATGGGTACAATGTGTGAAGCTCATTTCTGGTGTCCCCCGCCGTCATATTGCATTAATATTGCTAAAAGCGGCGTAAAACCAAACTCACTCACTCACTCAATCACTACTTGAAGATCAGGTTGAAACGTTGTTTGGCTAGTAAGTATGATACGAGTTTGGTGTTGTACAGATTTACTTGTGTTAATGAGCTAAACTAATTAGTCTGTACCCATTGTTTCTTGTAATCCGTGGGTAACCAGGATAGTAACGTTTTGATAAGGTAGGTAATTATTTTGTCCAATAGATTGTGTATATTTTGTTTAGTACAGCAGTATATTCTTTTCCTCACCTTGCTGGGGTCTTTGTTCGAGTTAACCAGGTATTCAGCGTTACGATGAGAGGTCACACAGGTGAAGTAGTGTTGTTTCCTCGACAGTCTGCAGTAGTCCAACTTCATCACGATGGGGTGGACCCACATCTTCTAGTCTCGCCAGCACCAACCACTCAATGTTTTGTTCATGATTCAGCTGATACCACAAACAAGGGACATTGTGCATCCTGAGTGGACCCCTGGAGAAACGTGAAAACGTAGTTTGAGACACCCAGGTTTAGTATAACGAACTGTTGCCGTACTAGTAACTAAAATCAGTCCACCATGTATGTTAGAGCAGTGCGTGCTCAGCATCAACTTAGCCGGACCACTTAGCCAATATGCCTGTGGTATGTTAGTTGCGTGAGAGTTTTATATCATAAGGTCATATTCGTCTATGTGTGCTTGTTTGTTTAACGCCTTTATCAATAAATATAATAATATCTCTGTAAATAATCGAGTCGGAACCAGACAATCCAGTGATTGATATAATGAGCATAGGTCCGCGTCAAGTCACAATGTGAAGACATACGGTCGAAGTGTGCTTGTTGTTTAACGTCGTTATCAGTAATATCATAAATATTATAATATCTCTGTAAATAATCGGAACCAGAAAATCCAGTGATTTATATGGTTAGCATAGATCCGCGTCAAGTCAGGATGCGATGACATACGGTTAAAGTGTGCTTGTTGTTTAACGCCGTTACCAATAATATCTCTGTAAACAAAAAAATCCAAAATCTCCCAAATCAAAGAAAAAATAAAACAATAACACAAGTCTTTGTTCATAGTTGGTTTACGAGTAAAAGCATTAAATGTAAAAGCAAACTAATTGCAATGTTTGTCTGCGGAGTTTTGGCCAACCAGAAATGGGGAAATGTTAATTAAGCCAAATTCATTTACTGTCACAATTAATGTTAATACATTATTTAATTACTGCAATTAAAGGTGTTGAAAATGTACCTTAAACCCACAAAACATATCCTTATTCCTCAAGCTACCTAGGTGTTTTACTGTATTTACCTTCTTAATTTTTAGAGAAATAACACAAAAAGTATTGAAATTTTGGAATCTTTTATATACTTTATCTACCGACCAACCTACCTTCCTAACCTGAAAGACCTTTAACCTTGAACATCAACAGTAATAATAATATGAGTAACAACAAATTATTTTACTGGAATATTTCGATCTTAATGTTTAATGGCCATGACTACGAAAAGGGCGCCCATGTTTGAATATGATCTTCCATGGCTACTGCCTAACACTTAGCTTTAACAGGTCGGTCGTAAAGAGTTGCACAACGGGCGAACTGTCACACCGTGTTGAATTATGTTTCCCATTATGTGCGATCGTTGAAATATAATCGGAACTTTACTCCCGGCCACGTCGTCGACGGACAAAACGTCCACGGAGATATTAGCTGTGTCTGCTTTCTTCGATCAAACCCGTCAGCATCGTCGTACATCGGCCATGCTTCTCGTTATATCTGTGATCGGGATTGTTTTAAGAGACGAAATTGTTTAGACATACAACATCCACGGCAATGAAAGCCACTGACCGGCTTGTCCAGTCTTGCCAGGGCATTCGGGTCAATGCTCGTTGCGTGCTTGGAACAACCTCGTCTCTCCTACATCGTCGTTCGGGCATGCTGGAAAATAAGAAAAAGTTATGATACTTAAGACACATCCAGTAACAAAAGCGTGCCCCACTTTGATGTAGCTGTCTACAGGCCTTATCAAACACCGGTGTTGACATGGTGATATCAAGGGTTTCTCCATCATATCAATATTATCGTGACTTTGTTGACTTTTAATTTTCTCCTCCCTCGAGCCCTGGATGAGTCCTTCAGAGCCGGACATTTCTTGGAGTGGTCATCACGTTAAACACCACCATCTTGCTTCACATCACACGTGTATCCTTCCGCCTTCTGGCACTTTACACAGTGTAATAGATGTAAGATTGCATACGGTCTTCTAGGTATTGAAGTACATGATAGAAAAACCTTGTATTGCAACCAGAAAGTGGCTTCTACAAGGAAGGGGTTTAGGCTAGATTAGAAACGCTCTCCTCTGTCCATGAACAGTTCATACTTTAGAATGTATCAAGCACCAAACACAAGTCAGGGCGACAACAAGTACAGACGGTCATGGTCTAAGCAAGCTAACGTTAGGCTTAGGATTAGACTTATGAGTATTGGGTGGTCAGTACGAGAAATAAGTAATAAGGCCAACACTTTTGAGGCAATAGCTGGCTTCAGATTTTTAATAATAACGCTTTTTAAGGTAAGTATTTGTCTTGATCGGTAACTGTTTAATACCGGTGAAGATCCAGGTTAGAACTGATCTCCAGCAACCCATGCTTGTCATAAGAGGCAACTAACGGTATCGGGTGACTCCTGACTTGTTGACATATCATCGTGTCCCAACTGCGTAGATCGATGCTCATGATGTCAGTAACAGGATGGTCTGGTCCAGACTCGATTATTTACAGAACGGCGTCATTTAGCCGGTATATAAACATAGAACAGACGGTATTTTGCTGAGCGCGGCGTTAAACATCGAACAAACGAACAAAGTAATTGTTTAATATTCTTCTCACTCGCTTCAACATTCTGGTTGAGGTGGCCGCGGGGTTAAAGCGTTGGCTTGTCATGCCATATCCTGGTTCGGTCCTATCTGGATACAACATGTTAAATCAGTTGACCGGCGTCCCGCTGAGCCATTCTTGGGATATACCATTTTGCATCTCACACAAAAGTTCCATTGTGGGAAAGGTTCATGAAAACAGTTCCTTGCAGTTTAACCCTAACATTAACTCGGCATAACGTGATCTCACTAAAACACTGTTTACGAGTAGCGTGTAACGTCAAATCACCCATTCACTCAACCTACTGCCGGTGTGGGCGGTAGAGGTGACTTTTATGACACTGTAATAAACACACAGCGGCGAAGTTGGGGAAATGTGCACCACACTACCGAACCACAAGCCCCCAACGCGAAACAGATACAATAACAACGTGAGACATTAGTTTCATTCAGTGTTGCCATAGTTCCCCGTGTCTCAATTTGTTGAGATATATAGCATCTCTCGACATACTTGACTTCAGGGTAATGTCTCGGCTATTTATCCATTCAAGTCATTTCGAAATGATAGGGCGTTATCAGTCGAAAACAGAGGCCTGGAACTAACACTAACGAACTAAAACTAACACTGGGGGTTCTGTTACAAGATACATTTCGTTGCCTTTGCCAAACAAACTACAGGTATTTCAAAGTGTGGTTATTGAATATTTTGTTTCCAGCAGATGTGATAGCGAGCGTAGTCGTGCAAAAATGTTACATATGTGGAAAAAAAGTTAATATCAAATGTAATCAGATACAGTCCATCGTAACTTATGCAGTTGTATCGTCAAAGCTGCCCACGGCATCGGTCAATACATTAGATAAACAACAAGCACATTTGTGATATAGCTTTCCTTGTAAGATTTCAATCATGTTGTTATAAAGTTGCACAGAAAGGCCATGGCTAAAATAGCTTCCAATTTGACCACATGAAACGCCGGTTACGTGAGCAGCAACATCAAAGACGACGATTGTGGTGATGGAGATGAAAGACGTTGTACCATAGCGACGGCGTTTCTGGTATGTCACGTGATTGCGTCTTGGAGCATTAAGGCTCTGCAAATGTATTGATTTTACTGATTTACCTGGCTTGGATCACTTTTAATGGCGTTCTGCAACGTCCGAAAAAACTAAGTTATTTTTATGTTAGTTTTATCACATCATTATTTCCACACGGGTAGGTAGCGCATTGTGTGCCTTTTTGTGTTTCTCCACTGCCCAAGGTTTTACCCGATGTGTAGACATTGTGGCAGACATTGAACTGTCAGTGATTCACATGGACGCCAGATTCACATGCATGATTCACACTTATTGTGTCATGAAGGGAACTGAGCTCCATTACACTCACCCACACCAAAGCCCTACCTTCACTAAACAACATGGGAGATGGTCTTAGACCATGAAATATCATTCCCTGAAGCATTCACTGTCATACAGCACCTTCTGTCCACATTACGTCATCACGTCACAGAAATACCGTTCAAATTGGCATATAATAAAAAAGCCTCACTCACTCTGGTACCCACTCTCCAAATAATAGAGTATTCCGTAAATATGATATACACATGTTTTGTTATAATTATTTTTACATTAAAATGCTACACGTATTTTATATTTTTGTAAAATTATAACAAAACATGTGCATATTATATTTTGAAAACATTGTGTAATGTTGATTGTGACAAGAGAGTCAGATAATTCAGATTCACATTACTTTGCAAAAGCAACAAAAGAGGAACCCACCAATACACTAGTCCCTCACACACACCCTGAAACAAATATACCGAATAATGCCCATGCAAGTCTAGAACATGTAGCAAGTATAGATAACCACAGTTTAAGGAAACTTTATGTGTAGACTCTTTCAGTGTTGTCACAACCCCTAGTGTACAGTATACATCCCTGTGCACTTAAAAGAACCCACGCAGCCGTTGGTATATGACCAGATGGTGGCCACATGAATACGTGCAAACACCAAGTTGCGGGTACAGCAACGTGCAGTGAACTTGGACAAAGTACTGTGACTATGTGTCCCAGCCCACCCAGCTGTGAATGGGTTAAATCGTTAGGATGAGAAGGCCACAATAACTCGGCGCGCATAGTGGCTGCAAGAGTTGTATGATCCCCAGGGAGTTGAGATTGATAACTCGATGTGCCGTTGAGACTGACATCCAATGATCGAGGGAAAAAAATACCAGCGCCTTGAGCAAGCACTAGTTGCCTGGATATGTGCGCTATATAAATATCATATAATAATATAAAAAAAATAATAAATGAAAAAAGCCATTGTGCTTCTTCATATTTGATCAATATAATTTAGGAACCGCTTCTTTCTGTAAAATATGTTCATTTCACAGACTAGATGTTGGCTACACTTAAACAGAAAAGTTTCCAAAGCTCTGTTGATCGCTTTCAAGTAAATTGGAAACTAAAATTGGCATTTGATTGGCATCTGTTCCTAATTGATGATACGGTTATCCCAATTGTGCTGTATGTTGGAGAGAAATGAGATTGGAAGTATCTCTTGTGAAGACGCTTATAATTACACATAGATGAAATGTAGCCATAATTGCATTATCAACGAAAATTCCGGGACAAAGGCCATTAAATGATATAATTAAGACAAACCCAACAGCGTGTTTTAGGGTCATGCTGCGTGCAGAAAGGCCGACAAAGTATGTTATAATTATTTTTTTCAATAACCAACTTATTTAAATATACTTTCTGAATGTAGATTCGATTGTCTTAATTAGTCACAAATACGCGTTAACTCACAATGAAAGAAATAGTCCCCCAGTCATACACAGATCGCAAATCACCTAAATTTCTTCCAAGCACAAACGGTGTCAGAGAAATAGTTTGACAATTACTTAAATGATTAGCAAAATATGAATGTTGTGCCTTACAGATAGCCAGCACGTAGAATAATCTCCCTGGGTATCGATAGGAAACGTTTGATACAGAAGGATATGAAGATTATATTCCTTGTAAGAAGTTACTGAAAAACATCCCTGTATGCGTCGGGCCAGGTGATGCTGAACTATTTCCCCTCCACACATATCATATAATGGGTAGGTTTCAAGGCATTGTAGAGCCAGTGGATAAAGATGGTATCCGTCAGGGTCATTTGGGGATAAATATGCAAAACAAAAAGGCCAGGGAGGCATAGACTAACAACTAGTCTCTGAAATGAACATATTTTACTGAAAAAGGTTCATAGTACACAAAAATAAAATATAATGAAAAGGAGCCCTGAGACTTTCTTAATGTTCAGAAGCTGAGGAAATCTAGACTTGCCACATTTTCTAGACTTGATTGGGCTTTCTTGGATATATTTGCTTCAGGGTCTGTACGACAGACTAAGGGAGGTACTACTTTCAGTGTTTACAAATAGGCATGGAATTACCTAAAACATGTTTTTGTTATCATTATCAGAATAATAGTGTAATGTACCAGACATCGGTGTGTAAAATGCGAGTTTCAGTTGGATCTATATTGTTTGTTGTCAATGTCTGACAGACTAATCACAGACATGATATAAACGCACATACCAGAAAGATGTTTAGGAACCGAAATGAGAGTGAGTGAGTGAGTTAAGTTTTACGCCGCACTCAGCAATATTCCAGCTATATGGCGGCGGTCTGTAAATAATCGAGTCTGGACCAGACAATCCAGTGGTCAACAGCATGAGCATCGATCTGCGCAATTGGGTCAACCAAGTCAGCGAGCCTGACCACCCGATCCCGTTAGTTGCCTCTTACGACAAGCATAGTCGCCTTTTGTGGCAAGCTTGGGTTGCTGAAGACCTATTCTATCCCGGATCTTCACGGGTCACCGAAATGAGAGATGAGAATGCTTTTTTATGATATTACATAATAGAGACGTAATCGAGCATGCCTTTATCTTCTTGTTTGTTTGTTTTTTGCGGTGATAAATACAATATTTATTCCATCTAATGAAATACGAAGGTAATAACCATTACATGTAAGCATGTAAGCATAAAATAGTCTCTTTGTCAAACGATCCAAGATAAGTACGTTGTTAACTGATGCACGATGCTATTGTCTATAATTATGTGTGTTTGTTTGCTTCGAGGGTTATTTATTTGTTTCTTGTTTTGGGGACAGCCAGCAATATTCCAGCTAAATGGCGAGGCTTACAAATAATGGAGTCTCGACATGTCAGTGACAGAAAGAAGGGAGGCAGTCCATTTCATAGGGGTAAAAAAACTGCAATTTTTTCCTATTTCATAACGGTTCTAAATTATGGTCGAATGAACAAAATGATTTATATGAGTTATATCGTCCCACTCAATATATTTGTCATGAGAAACATTTTCCATTTTCATAAAAACAATCCAAGCTGAATTTGATCGCATTTGAAGAAGATATGTGGATTTTTGTTCTGTTTCCCCCCGTCTTTCAAGCCGCACGTTCTCGGAGCTGATTTCGTTGCATTTGTCAAAATAACTGACCAACTGATCATATCTAAACCTCAGATATGTTGTATTTGTATTCACAGAAGGAATCGGAATTTGGTCAACAAAATGGATGGGCTATACATATAATTGTGGAGGGTTATATCAAATGGATATATTAAAACTGACTTACAAAAAAAAGTACACGCCTGGTATTTTTTGGATTGTTTCCCAAAAAGGAAAGTAGATATATTAAAACATGTTTATATTTAAAATGATCCCAAAGCACCAACAGTGTACTTTCTTTTGTACGTCAGTCTATTATACAATCTAAAGAGATTTTGCAATTTGTCTTTTTGAGGAGGGCCTTGTGACGGTATTCCACAAATATAACAAAAAATAGGGAAGGGACATTTCTGTACATCAGTTCATCCCAAACCTCTCATCAAACCCTTTGGTTGCTCGTGGTCTATAGACTATAATCTATGACAATGTATTGAAATATGAGTTTATTATTGATATAGTTGGTTTTATACTTACAGCTGTGATACTTACCGTACTTTTATTGTCCTTTGATGACGTGACACTGTATTTATTAATATACTCATGCCAATAATGGTTGTCACCACCACCCCCTCCCCCCACACACACACACACTTCACACCCACACCCCACACCCCACACCCCCTCTCCAATTAAAAAATTGAAGGGGGTAACAACCATTATTGGCACTAGTATATATCTAACTTGTTCACATCGCGATATGGCTGCAATATTGCCGATGCAAGGTAATATTTTAACTCACTCTATTCGAACCCTGGAAAGCTCGATCTGAGCTGCGCTGGTCATGTTGGCCATGTTCAATTTGATTGACGGGTCCATGTACGCCTATGAAAAGGCAATCATCAGTTTAGGGAACGAACCCCAGAATTGGCTCATGTTAAAGATCTTTATTTGTTCTATGTGTTGGAATAAAGAGAACTTCTTTCTACAGATTTTGCTGGTATATACCGGCCATGAAAACACGTAAATATATCTGCGGGGAAACGCCTAATCATAAGAGATGTCAAAGAAACCATTGTTTGGTTCTGGAATTTCGCGGAAGATAAAGTTGCTGGGAATATCTCCCGGCTCAGGATGGTTTACAAGACTCGTACAACTCGTAAATTGAGGCACCATATTAAAAAATACAAACTAATACTTGATTTGTTTTCTAATTTCTACTTTCACAACTCTCTGAAATGAATGTAGACATGTGTGCCAAGTGATAACGGAAATAAAGGGAATATGTAGTAGAGCCACGTGCATACATTTGTTTTGATGTAAAACCGGCAAATGCCAATATACTAATAGAATCACCTGATAGTACTTCAGTGATATTCCTCGTCGCTAAAATGGTTTGTTTTTTGTTTTATGGTTATGTGAAATAGAGTACGTTCAAACTGTTTACAAAATTTAGTTTGTTTCTAACATAACCTAGAGTGTATGTATGTACGAAATGTACACAGGATAGGTTGTTATCAGTAACCCCCCGAGATTATTATCAATTACTTATGAGATAACATTTGATTACAACAAGAATATCTGTTCCTTTTAATTTGTTTTGTAATACAAATAACTAAGCTGAGATGAAACACATCTATAGATCGATGCTCATGATGTCAATCACTGGATTGTCTGGTCCAGATTCGATTAATTACAGACCGGCGTTGTATAGTTGGAATATTGCTGAGTGCAGTGTTAAAGAGAATTTCTCCGCGTCAGAATATGTCCCCAGCAACCTTTGCTGGTAGTAAGATGCGACTAGTGAGTAAGTTTTGTTTTAAGCCGCTTTTAGCAATATTCAAGCAATTGACGGCGGGGAACACCGTCGATCTCTGGATGTTGTCGACACTCGGTTACTGACAGACCGCCGCCATGTAGTTAGAATATTGTGTGGCGTTAAATAATAAACATGCGTAACGGGAGTTAGATAGCGTGGTGAAGAACAGTATTACGTTATCATCCTGAAACAGACACACCATCGCTTTGAAATATAGTACCACACGCTCACCACTGAATCATTTAAGTCACTTATCACATTACACTACACAACCTGGATTAACACTGTATCACGTGTCCGACTTTTGCAAAATTCAAAAGAAAGACTTCCTGCCACAGTGTTAAAAACGAAACGAAAGAAACACGAGTTAGTGCATTTGTTGACTCGAAGACATGAGGTTTTGCTGCAATGACACATTTGGCAATTTTAAGCAGGAATTTGTGATCTTTGTCTCGTGATATTGTGATCGCGATTTTCATGAACGCTGAAGGCAACCTTTTTGTGGAGGACATGATCACACTTTTGGTAAAAACCAACTGCATGGAAATTTCACAGTGCGTCGTATGTGGTAGTTTTGTTGAATTTTTTATCTCATAAATTCGTCGCTCCTATTTCGTTTGGCGACAACGATGTTTTAATTCAGTTAGACCACATTTGGTATATGTCACTTGTCCCTTTACTGCCTACGATCACCACAGGGAAGAAGAAGGTCAGGGTGTACGTGTCAGTTTAATCTGGAGAATTGCTGCACTCTTAAGGAGAACTATTTCGCGACAGGTCGATGATTGCTATTTAGGCCAATTGTAGTTTTCTAACTCCCAGAATGCTCTAGGTAGTGCGGGACGTGGCTAACACCCGGTGCCATTATTTCTCTTGCATGTAGTTTGAACTGCTTTTAGAATTCCCCATAAGCTTTGATGTTTCCATTTCAATACATATTGCAGTGATTCCTATACTTGAGGTACTAAAGGACTTCACATCGAGAAACTAAACCTGCTCATCCTAAACAGGCTATGTTGCTAAAGTAATGTCCATTATAGTTGTAAGAAAAAGAAGTCATTTTCAAATCATGATTTGCCAACGTTGCAACTTTGTAATGGCAGTTGGCGATCATGCCAGTTTGGTTTACACAGGTATATGTCGGTTGAGCTGAAAAGAGATACACTCAGTGAGCGAGTGAGTAAGTGAGTTTAGTTTAACACCGCATTTAGCAATATTCCAGCTATATGGCGTCGGACTGTAGATAATGGAGTCTGGACCAGACACTCCAGCGATCAACAGCATGAGCATCGATCTGCGCAATTGGGATACGATGACATGTGTCAACCAAGTCAGCGAGCCTGATCACCCGATCCTGTTAGTCGCCTCTTACGATAAGCATGGGTTACTGAAGATCATCTCTAAACCGGATCTTCACGGTTTGAGGTACAATGACCCGTTCAATGTTAATATACGTATGTAGCAAAATGCATTCACGTGTGTGCTATATGTCGATAATACCTGACTGTCAAAGTGTGTTATATGTCTATAATATCTGACTGTCAAAGTGTGTTATATGTCCATAATACCTGACTGTCAAAGTGTGTTATATGTCCATAATACCTGACTGTCAAAGTGTGTTATATGTCCATTATATCTGACTGTCAAAGTGTGTTATATGTCCATAATACCTGTTTGTCAAGTGTGTTAGATGTCCACAATACCTGACTATCAAGGTGTGTTATATGTCCATAACATCTGACTGTCAAAGTGTGTTATATGTCCATAATATCTGACTGTCAAAGTGTATTATATGTCCATAATATCTGACTGTCAAAGTGTGTTATATGTCCATAATACCTGACTGTCAAAGTGTATTCTATGTCCGTAATATCTGACTGTCAAAGTGTGTTATTTGTCCATAATATGTGACTGTCAAAGTGTGTTATATGTCCATAATACCTGACTGTCAAAGTGTATTCTATGTCCATAATATCTGACTGTCAAAGTTTGTTATATGTTCATAATATCTGACTGTCAAAGTGTGTTATGTGTCCATAACATCTGACTGTCCAAGTGAGCTATATGTCCATAATATCTGACTGTCAAAGTGTGTTATATGTCCATAATATCTGACTGTCAAAGTGTGTTATATGGCCATCATATCTGACTGTCAAAGTGTGTTATATGTCCATAACATCTGACTGTCAAAGTGTGTTATATGTCCATAATATCTGACTGTCAAAGTGTGTTATATGTCCATAATACCTGACTGTCAAAGTGTATTCTATGTCCATAATATCTGACTGTCAAAGTTTGTTATATGTTCATAATATCTGACTGTCAAAGTGTGTTATGGGCCCATAACATCTGACTGTCCAAGTGAGCTATATGTCCATAATATCTGACTGTCAAAGTGTGTTATATGTCCATAATATCTGACTGTCAAAGTGTGTTATATGTCCATCATATCTGACTGTCAAAGTGTGTTATATGTCCATAACATCTGACTGTCAAAGTGTGTTATATGTCCATAATATCTGACTGTCAAAGTGTATTATATGTCCATAATATCTGACTGTCAAAGTGTGTTATATGTCCATAATACCTGACTGTCAAAGTGTATTCTATGTCCGTAATATCTGACTGTCAAAGTGTGTTATATGTCCATAATATCTGACTGTCAAAGTGTGTTATATGTCCATAATATCTGACTGTCAAAGTGTGTTATATGTCCATAATACCTGACTGTCAAAGTGTGTTATATGGCCATAAAATCTGACTGTCAAAGTGTGTTATATGTCCATAATATCTGACTGTCAAAGTGTGTTATATATATGCCCATTATACCTGACTGTCAAAGTGTGTTACATGTCCATAATATCTGACTGTCAATGTGTGTTATATGTCCATAATACTTGACTGTCAAAGTGTGTTATATGTCCATAATATCTGACTGTCAAAGTGTGTTATATGTCCTTAATACCTGACTGTCAAAGTGTCCTATATGTCCTTAATACCTGACTGTCAAAGTGTGTTAAATGTCCATAATATCTGACTGTCAAAGTGTGTTATTTGTCCATAATATCTGACTGTCAAAGTGTGTTATATGTCCTTAATACCTGGCTGTCAAAGTGTTTTATGTGTCCATAATACCTGACTGTCAAAGTGTGTTGTATGTCCATAATATCTGACTGTCAAAGTGTGTTGTATTGTAACTGATGGCGACTCCATACACCGTCACGTAGGGCTCGGTTAAGTAACTTATGGCAATCAGCTGCTACATATCGTTCAGTTCACTCAAGCTGTCTGGTGTAGATCATCTTGCAATAACCATTTACAGAGTACACAACGATAATGTTCCACATTCACAATAGCTTGACAATTACGCCGTCTAGACCTAGATTCCTATTAAAGGATAATTACAGATAATAGACTTCAGGACTTTTACTAGAAAGAAGATCGTGATTAATTGCAAGTTTTCCCTGGCGTTTAAAGAGTTCAGATTTCGAACTACAAACTGATGCAAGTCAGAAGTAAGCTATGTAGAAGATGTGAACTGTAGACTGGTGTTAAGCTTGTATCTAGAATATATGAGCTGTAATCAGGCGTTAAACTAGTATTTACAATATGAGCTATTGATAGGTGTTAGGCTATAGTATGTAGAATAAATGAACTGCAGACGGGCGGTAGGCTAGTAAATAGAATATATGAGCTGTAGACAGGTGTTAGGCCACTATGAGGGATATGTGAGCTGTAGACAGGTGGTAGGCCACTATGTGGGAGATGTGGGCTGTAGACTGGTGTTAGGATATTATGAGGGATATATGAGCTGTAGACAGGTGTTAGGCCATACTGTGGGATATGTGAGCTGTAGACAGGTGGTAGGCCACTATGTTGGAGATGTGGGCTGTAGACTGGTGTTAGGTCATTATGAGGGAGATGTGGGCTGTAGACTGGTGTTAGGTCATTTTGAGGGATATATGAGCTGTAGACAGGTGTTAGGCCACTATGAGGGATATGTGAGCTGTAGACAGGTGGTAGGCCACTATGTGGAAGATGTGGGCTGTAGACTGGTGTTAGGTCATTATGAGGGATATGTGAGCTGTAGACAGGTGTTAGGTCATTATGAGGGATATGTGAGCTGTAGACAGGTGGTAGGCCACTATGAGGGATATGTGAGCTGTAGACAGGTGTTAGGTCATTATGAGGGAGATGTGGGCTGTAGACTGGTGTTAGGTCATTATGAGGGATATGTGAGCTGTAGACAGGTGGTAGGTCATTATGAGGGATATGTGAGCTGTAGACAGGTGGTAGGCCACTATGAGGGATATGTGAGCTGTAGACAGGTGTTAGGTCATTATGAGGGAGATGTGGGCTGTAGACTGGTGTTAGGTCATTATGAGGGATATGTGAGCTGTAGACAGGTGGTAGGCCACTATGAGGGATATGTGAGCTGTAGACAGGTGGTAGGTCATTATGAGGGATATGTGAGCTGTAGACAGGTGTAATGCCACTATCAGGGAGACATGAGCTGTAGACAGGTGTTAAGCCACAGTAGAGGAAATGTGAGCTGTAGACAGGTGTTAGGCCACAATGTGGACGATGGGAGCTGTAAAGAGGCATTAGGAAGACGCGAGTTGTACACTGGCATCAGCCCAGTGCGTTAATATACGTTGGTTGTAGACTGGTACAGGTGTTACACATTAAGGTCGACTGGTGACAGGCCACAGACAGGGCGATGTAACTAATATTCAATAATGAGAGGCAAGGCCGAACGCCGAGGGCAGCATCGTCTGCGAGTTAGTATATATAGTATATAATGATATTTACACTGTCCTGTAGGCCACCAGGAAAGTACATGGGGACATGTGGTTGTAAAAATAATAACACGACAGCATCACGTCTTCTATACAAGTACCAACGAGCATGGCAGGTGAGTTATGGCCGACAGCGTCTTCACCCCCTACGAGCACAATGTATACAGACTCTTCAACAGGTGAATGGCGTACATTGTGAACATACATGCACGTGTGGCCTTGACTCAAGGCTGTACTGAATGCCAAGCCCATGGATGTATTACTTAATTCTATCCTTCAATGAGGCAAGTCTAGATAAGTGGACAGTTCCTAAGGACGCCACCATTTAAACTATCAATTTTTACCTTAGAAACTTGTGCAAAGTCCAATGCACATGCACAAACGCAGTCACCAGTGGAGCTCTAGCAGTATTCCAAATTTCTGAAGTGTTAAACTGGACATATTCGTATTTGATGGGGTGTTATGTGTTGGCTTTTACGTACACATACCACTGATTGCATTATCTATAACATGTCTCCAGCAACGTAGTGCTATGTCCCTCGGTCACGGTAAATGGTCGGCCGGTGCCTATGGTTTCCATGGCAGCTTGATTCCTGCGATGGCGCCAGCGGTTCTGGTCAGTGCTTGGGAAGAATCCTCCGGATGACATGCCCCGGATTCTTTGCGATATGCTCGTAGAATCTGAATTCATGACTGCATTCCCTGCTGATGTGTGTCTAATTTGGAGAGGTCTCAAGGTCGACAATAATCTCAACCCCTGGGTTGAGGATGGTGACTTTGAGGAAAAGCTTTTAGTGTGTGTATCAATGCTGGAAGTCACAACAAAGCAGTTCCGACTGCTGAGAGCATGTGCGATGTCTCAAAACCGGTACAAAGGAACCACTGTTTTTAAACAGCGGATACCCGTTTGCTACATTGTTTCTAGACGTTTAAGTCTATTTTCAATACCGGCTGTATTTGGTTACCACAAGTATGCTTAGTCTCTGAAAATATAACAACTGAGAGAAAGAAATGGCTCCTTTTAAACTGAAAAAGGAGCTCTGAAAAGATGAGAGATTCTGAACCTGACGCCTTCACATAACGCGTTGGCAATGCAGGCACTCCAAAGGGAAATAATATGGTTCAGGGACTGTGAAACAGACCTTTTAGTTTAGTAAGAATTTACGTGTGAGTTTGTTTTACTATAGTTTAAGCAGAATTCTTGCCATCAGCCATAGCACATCGGAACACCAACAATCGGCTTCACTCACTTTAGTCATGAGAGGTCAACGAAATCGGTTTTGTGCCACTCTAACTTATAATTAATCAGCATCGTCAGGTCATACTGCATGTGACAGCTATGCAGCTGTGGTTGTTTTATCTTGGTCCTATTGAACAACTCCCGACCCATTGGACCGCGGCACATCTCTAGAACAGGGATAACATGCATTCCTGCAATGCATGACGCCCACTCTTGTATTTGTTATGTAATATAACAGCCAGATGTATGGATAACTGTAAGGGACATTCTCGCGATCTCGCGTTCTCGCGATTTCATGTTTTTATGGCCATATTTGACAAGTCGAGACAGCGAGAATGCGAGATTTGACAGCATGTACAAATGTCGCATTCTCGCGATCTCGACTTTTGACAAAAAGTGCTATGTACCAAAAACACGAGAATGCGAGATCGCGAGAACGCGAGATTTGGCCAAAATCTCGCGTTCTCGCGATCTCGCATTCTCGCACTTTGGGCATTTTAGCTTGTTTCCAAAGGTCGAGATCGCGAGAATGCGAGATCGCGAGAATGTCCCTTACAGTATTCCATACAGATGGAATTGTTTATCTCAGTCCTATGGAACACGACACCCAACCCACTGATTCGTCACTGGAACTCAACAGAGTCATCTCCGTGGTAGAACTGAAATAACATGCTTCCTACGGTGCATAACGCTTTCTGTACGATTTGTTATGTTGCATAAACACAAACGTGTTCTTTATCCCAACACCAACTATAAAACACCTTAAGATCAAAACAAAACAAAACATTTTAAAGTATTTCGTCAAAGTCCGCTAGCGTTGTTCAGTGTTCGTTCGGAAAAGAGATAATTAAGTTTAAACACGGACTTAGTGAATGTTAATGCGAGCGATCTGTCTGACAGAGTTCCGATAAAACGTTTACTTTATGAAGGGAAAATAAGTAAAACCTATGCATATATTTTAAGCATCAAACCAGCGTAAGTCTTTTTTCTTGACAGATATCGCGTTTCGGCAATATTCAAAGTGACACATCGATGTAGCGTGGCCCATTTGAAGTATCGTATCGAAATATAAGACAATGTAAAACTTTGAATCGATTCACTGTATCGGCGGCCCATGGATCGATGCATCGATGTGTATCGATGAATCGTCACACCACTGGTGAGGTGAGGTGAAATTGGGTTTTACGTCGTGCTTGATATTTAATATTTCGCTCATATGACGACATGCATGCGTGTGTATGTGTATGTGCGGCTGCTTGTTCTAGCCCAGACTGAAGCTGGTTTTATAGTGCTAGCCCACTGAGATACCATGCCGCAGTGAAGCATGAATACCCCACTCAGACACATTATACTGACTCCGAGCCGACCAGTCCTGCTTGTACCCATGAATGCCGAGCGCCAGGCAGGGACCAACAAGTACCAAATTTTGACGTCTTTTGGTATGACGAGGTCGGGGATCGAACCCACGACCTTCCGCTCTCCGGGCGGACGCTCTAACCACAACACCACGGAAGAGGTGTGTCACACCACTCAACTGACAGACACCCATTTGAGAGACAGCCAATTGACAGACACTGAGCTAGAAGGTTAATTAGGGTAACATAGAACAGTCCACTGTCCAGCTAGTAGAGTAGGGTGAGCCTTAGTCTGTCGTACAGGCCCTGAAGCAAATATATCCAAGAAAGCCCACGCAAGTCTAGAAAATGTGGCAAGTCTAGATTTCCTCAGCTTCAGATTCTGAAAATGAAGAAAGTTTCAGGGTTCCTTTTCATTATATTTTATTATTTTTTTACTATGAACTTTTTTCAGTAAAATATGTTCATTTCAGGGACTAGTTGTTAGTCTAGCTGAGCCTGAAACAGGTTCTTACTGAGATGTTTGATTGTGTGCAAATAGGACTTTGTTGTGATTAAATAATAATCTGTCTTCTCTTCTCCAAATTGTTTTTATTATCAGTTACTATAGAATATAAAAACAGGTTTGTCACTTAGAGGTTTGATTGTGTTTATTGACTGAAACATATTTTATTCATTCAAGAAAAGGATTGGGCGCAAGTTATCCAACTTAAAAAAGCCCTCTCCCAATAATAGGATATTTACAACAGAAGTTAACTGTAAAAACGTTTGTTTGAGAGATATAGATGTGTACATATTTGAAAACATTCTGTACATGCCATGTAAGATGAGATTAATACCAATCAGTGTTTTAAGTTTAACAATACCTTCTATAGATTGTAACAGTTTATGTCTCAGAATAGTATACGGTGGACATTCAAGGAAGTAATGAAAGACATACTGTACATATCATGTAAGATAAGATTAATACCAATCAGTGTTCTAAGTTTAACAATACCGTCTAAAGATTGAAACAGTTTATGTCTCTGAATAGTATACGGTGGACATTCAAGGAAGTAATGAAAGACATTCTGTACATGTCATGTAAGATAAGATTAAGACCAATCAGTGTTTTAAGTTTAACAATACTTTCTATAGATTGTAACAGTTTATGTCTCAGAATAGTATACGGTGGACATTCAAGGAAGTAATGAAAGACATTCTGTACATGTCATGTAAGTTGAGATTAATACCAATCAGTGTTCTAAGTTTAACAATACCGTCTATAGAGTGTAACAGTTTATGTCTCTGTATAGTATACGGTGGACATTCAAGGAAGTAATGAAAGACATTCTGTACATGTCATGTAAGATAAGATTAAGACCAATCAGTGTTCTGAGTTTAACAATACCGTCTATAGAGTGTAACAGTTTATGTCTTTGTGTAGTATACAGTGGACATTCAAGGGAGTAATGAAAGACATTCTCACATCCATGGCATCATGGACATGAGGCGTCAGTTTTTATATTTATTAGATCCTGAAGAAAAACTGGTGTTGTTCTATTTAGTAGGATCTTTAATTTCTGAAATCCAGTCATTTTTTGACAATGTTTTCAACATGAAGCCGCCAACTCTCTTTAGACGAGAAGCTTAAGTCCAAATGTTTATGAAATTCAACTATTTTTATATTGCAGCAATCAAAATTCAAAATTAATGTCTTTTCGATCACCTTTCAAAGTAAATAATACAGCTCCAGTTTTTTTTATTCTTGTGTTTTTATTTGGACTATTCCATCATAATGTGTAGGTAATAGGTAGTAGCTGATCTGTTCATTGAACCGTAAATGTTGTTGTTTTAAGGCGTCTGCGGACTGCCTCTCTGCGTAATGGGAGGACACCAGAGGATGTACAACTGTGCCAAGGACATGCAACGTCTATACCTAGGACATGTAATTTCTGTACCTCTCGCAAGTAAATTCTGTACTTAGCGCATGTAAACTCTGTACCTAGGGCATGTAAACTATGTACCTAGGGCATGTAAACTCTGTACCTATGCACATGTAAACTCTGTACCTAGGGCATGTAAACTCTGTACCTAGGGCATGTAAACTCTGTACCTAGGGCATGTAAACTCTGTACCTAGGGCATGTAAACTCTGTAACTAGGACATGTAAACTCTTTACCTAGGGCATGTAAACTCTGTACATATAGCGCATGTAAACTATGTACCTAGGGCATGTAACCTCTGTATTTAGGGCATGTAACCTCTGTACCTTGGGCATGTAAACTGTGTACCTAGGGCATGTAACCTCTGTACCTAGGGCATGTCAACTCTGTACATATAGCGCATGTAAACTCTGTACCTAGGGCATGTAAACTCTGTAACTAGGACATGTAAACTCTTTACCTAGGGCATGTAAACTCTGTACATATAGCGCATGTAAACTATGTACCTAGGGCATGTAACCTCTGTATTTAGGGCATGTAACCTCTGTACCTTGGGCATGTAAACTGTGTACCTAGGGCATGTAACCTCTGTACCTAGGGCATGTCAACTCTGTACATATAGCGCATGTAAACTCTGTACCTAGGGCATGTAACCTCTGTACCTAGGGCATGTAAACTCTGTACCTAGGGCATGTAACCTCTGTACCTAGGGCATGTAAACTCTGTACCTAGGGCATGTAAACTCTGTACCTAGGGCATGTAAACTCTGTACCTAGGGCATGTAAACTCTGTACCTATAGCGCATGTAAACTCTGTACCTAGGGCATGTAAACTGTGTACCTAGGGCATGTAAACTGTGTACCTAGGGCATTGAAGGGGGTAACAACCATTATTGGCACTAGTATATATCTAACTTGTTCACATCGCGATATGGCTGCAATATTGCCGATGCAAGGTAATATTTTAACTCACTCTATTCGAACCCTGGAAAGCTCGATCTGAGCTGCGCTGGTCATGTTGGCCATGTTCAATTTGATTGACGGGTCCATGTACGCCTATGAAAAGGCAATCATCAGTTTAGGGAACGAACCCCAGAATTGGCTCATGTTAAAGATCTTTATTTGTTCTATGTGTTGGAATAAAGTGAACTTCTTTCTACAGATTTTGCTGGTATATACCGGCCATGAAAACACGTAAATATATCTGCGGGGAAACGCCTAATCATAAGAGATGTCAAAGAAACCATTGTTTGGTTCTGGAATTTCGCGGAAGATAAAGTTGCTGGGAATATCTCCCGGCTCAGGGTGGTTTACAAGACTCGTACAACTCGTAAATTGAGGCACCATATTAAAAAATACAAACTAATACTTGATTTGTTTTCTAATTTCTACTTTCACAACTCTCTGAAATGAATGTAGACATGTGTGCCAAGTGATAACGGAAATAAAGGAATATGTAGTAGAGCCACGTGCATACATTTGTTTTGATGTAAAACCGGCAAATGCCAATATACTAATAGAATCACCTGATAGTACTTCAGTGATATTCCTCGTCGCTAAAATGGTTTGTTTTTTGTTTTATGGTTATGTGAAATAGAGTACGTTCAAACTGTTTACAAAATTTAGTTTGTTTCTAACATAACCTAGAGTGTATGTATGTACGAAATGTACACAGGATAGGTTGTTATCAGTAACCCCCCGAGATTATTATCAATTACTTATGAGATAACATTTGATTACAACAAGAATATCTGTTCCTTTTAATTTGTTTTGTAATACAAATAACTAAGCTGAGATGAAACGCATCTATATTACACGAAATAGTTTACACGCTACATTTGCGTTATTTCCATGTGTTTTTCACAACAGCTGTTAATAACTTGTTTATCTGCACGTATCAACACTGCATACACTGCTCTGTCAAATATGATATATATTTCACTTATGATAGAAAGTTATGTACAACTGTCTAGTGCTAACACTATTAAAGGCGTGCTTCAGCAGATCAACATGATTGGTTTGTTGATTACCACAGCACTCATTATTATTCCAGCTATATGACGTCGGTCTGTAAATAATCGAGTCTGGACCAGACAATCCAGTGATCAACATCATGAGCATTGATCTATGCAATTGGGATGTAATGACATGTGTCAACCAAGTCAGCGACCTGACCACCCGATCCCGTTAGTCGCCTCTTACGACAAGCATGGGTAGCTGAGGACCAATTCTAACCCTGATCTTCCCGGTTCAGATCAGCATGAATAGGATAAGGCCGTATAAGTATATGCAGGATGTTAACGCTCTTATGATCACTGGAGCGCCTCCGAGTTTACACGAGAAGATCCGTCTTCAGCATGTCGTAAAACGCGACTAACAAGATCGGGTGGTTAGGCTCCAATGACCTGGTTGACGTCATCGTATCCCATTTGAGTATATCGATGCTCATGATGTCAATCACTGGATTGTCTGGTCCAGATTCGATTAATTACAGACCGGCGCCCTATAGGTGGAATATTGCTGAATGCAGTGTTAAACAAAATGAACAGTCTCCACGTCAGAATATGTCCCCAGCAACCTTTGCTGGTAGTAAGATGCGACTAGTGAGTGAGTTTTGTTTTAAGCCGCTTTTAGCAATATTCAAGCAATTGACGGCGGGGAACACCATCGATCTCTGGATGTTCTCGACACTTGGTTACTGACAGAGCGCCGCCATATAGTTAGAATATTGTGTGGCGTTAAATAATAAACATGCGTAACGGGAGTTGGATAACGTGGTGAAGAACGGTATTACGTTATCATCCTGAAACAGACACACCATCGCTTTGAAATATAGTACCACACGCTCACCATTGAAACATTTAAGTCACTTATCACATTACACTACACAACCTGGATTAACACTGTATCACGTGTCCGACTTTTGTAAAATTGAAAAGAAAGACTTCCCGCCACAGTGTTAAAAACGAAACGAAAGAAACACGAGTTAGTGTATTTGTTGAATCGAAGACATGAGGTTTTGCTGCAATGACACATTCGCGAATTTTAAGCAGGAATTTGTGATCTTTATCTCGTGATATTGTGATCACGATTTTCATGAACGCTGAAGGCAACCTTTTTGTGGAGGACATGATCACACTTTTGGTAAAAACCAACTGCATGGACATTTCACAGTGCGTCGTATGTGGAAGTTTTGTTGATTATTTTATCTCATAAATTCGTCGCTCCTATTTCGTTTGGTGACAACGATGTTTTAATTCAGTTAGACCGAATTTGGTATATGTCACTTGTCCCTTTACTGCCTACGATCACCACGGGGAAGAAGAAGGTCGGGGTGTACGTGTCAGTTTAATCTGGAGAATTGCTGCACTTTGAAAATGTCCTCCTCCAATTAAGGAGAACTATTTCGCGAGAGGTCGATGATTGCTATTTAGGCCAATTGTAGTGACCTCTTACTCCCAGAATGCTCTAGGTAGTGCGGGACGTGCACACGCTTGGCTAACACCCGGTGTCATTATTTCTCTTGCATGTTGTTTGAACTGCTTTTAGAATTCCCCATAAGCTTTGATGTTTCCATTTCAATACATATTGCAGTCATTCCTAAACCCGAAGGACACAAATGCTTCACATCGAGACACTAAGCCTGCTCATCCTGAACATGCTATGTTGCTAAAGTAATGTCCATTATAGTTGCAAGAAAAAGAAGTTATTTTCAAATCATGATTTGCCAAAGTTGCAACTTTGTAATGGCAGTTGGCGTTCATGCCAGTTTGGTTTACACAGGTATATGTCGGTTGAGCTGAAAAGAGGTACACTGAGAGAGTGAGTGAGTGAGTTTAGTTTAACACCGCACTTAGCAATATTCCAGCTATATGGCGTCGGACTGTAGATAATGGAGTCTGGACCAGACACTCCAGCGGTCAACAGCATGAGCATCGATCTACGCAATTGGGATACGATGACATGTGTCAACCAAGTCAGCGAGCCTGACCGCACGATCTTGTTAGTCGCCTCTTACAAGAAGCATGGGTTACAGAAGATCAATTCTAAACAGGATCTTAACGGGTTGAGGTACAATGACCCGTTCAATGTTAATGTACGTATGTAGCAACTTGCATTCACGTGTGTGTTATTTGTCCATAATACCAGTTTGTCAAGTGTGCTATATGTCCATAATACCTGACTGTCAAGTGTGTTATATGTCCATAATACCTTGCTGTCAAAGTGTGTTATATGTCCATAATACCTGACTGTCAAAGTGTGTTATATGTCCATAATATCTGACTGTCTAAGTGTGTTATATGTCCATAATACCTGGCTGTCAGAGTGTGTTATATGTCCATAATACCTGACAGTCAAAGTGTGTTATATGTCCATAATATCTGACTGTCAGAGTGTGTTATATGTCCATAATACCTCACTGTCAAAGAGTGTTATATGTCCATAATACCTGGCTGTCAAAGTGTGTTATATGTCCATAATACCTGACTGTCAAAGTGTGTTCTATGTCCATAATACCTGACTGTCAAAGTGTGTTATGTGTCCATAATACCTGACTGTCAAAGTGTGTTATATGTCCATAATACTGACTGTCAAAGTGTGTTATGTGTCCCATAGTGTGTTATATCTATACTGTCAAAGTGTATTCTATGTCCATAATATCTGACTGTCAAAGTGTATTCTATGTCCATAATATCTGACTGTCAAAGTGTGTTATATGTCCATAATACCTGACTGTCAAAGTGTGTTATATGTCCATAATACCTGACTGTCAAAGTGTGTTATATGTCCATAATACCTGACTGTCAAAGTGTGTTATATGTCCATAATATCTGACTGTCAAAGTGTGTTATGTGTCCATAATATCTGACTGTCAAAATGTGTTATGTGTCCATAATACCTGACTGTCAAAGTGTGTTATATGTCCATAATATCTGACTGTCAAAGTGTGTTATATGTCCCTAATACCTGGCTGTCAGAGTGTGTTGTATGGTAACTGATGGCGACTCCATACACCGTCACGTAGGGCTCGGTTACGTAAGTTATGGCACTCAGCTGCTACTTATCGTTCAGTTAACTCAAGCTGTCTGATGTAGATCATCTTGCAATAACCATTTACAGAGTACACAACGACAATGTTTCACATTCACAATAGCTTGACAATTACGCCGTCTAGACCTAGATTCCTATAAAAGGAAAATTACAGATAATAGACTTCAGGACTTTAAAGAGAAGGAAGATCGTGATCAATTGCAAGTTTTCCCTGGCGTTTAAAGAGTTCAGATTTCGAACTACAAACTGAAGCAAGTCAGAAGTAAGCTATGTAGATAGAAGATGTGAACTGTAGACTGGTGTTAAGCTTGTATTTAGAATATATGAGCTGTAATCAGGCGTTAAACTAGTATTTAGAATATATGAGCTATTGATAGGTGTTAGGCTATAGTATGTAGAAAAAATTAACTGCAGACAGGCGGTAGGCTAGTAAGTAGAATATATGAGCTGTAGACAGGTGTTAGGCCACTATGAGGGATATGTGAGCTGTAGACAGGTGGTAGGCCACTATGTGGGAGATGTGGGCTGTAGACTGGTGTTAGGTCATTATGAGGGATATATGAGCTGTAGACAGGTGTTAGGCCATACTGTGGGATATGTGAGCTGTAGACAGGTGGTAGGCCACTATGTTGGAGATGTGGGCTGTAGACTGGTGTAAGGTCATTATGAGGGATATGTGAGCTGTAGACAGGTGTTAGGTCATTATGAGGGATATGTGAGCTGTAGACAGGTGTTAGGCCACTATGAGGGATATGTGAGCTGTAGACAGGTGGCCATAATGTGGCCACTATGTGGAAGATGTGGGATATATGAGCTGTAGACTGGTGTTAGGGTCATTATGAGGTGGGATATGTGGAAGATGAGCTGACTAGACAGGTGGTAGGCCACTATGAGGGATATGTGAGCTGTAGACAGGGTGTAATGCCAGGTGGTAGGTCACTATGAGGGATATGGAGACATGAGCTGTAGACAGGTGTTAAGCCACAGTAGAGGGAAATGTGAGCTGGTAGACTATGTGAGGGATATGTGAGTTAGAGGGTTAGAAGCCACAATGTGGAAGATGGGAGCTGTAAAGAGGTATTAGGAAGACGTGAGTTGTACACTGGCATCAGCCCAGTGCGTTAATATACGTTGGTTGTAGACTGGTACAGGTGTTACACATGAAGGTCGACTGGTGACAGGCCACAGACAGGGCGATGTAACTAATATTCAATAATGAGAGGCAAGGCCGAACGCCGAGGGCAGCATCGTCTGCGAGTTAGTATATTTAGTATATAATGATATTTACACTGTCCTGTAGGCCACCAGGAAAGTACATGGGGACATGTGGTTGTAAAAATAACAACACGACAGCATCACGTCTTCTATACAAGTACCAACGAGCATGGCAGGTGAGTTATGGCCGACAGCGTCTTCACCCCCTACGAGCACAATGTATACAGACTCTTCAACAGGTGAATGGCGTACATTGTGAACATACATGCATATGTGGCCTTGACTCAAGGCTGTACTGAATGCCAAGCCCATGGATGTATTACTTTAATTCTATCCTTCAATGAGGCAAGTCTAGATAAGTGGACAGTTCCTAAGGACGCCACCATTTAAACTATCAATTTTTACCTTAGAAACTTGTGCAAAGTCCAATGCACATGCACAAACGCAGTCACCAGTGGAGCTCTAACAGTATTCCAAGTTTCTGAAGTGTTAAACTGGACATATTGGTATTTGATGGGGTGTGATGTGTTGGCTTTTACGTACACATACCACTGATTGCATTATCTATAACATGTCTCCAGCAACGTAGTGCTATGTCCCTCGGTCACGGTAAATGGTCGGCCGGTGCCTATGGTTTCCATGGCAGCTTGATTCCTGCGATGGCGCCAGCGGTTCTGGTCAGTGCTTGGGAAGAATCCTCCGGATGACATGCCCCGGATTCTTTGCGATATGCTCGTAGAATCTGAATTCATGACTGCATTCCCTGCTGATGTTTGTCTAATTTGGAGAGGTCTCAAGGTCGACAATAATCTCAACCCCTGGGTTGAGGATGGTGACTTTGAGGAAAAGCTTTTAGTGTGTCTATCAATGCTCGAAGTCACAACAAAGCAGTTCCGACTGCTGAGAGCATGTGCGATGTCTCAAAACCGGTACAAAGGAACCACTGTTTTTAAACAGCGGATACCCGTTTGCGACATTGTTTCTAGACGTTTAAGTCTATTTTCAATACCGGCTGTATTTGGTTACCACAAGTATGCTTAGTCTCTGAAAATATAACAACTGAGAGAAAGAAATGGCTCCTTTTAAACTGAAAAAGGAGCTCTGAAAAGATGAGAGATTCTGAACCTGACGCCTTCACATAACGCGTTGGCAATGCAGGCACTCCAAAGGGAAATAATATGGTTCAGGGACTGTGAAACAGACCTTTTAGTTTAGTAAGATTGGGAATTTACGTGTGAGTTTGTTTTACTATAGTTTAAGCAGAATTCTTGCCATCAGCCATAGCACATCGGAACACCAACAATCGGCTTCACTCACTTTAGTCATGAGAGGTCAACGAAATCGGTTTTGTGCCACTCTAACTTATAATTAATCAGCATCGTCAGGTCATACTGCATGTGACAGCCATGCAGCTGTGGTTGTTTTATCTTGGTCCTATTGAACAACTCCCGACCCACTGGACCGCGGCACATCTCTAGAACAGGGATAACATACATTCCTGCAATGCATGTCGCCCACTCTTGTATTTGTTATGTAATATAACAGCCAGATGTATGGAATACTGTAAGGGACATTCTCGCGATCTCGCGTTCTCGCGATTTCATGTTTTTATGGCCATATTTGACAAGTCGAGATAGCGAGAATGCGAGATTTGACAGCATGTACAAATGTCGCATTCTCGCGATCTCGACTTTTGACAAAAAGTGCTATGTACCAAAAACACGAGAATGCGAGATCGCGAGAACGCGAGATTTGGCCAAAATCTCGCGTTCTCGCACTTTGGGCATTTTTAGCTTGTTTCCAAAGGTCGAGATCGCGAGAATGCGAGATCGCGAGATCGCGAGAATGTCCCTTACAGTATTCCATACAGATGGAATTGTTTATCTCAGTCCTATGGAACACGACACCCAACCCACTGATTCGTCACTGGAACTCAACAGAGTCATCTCCGTGGTAGAACTGAAATAACATGCTTCCTACGGTGCATAACGCTTTCTGTAGGATTTGTTATGTTGCATAAACACAAACGTGTTCTTTATCCCAACACCGACTATAAAACACCTTAAGATCAAAACAAAACAAAACATTTTAAAGTATTTCGTCAAAGTCCGCTAGCGTTGTTCAGTGTTCATTCGGAAAAGAGATAATTAGGTTTAAACACGGACTTAGTGAATGTTAATGCGAGCGCTCTGTCTGACAGAGTTCCGATAAAACGTTTACTTTATGAAGGGAAAATAAGTAAAAACTATGCATATATTTTAATCATCAAACCAGCGTAAGTCTTTTTTCTTGACAGATATCGCGTTTCGGCAATATTCAAAGTTACACATCGATGTAGCGTGGCCCATTTGAAGTATCGTATCGAAATATAAGACAATGTAAAACTTTGAATCGATTCACTGTATCGGCGGCCCATGGATCGATGCATCGATGTGTATCGATGAATCGTCACGCCACTGGTGAGGGGAGGTGAAAGTGGGTTTAACGTCGTGCTTGAGATTATTTCGCTCATATGACGACATGCATGCGTGTGTATGTGTATGTGCGGCTGCTTGTACACTGAGATACCATGCCGCAGTGAAGCATGAATACCCCACTCAGACACATTATACTGACTCCGAGCCGACCAGTCCTGCTTGTACCTATGAATGCCGAGCGCCAGGCAGGGACCAACAAGTACCATATTTTAACGTCTTTTGGTATGACGAGGTCGGGGATCGAACCCGCGACCTTCCGCTCTCCGGGCGGACGCTCTAACCACTACACCACGGAGGAGGTTAGTCTGTCGTACAGACCCTGAAGCAAATATATCCAAGAAAGCCCACGCAAGTCTAGAAAATGTGGCAAGTCTAGATTTCCTCAGCTTCAGGTTCTGAAAATGAAGAAAGTCTCAGGGCTCCTTTTCATTATATATATTTTTTTTTCTATGAACTTTTTTCAGTAAAATATGTTCATTTCAGGGACTAGTTGTTAGTCTAGGTGAGCCTCAAACAGGTTGTTACTGAGAAGTTTGATAGTGTGTAAATAGGACTTTGTTGTGATTAAATGATTATCTGTCTTCTCTTCTCCAAATTGTTTCTATTATCAGTTACTATAGAATATAAAAAACAGGTTTGTCACTGAGAGGTTTGATTGTGTTTATTGTACCTAGTGTATGTAAACTCTGTACCTAGGGCATGTAAACTCTGTACCTAGGGCATGTAAACTATGTACCTAGTGTATGTAAACTCTGTACCTAGTGTATGTAAACTCTGTACCTAGTGTATGTAAACTCTGTACCTAGTGTATGTAAACTCTGTACCTAGTGTATGTAAACTCGGTACCTATAGCGCATGTAAACTCGGTACCTGGAGCACGTAAACTCTGTACCTAGTGTATGTAAACTCTGTACCTAGTGTATGTAAACTCTGTACCTATGGGGCATGTAAACTCTGTACCTATAGCGCATGTAAACTCTGTACCTAGCTCATGTAAACTCTGTACCTAGTGTATGTAAACTCTGTACCTATAGCGCATGTAAACTCGGTACCTGGAGCATGTAAACTCTGTACCTAGAGTATGTAAACTCTGTACCTAGCTCATGTAACCTCTGTACCTAGTGTATGTAAACTCTGTACCTAGTGTATGTAAACTCTGTACCTATAGCGCATGTAAACTCGGTACCTGGAGCATGTAACCTCTGTACCTAGTGTATGTAAACTCTGTACCAAGTGTATGTAAACTCTGTACCTAGCTAATGTAAACTCTGTACCTAGGGCATGTAAACTCTGTACCTAGGGCATGTAAACTCTGTACCTAGTGTATGTAAAGTCTGTACCTATAGCGCATGTAAACTCTGTACTGAACGCATGTAAACTCTGTACCTAGCTCATGTAAACTCTGTACCTAGCTAATGTAAACTCTGTACCTAGCTTATGTAAACGCTGTACCTAGGGCATGTAAACTCTGTACCTAGGGCATGTAAACTCTGTACCTAGGGCATGTAAACTCTGTACCTAGCTAATGTAAACTCTGTACCTAGTGTATGTAAACTCTGTACCTAGCAAATGTAAACTCTGTACCTAGCTAATGTAAACTCTGAATCTGGGTCAGATAACCTCTGTACCTCGCGCATGTAAACTCTGTACCTAGGGCATGTAAACTCTGTACCTAGTGTATGTAAACTCTGTACCTAGTGTATGTAAACTCTGTACCTAGGGCATGTAAACTCTGTACCTAGGGCATGTAAACTCTGTACCTAGTGTATGTAAAGTCTGTACCTATAGCGCATGTAAACTCTGTACTGAACACATGTAAACTCTGTACCTAGCTCATGTAAACTCTGTACCTAGCTTATGTAAACGCTGTACCTAGGGCATGTAAACTCTGTACCTAGGGCATGTAAACTCTGTACCTAGGGCATGTAAACTCTGTACCTAGCTAATGTAAACTCTGTACCTAGTGTATGTAAACTCTGTACCTAGCTAATGTAAACTCTGTACCTAGCTAATGTAAACTCTGAATCTGGATCAGATAACCTCTGTACCTCGCGCATGAAAACTCTGTACCTAGGGCATGTAAACTCTGTACCTAGTGTATGTAAACTCTGTACCTAGTGTATGTAAACTCTGTACCTATAGCGCATGTAAACTCTGTACCTAGGGCATGTAAACTCTGTACCTAGTGTATGTTAACTCTGTACCTATAGCGCATGTAAACTCTGTACTGAACGCATGTAAACTCTGTACCTAGCTCATGTAACCTCTGTACCTAGTGTATGTAAACTCTGTACCTAGTGTATGTAAACTCTGTACCTAGTGTATGTAAACTCTGTACCTAGGGCATGTAAACTCTGTACCTAGGGCATGTAAACTCTGTACCTAGCTAATGTAAACTCTGTACCTATAGCGCATGTAAACTCTGTACCTAGCTAATGTAAACTCTATACCTAGGGCATGTAAACTCTGTACCTAGGGCATGTAAACTCTGTACCTAGCTAATGTAAACTCTGTACCTAGGGCATGTAAACTCTGTACCTAGGGCATCTAAACTCTGTACCTAGTGTATGTAAACTCTGTACCTAGTGTATGTAAACTCTGTACCTATAGCGCATGTAAACTCGGTACCTAGCTAATGTAAACTCTGTACCTAGTGTATGTAAACTCTGTACCTATAGCGCATGTAAACTCTGTACCTGGAGCATGTAAACTCTGTACCTAGTGTATGTAAACTCTGTACCTAGGGCATGTAACCTCTGTACCTAGCTAATGTAAACTCTGTATCTAGTGTATGTAAACTCTGTACCTAGTGTATGTAAACTCTGAATCTGGATCAGATAACCTCTGTACCTAGCGCATGTAAACTCTGTACCTAGGGCATGTAAACTCTGTACCTAGTGTATGTAAACTCTGTACCTAGCTAATGTAAACTCTGTACCTAGCTAATGTAAACTCTGTACCTAGGTAATGTAAACTCTGTATCTAGTGTATGTAAACTCTGTACCTAGTGTATGTAAACTCTGTACCTAGCTAATGTAAACTCTGTACCTAGCTAATGTAAGCTCTGAATCTGGAACAAGATAACCTCTGTACCTAGTGTATGTAAACTCTGTACCTAGGGCATGTAAACTCTGTACCTAGGGCATGTAAACTATGTACCTAGTGTATGTAAACTCTGTACCTAGCTAATGTAAACTCTGTACCTAGTGTATGTAAACTCTGAATCTGGATCAGATAACCTCTGTACCTAGCGCATGTAAACTCTGTACCTAGGGCATGTAAACTCTGTACCTAGTGTATGTAAACTCTGTACCTAGCTAATGTAAACTCTGTACCTAGCTAATGTAAACTCTGTACCTAGCTAATGTAAACTCTGAATCTGGAACAGATAACCTCTGTACCTAGTGTATGTAAACTCTGTACCTAGGGTATGTAAACTCTGTACCTAGGGCATGTAAACTATGTACCTAGTGTATGTAAACTCTGTACCTAGTGTATGTAAACTCTGTACCTAGTGTATGTAAACTCTGTACCTATAGCGCATGTAAACTCGGTACCTGGAGCATGTAAACTCTGTACCTAGTGTATATCATAAACTCTGTACCTAGTGTATGTAAACTCTGTGCCTAGGGGCATGTAAACTCTGTACCTATAGCGCATGTAAACTCTGTACCTAGCTCATGTAAACTCTGTACCTAGTGTATGTAAACTCTGTACCTATAGCGCATGTAAACTCGGTACCTGGAGCATGTAAACTCTGAACCTAGTGTATGTAAACTCTGTACCTAGCTCATGTAACCTCTGTACCTAGTGTGTGTAAACTCTGTACCTAGTGTATGTAAACTCTGTACCTATAGCGCATGTAAACTCGGTACCTGGAGCATGTAACCTCTGTACCTAGTGTATGTAAACTCTGTACCAAGTGTATGTAAACTCTGTACCTAGCTAATGTAAACTCTGTACCTAGGGCATGTAAACTCTGTACCTAGTGTATGTGAAGTCTGTACCTATAGCGCATGTAAACTCTGTACCTAGCTAATGTAAACTCTGTACCTAGTGTATGTAAACTCTGTACCTATAGCGCATGTAAACTCTGTACTGAACGCATGTAAACTCTGTACCTAGCTAATGTAAACTCTGTACCTGAGTGTATGTAGAGCTCTGTACCTACCAGCGCATGTAAGCTCTGTGCCTGGAGCATGTAAGCTCTGTACCTAGTGTATGTAAACTCTGTACCTAGGGCATGTAACCTCTGTACCCCACAGCTAATGTAAACTCTGTATCTAGTGTATGTAGGCTCTGTGTACAGATGAGTGTATGTAAACTCTGAATCTGGATCAGATAACCTCTGTACCTAGCGCATATGAAACTCTGTACCACTAGGGCATGTAAACTCTGTACCTAGTGTATGTAAACTCTGTACCCTAGCTAATGTAAACTCTGTACCCTAGCTAATGTAAACTCTGTACCCTAGCTAATGTAAACTCTGTATCTAGTGTATAGTGAACTCTGCCCACCCTGGTGTATGTAAACTCTGTACCTAGCTAATGTAAACTCTGTGCCTAGCTAATGTAAACTCTGAATCTGGACAGATAACCTCTGTACCTAGTGTATGTAAACTCTGTACCTAGGACATGTAAACTCTGTACCTAGGGCATGTTAAACTATGTACTTACAGTGTATGTAAACTCTGTACCTAGCTAATGTAAACTCTGTACCCTGGTGTATGTAAACTCTGAGCCTGGATCAGATAACCTCTGTACCTAGCGCATGTAAACTCTGTACCTAGGGCATGTAAACTCTGTACCTAGTGTATGTAAACTCTGTACCTAGCTAATGTAAACTCTGTACCTAGCTAATGTAAACTCTGTACCTAGCTAATGTAAACTCTGAATCTGGAACAGATAACCTCTGTACCTAGTGTATGTAAACTCTGTACCTAGGGCATGTAAACTCTGTACCTAGGGCATGTAAACTATGTACCTAGTGTATGTAAACTCTGTACCTAGTGTATGTAAACTCTGTACCTAGTGTATGTAAACTATGTACCTATAGCGCATGTAAACTCGGTACCTGGAGCATGTAAACTCTGTACCTAGTGTATGTAAACTCTGTACCTAGTGTATGTAAACTCTGTACCTATAGCGCATGTAAACTCGGTACCTGGAGCACGTAAACTCTGTACCTAGTGTATGTAAACTCTGTACCTAGTGTATGTAAACTCTGTACCTAGGGCATGTAAACTCTGTACCTATAGCGCATGTAAACTCTGTACCTAGCTCATGTAAACTCTGTACCTAGTGTATGTAAACTCTGTACCTATAGCGCATGTAAACTCGGTACCTGGAGCATGTAAACTCTGAACCTAGTGTATGTAAACTCTGTACCTAGCTCATGTAACCTCTGTACCTAGTGTATGTAAACTCTGTACCTAGTGTATGTAAACTCTGTACCTATAGCGCATGTAAACTCGGTACCTGGAGCATGTAACCTCTGTACCTAGTGTATGTAAACTCTGTACCAAGTGTATGTAAACTCTGTACCTAGCTAATGTAAACTCTGTACCTAGGGCATGTAAACTCTGTACCTAGTGTATGTGAAGTCTGTACCTATAGCGCATGTAAACTCTGTACTGAACGCATGTAAACTCTGTACCTAGCTCATGTAACCTCTGTACCTAGTGTATGTAAACTCTGTACATAGTGTATGTAAACTCTGTACCTAGGGCATGTAAACTCTGTACCTAGCTAATGTAAACTCTGTACCTAGCTAATGTAAACTCTGTACCTAGGGCATGTAAACTCTGTACCTAGGGCATGTAAACTCTGTACCTAGCTAATGTAAACTCTGTACCTAGTGTATGTAAACTCTGTACCTAGCTAATGTAAACTCTGTACCTAGTGTATGTAAACTCTGAATCTGGATCAGATAACCTCTGTACCTCGCGCATGTAAACTCTGTACCTAGGGCATGTAAACTCTGTACCTAGTGTATGTAAACTCTGTACCTAGTGTATGTAAACTCTGTACCTATAGCGCATGTAAACTCTGTACCTAGCTAATGTAAACTCTGTACCTAGGGCATGTAAACTCTGTACCTATAGCGCATGTAAACTCTGTACTGAACGCATGTAAACTCTGTACCTAGCTCATGTAACCTCTGTACCTAGTGTATGTAAACTCTGTACCTAGTGTATGTAAACTCTGTACCTAGTGTATGTAAACTCTGTACCTAGGGCATGTAAACTCTGTACCTAGGGCATGTAAACTCTGTACCTAGGGCATGTAAACTCTGTACCTAGTGTATGTAAACTCTGTACCTAGTGTATGTAAACTCTGTACCTATAGCGCATGTAAACTCTGTACTGAACGCATGTAAACTCTGTACCTAGCTCATGTAACCTCTGTACCTAGTGTATGTAAACTCTGTACCTATAGCGCATGTAAACTCTGTACCTAGGGCATCTAAACTCTGTACCTAGGGCATCTAAACTCTGTACCTAGAGTATGTAAACTCTGTACCTAGTGTATGTAAACTCTGTACCTATAGCGCATATAAACTCGGTACCTAGCTAATGTAAACTCTGTACCTAGTGTATGTAAACTCTGTACCTATAGCGCATGTAAACTCTGTACCTAGCTAATGTAAACTCTGTATCTAGTGTATGTAAACTCTGTACCTAGGGCATGTAACCTCTGTACCTAGCTAATGTAAACTCTGTACCTAGTGTATGTAAACTCTGTACCTAGTGTATGTAAACTCTGTACCTAGGGCATGTAACCTCTGTACCTAGCTAATGTAAACTCTGTACCTAGCTAATGTAAACTCTGTACCTAGCTAATGTAAACTCTGTACCTAGCTAATGTAAACTCTGTATCTAGTGTATGTAAACTCTGTACCTAGTGTATGTAAACTCTGTACCTAGCTAATGTAAACTCTGTACCTAGCTAATGTAAACTCTGAATCTGGAACAGATAACCTCTGTACCTAGTGTATGTAAACTCTGTACCTAGGGCATGTAAACTCTGTACCTAGGGCATGTAAACTATGTACCTAGTGTATGTAAACTCTGTACCTAGCTAATGTAAACTCTGTACCTAGTGTATGTAAACTCTGAATCTGGATCAGATAACCTCTGTACCTAGCGCATGTAAACTCTGTACCTAGGGCATGTAAACTCTGTACCTAGTGTATGTAAACTCTGTACCTAGCTAATGTAAACTCTGTACCTAGCTAATGTAAAACTCTGTAATCAGCTAATGTAAGCTCTGAATCTGGAACAGATAACCTCTGTACCCTAGTGTATGTAAACTCTGTACCTAGGGCATGTAAACTCTGTACCTAGGGCATGTAAACTATGTACCCCTAGTGTGTGTAAACTCTGTTACCCTAGTGTATGTAAGCTCTGTGCCTAGTGTATGTGTAAACTATGTGCCTATAGCGCATGTAAACTCGGTGCCTGGGCATGTAAGCTCTGTTACCTGGTGTGTGTAAACTCTGTACCTAGTGTATGTAAACTCTGTACCTATAGCGCATGTAAACTCGGTGCCTGGAGCACGTAAACTCTGTACCTAGTGTATGTAAACTCTGTACCTAGTGTATGTAAACTCTGTACCTAGGGCATGTAAACTCTGTACCTATAGCGCATGTAAACTCTGTACCTAGCTCATGTAAACTCTGTGTACCTAGTGTATGTAAACTCTGTACCTATAGCGCATGTAAACTCAATTTACCTGGAGCATGTAAACTCTGAACCTAGTGTATGTAAGCTCTGTACCTAGCTCATGTAACCTCTGTACCCTAGTGTATGTAAACTCTGTACCTAGTGTATGTAAACTCTGTACCTATAGCGCATGTAAACTCGGTACCTGGAGCATGTAACCTCTGTACCTAGTGTATGTAAACTCTGTACCAAGTGCATGTAAACTCTGTACCTAGTGTATGTGAAGTCTGTACCTATAGCGCATGTAAACTCTGTACTGAACGCATGTAAACTCTGTACCTAGCTCATGTAACCTCTGTACCTAGTGTATGTAAACTCTGTACATAGTGTATGTAAACTCTGTACCTAGGGCATGTAAACTCTGTACCTAGCTAATGTAAACTCTGTACCTAGCTAATGTAAACTCTGTACCTAGGGCATGTAAACTCTGTACCTAGGGCATGTAAACTCTGTACCTAGCTAATGTAAACTCTGTACCTAGTGTATGTAAACTCTGTACCTAGCTAATGTAAACTCTGTACCTAGCTAATGTAAACTCTGAATCTGGATCAGATAACCTCTGTACCTCGCGCATGTAAACTCTGTACCTAGGGCATGTAAACTCTGTACCTAGTGTATGTAAACTCTGTACCTAGTGTATGTAAACTCTGTACCTATAGCGCATGTAAACTCTGTACCTAGCTAATGTAAACTCTGTACCTAGGGCATGTAAACTCTGTACCTATAGCGCATGTAAACTCTGTACTGAACGCATGTAAACTCTGTACCTAGCTAATGTAAACTCTGTACCTAGTGTATGTAAACTCTGTACCTATAGCGCATGTAAACTCTGTACCTGGAGCATGTAAACTCTGTACCTAGTGTATGTAAACTCTGTACCTAGGGCATGTAACCTCTGTACCTAGCTAATGTAAACTCTGTATCTAGTGTATGTAAACTCTGTACCTAGTGTATGTAAACTCTGAATCTGGATCAGATAACCTCTGTACCTAGCGCATGTAAACTCTGTACCTAGGGCATGTAAACTCTGTACCTAGTGTATGTAAACTCTGTACCTAGCTAATGTAAACTCTGTACCTAGCTAATGTAAACTCTGTACCTAGCTAATGTAAACTCTGTATCTAGTGTATGTAAACTCTGTACCTAGTGTATGTAAACTCTGTACCTAGCTAATGTAAACTCTGTACCTAGCTAATGTAAACTCTGAATCTGGAACAGATACCCTCTGTACCTAGTATATGTAAACTCTGTACCTAGGGCATGTAAACTCTGTACCTAGGGCATGTAAACTATGTACCTAGTGTATGTAAACTCTGTACCTAGCTAATGTAAACTCTGTACCTAGTGTATGTAAACTCTGAATCTGGATCAGATAACCTCTGTACCTAGCGCATGTAAACTCTGTACCTAGGGCATGTAAACTCTGTACCTAGTGTATGTAAACTCTGTGCCCTAGCTAATGTAAGCTCTGTGCACCTGGCCTAATGTAAGAGCTCTGTACCTAGCTAATGTAAGCTCTGGATCTGGAACAGATAACCTCTGTACCTAGTGTATGTAAGCTCTGTACCTAGGGCATGTAAGCTCTGGTACCCTAGGGCATGTAAACTATGTACCTGGTGTGTAAACTCTGTACCTAGTGTATGTAAACTCTGTACCTAGTGTATGTAAACTATGTGCCTATGGCATGTAAACTCGGTGCCTGGAGCATGTAAACTCTGTACCCTAGTGTATGTGAAGCTCTGTACCTAGTGTATGTAAGCTCTCTGTACCTATAGCGCATGTAAACTCGGTACCTGGAGCACGTAAACTCTGTACCTAGTGTATGTAAACTCTGTACCTAGTGTATGTAAACTCTGTACCTTAGGGCATGTAGCAAACTCTGTACTATAGCGCATGTAAACTCTGTACCCTAGCTCATGTAAACTCTGTACCTAGTGTATGTAAAACTCTGTACCTATAGCGCATGTAAACTCGGTACCTGGAGCATGTAAACTCTGAACCTAGGTGTGTGTAAACTCTGTACCTAGCTCATGTAACCTCTGTACCTAGTGTATGTAACTCTGTACCTAGTGTATGTAAACTCTGTTACCTATAGCGCATGTAAACTCGGTACCTGGAGCATGTAACCTCTGTGTACCCTGGTGTATGTAAACTCTGTACACCAAGTGTATGTAAACTCTGTACCTAGCTAATGTAAACTCTGTACCTAGGGCATGTAAACTCTGTGCCTAGTGTATGTGAAGTCTGTACCTATAGCGCATGTAAACTCTGTACTGAACATGTAAACTCTGTACTCCAAGCTCATGTAACCTCTGTACCTAGTGTGTAAACTTTGTACATAGTGTGCATGTAAACTCTGTACCCACAGGGCATGTAAACTCTGTACCTAGCTAATGTAAACTCTGTACCTAGCTAATGTAAACTCTGTACCTAGGGCATGTAAACTCTGTACCTAGGGCATGTAAACTCTGTACCCTAGCTAATGTAAACTCTGTACCTAGTGTATGTAAACTCTCTGTACCTAGCTAATGTAAACTCTGTACCTAGTGTATGTAAACTCTGAGATCTGGATCAGATAACCTCTGTGTACCGCGCATGTAAACTCTGTACCTAGGGCATGTAAACTCTGTACCTAGTGTATGTAAACTCTGTACCTAGTGTATGTAAACTCTGTACCTATAGCGCATGTAAACTCTGTACCTAGCTAATGTAAACTCTGTACCTAGGGCATGTAAGCTCTGTACCTATAGCTGTGTAAACTCTGTACTGAACATGTAAATCCTGTACCTAGCTCATGTAACCTCTGTACCTAGTGTGTGTAAACTCTGTACCTAGTGTATGTAAACTCTGTACCTAGTGTATGTAAACTCTGTACCTAGGGCATGTAAACTCTGTACCTAGGGCATGTAAACTCTGTACCTAGTGTATGTAAACTCTGTACCTATAGCGCATATAAACTCTGTACCTAGCTAATGTAAACTCTGTACCTAGTGTATGTAAACTCTGTACCTAGCTAATGTAAACTCTGTACCTAGTGTATGTAAACTCTGAATCTGGATCAGATAACCTCTGTACCTAGGGCATGTAAACTCTGTACCTAGGGCATGTAAACTCTGTACCTAGTGTATGTAAACTCTGTACCTAGTGTATGTAAACTCTGTACCTATAGCGCATGTAAACTCTGTACTGAACGCATGTAAACTCTGTACCTAGCTCATGGAACCTCTGTACCTAGCTAATGTAAACTCTGTACCTATATAGCGCATGTAAACTCTGTACCTAGGCATCCTAAACTCTGCAACTCTAGGGCATCTAAACTCTGTACCCAGAGTATGTAAACTCTGTACCTAGTGTATGTAAACTCTGTACCTATAGCGCATATAAACTCGGTACCCTAGCTAATGTAAACTCTGTACCCAGTGTGTCATGTAAACTCTGCACCCATAGCATGTAAACTCTGTACCCGGAGCATATGTAAACTCTGTATCTAGTGTATGTAAACTCTGCACCTAGGGCATGTAACCTCTGTACCCAGCCAATGTAAACTCTGTACCTAGTGTATGTAAACTCTGTACCTAGTGTATGTAAACTCTGTACCTAGGGCATGTAACCTCTGTACCTAGCTAATGTAAACTCTGTACCTAGCTAATGTAAACTCTGTACCTAGTGTATGTAAACTCTGTACCTAGCTAATGTAAACTCTGTACCTAGTGTATGTAAACTCTGAATCTGGATCAGATAACCTCTGTACCTAGGGCATGTAAACTCTGTACCTAGGGCATGTAAACTCTGTACCTAGTGTATGTAAACTCTGTACCTAGTGTATGTAAACTCTGTACCTATAGCGCATGTAAACTCTGTACCTAGCTAATGTAAACTCTGTACCTTTTGTATGTAAACTCTGTACCTATAGCGCATGTAAACTCGGTACCTGGAGCATGTAAACTCTGTACCTAGTGTATGTAAACTCTGTACCTAGGGCATGTAAACTCTGTACCTAGGGCATGTAAACTCTGTACCTAGTGTATGTAAACTCTGTACCTAGTGTATGTAAACTCTGTACCCAGCTAATGTAAACTCTGTACCTAGTGTATGTAAACTCTGAATGTGGATCAGATAACCTCTGTACCTAGGGCATGTAAACTCTGTACCTAGGGCATGTAAACTCTGTACCTAGGGCATGTAAACTCTGTACCTAGGGCATGTAAACTCTGTACCTATAGCGCATGTAAACTCTGTACCTAGGGCATGTAAACTCTGTACTTAGGGCATGTAAACTCTGTACCTATAGCGCATGTAAACTCTGTATCCTAGGGCATGTAAACTCTGTACCTAGGGCATGTAAACTCTGTACCTAGGGCATGTAAACTCTGAATCTGGATCAGATAACCTCTGTACCTAGCGCATGTAAACTCTGTACCTAGGGCATGTAAACTCTGTACCTAGGGCATGTAAACTCTGTACCTAGTGTATGTAAACTCTGTACCTAGGGTATGTAAACTCTGTACCTAGGGCATGTAAACTCTGTACCTAGTGTATGTAAACTCTGAATGTGGATTAGGTAACCTGTCTACGCACAGGAAGCTTCTGTACCTGGGACAAGTAATATCTGTACCTGATCACCATTGGCGAAAGTATCCCGTTACATTCCTGTTACATTGTATTTCAGTAGAATACAAAGGTTTCACATTAGCTGTGATGTGTTACAGTGAACTACTACAAGTTTAGACGTATTACTCAGCACTCTCTGTGTTACTCCGCCCCAGAGTGTAGTACGTGTGCACTTTAAGAAGCCGCAAATCCAAATTATAAAGAAAGCAAGTCGACTATTTTTTGTGTTCCAAAATGTTTCACAGACTTTATGTCAGTGTATTTATGTGCTACCGGCTCACATCTGTGACTGATGCCAACAGCCGTGGTGTGACCTATATCTTGCATCATTTTTCAACGTTCTTAAACTATCAGCTCATGATCTACACATGCTTATGTTTCAGGATTTCAATGAGAGATAGTACAATTATCTAAAGGCGGTTATTTTCATATTCGAAGTATTGTCTATGCCCGAATCACCCACTATAGTCTATGGTTGCATAATAACTAATTATACCCTCTCACATATACGAATAACAATATTTTGAACTTCGTGTCAGGACCATGCTAGTGCAACTACGATCGGGCAACTGATGTAAGGGAGGTAACTCTTGACACGTCAAGCTCGAAGCTGGCCGCAGATTTTTCTGGCCGCGACTCTCTTTATTCCGCAACAGATATAGAGTTTCGCAGGGGTTAACACCACCCATCCCACCCCACCCACCCATACACACACACCGCCCCAGATCTTAGAGTCCTTCGCTGGGTTAGCACTCCCCCTCCCCCCCTTTCTCAAGGTGTACCCCACCCCAGTATACGCTATGCACAATCAGTCGTAACTCAATAGGTGGTATATTTCTATCAGTTTACTAATAAAGCTTCCATAAATGTGGAGAAAATTGTGTGAAGTTTTATAAAGAACACGGAAGCTACGCATATCTGCACTAGTCAAGCATCGAATATCACCTCAGCTAACTCCCAAATATCGCTGGTAGTAGCGGTGGTCCGATTAATTGAAATAATCGAAGATTGGTCGTAGTGACTAAACGACCAAGCAATCGATCATAATTTCTCATAATCGAACACAAACAATTCTGGAACACTTGTTTTCATTAACAATATTTTTCACATGGTTGGTTTTGTCTGTTATATTTCGTTAGCACTATAAGCTCGTTTCAAGTCATGATTGAATTTATCTTATAGATTCCAAGAAATTTATGTTCCTAACATACTAGTCATCCTTTAAAGATATGAAATTTTGCCAAAAATCCCAAAAGAACTACATGTTTTTTTTCGTTATATTTATGTGCATTAACAAATTTCATAAATGACGCTAACCAATTATTTTCGATGATTGATCGGTAGTAATGAACCAATCATCAATTATGAGATTTTAACCAATTCCCAACACTAGGTGGTAGATAGACATGTATACGACGTGAACGGAACTATGCTTCAGCAAAGATCACAACCCCAAAACACACGGTCTTGTACAGGTTTGACCTACCAGGAATGGTTGAACGTGGGAGGAAATGTGAAGTCTGATATCATTCCTGTCATAAAGATTGATATCATGCACCGACCATAGCTGCAGTGACTGCATGGAACGCGAAGTGAAGGTCACGAATATGATTATAATATGTGTGGAATAAGGTAGACAAAAATTACTATGTGATTTTGTACACTGTGATGTTGTGGAACTGTGTATACATTCATTTGGAACTGAATACACCTGTCTGATATTGTGGAAATGACAGCTTGTATACATTCAGCTTATCACAGACCTGAATACACCCTGTATGATATTGTGGAAATAACAGCTTGTATACATTCAGCTTATCACAGACCTGAATACACCCAACATGATATAGTTTAGCTGACACCTCGTGCACATTTAGCTTATCTACAGCTGAATACACTGTATAATATTGCCTCGTGTATATACATTAGCTTATCTACAGCTGACATCTCGTGTTCATTTAGCTTATCTACAGCTGACATCTCGTGTATATTTAACTTATCTACAGCTGACCCCTCGTGATCTAGCTTATCTACAGCTGACATATCGTGTATATTTAGCTTATCTACAGCTGACATCTCGTGTATATTTAGCTTATCTACAGCTGACACCTCGCGTATATTTAGCTTATCTACAGCTGACATCTCGTGTATATTTAGCTTATCTACAGCTGACACCTCGCGTACATTTAGCTTATCTACAGCTGACATCTCGTGTATATTTAGCTTATCTACAGCTGACATCTCGTGTATATTTAGTTTATCTACAGCTGACACCTCGTGTATATTTAGCTTATCTACAGCTGACATCTCGTGTATATTTAGCTTATCTACAGCTGACACCTCGCGTACATTTAGCTTATCTACAGCTGACATCTCGTGTATAGTTAGTTTATCTACAGCTGACATCTCGTGGATATTTAGCTTATCTACAGCTGACACCTGGCGTACATTTAGCTTATCTACAGCTGACATCTCGTGTATATTTAGTTTATCTACAGCTGACATCTCGTGTACATTTAACGTATCTACAGCTGACACCTCGCGTACATTTAGCTTATCTACAGCTGACACCTCGTGTATATTTAGCTTATCTACAGCTGACATCTCGTGTACATTTAGCTTATCTACAGCTGACCCCTCGTGTACATTTAGCTTATCTACAGCTGACACCTCGTGTATATTTAGCTTATCTACAGCTGACATCTCGTGTACATTTAGCGTATCTACAGCTGACACCTCGTGTATATTTAGCTTATCTACAGCTGACATCTCGTGTACATTTAGCGTATCTACAGACAGGAATGCTTCTATTATGACATTATGTTTCAGGAAGCCAGTGTACATTCCCTTAGCTACATGACATTATGTAGCTCGCAGCACGTGGACGTTTAACTTTTCTCTTTACCACAGTGAGTGAGTGTGTGAGTGAGTGAGTGAGTTTTTACGCAGCTTTTAGCAATATTCCAGCAGTATTTAATGGATGAAATTTGTTTCGGCAAAATTGTCCAAAGCAAAATAATTCAGCAACGTATGCTTTCATTGTGTTAGGAACATTGCGACCAAAAAGTCCAATTTTAGGGTAACAAATCAAATTCGCCAAACAATGCAGACTTCAGTTCCAAATTAACTTTTAAACACCTTTATGAGCATGGCTTTTGTTTGCGCGAATAAAGTTTTCAGTTGCAAGAACCAACTTAGACAGTTCGAGTTAAAACGCTAAATGTACGTGTACCTATGGGCTTTTGGGGACCCTTAAATGAGTTCGACACAACTGGGAACTCGACACATCTAGTTCGAGACATCAGGGTAAAATGACAATTATAAGGAAATCAACAGGGACCGAGAGATGAGTTCGACACAGCCGAGAATTCGTCTCAACCGAGTTCGAGACATTGGGGTTCGGCTGTATATAAAATAAAGACAACATGTGTGTTTAAACTTTCGAAATACTGAGTCATGAGGTGTTTACCCCTTAAAGATACCATAGATCATTATGGTGCGTGCGTGTGTGTGTGCGCGCGTGCGTGTATGCGTGCGCGCGTGTTAATTAGAATGGATATTAGAGTGGTAATTAAGTTATATATCTATCAGTTAGAATTCACTAAATTAGATCTAGGTCAACGGATTTTCAAGCGGAATATAAATACGAGTATTTCACAACAAGACAACGTTCTGTTTCCGTGTTCATACGTGTCAGCTTTACAACCGAAACCTTTGTAGTTGATATTGGACGTATTCAGTTCAAGGTCAAACTTGTTTACAAATATTGCAGTCACGTGACAATCACTTTGCACGCAGACGGTGCCCGAATCCGATAAACCCATGCGCGTAGTAATAAAGTAGTTCTTGCGTTTTCGAAGAACTGCATTCACGAACTTGTCATCAAAGAGGAGAGTATGACACGATTTTGAGCTGTGAAACTTGTTCACGAACAAATTTTGCAACGAATGTTATGTGTGCATTAGTCACAAAATCGATGACGACAGCGCGTATTAATCATGATTTTGAAACGATAGTGTTAGTCGTACAACTCATTACAATATCGCGATATTCTCACGACGTGAGTCGGGACGATGTTAAGATGAGTCAAAGCGGACTTATTACTCACAGAATTTTACTTGTAACTTTTTGACTATGGCATAAATACTACGGTTTTTCTCAAGTACACTGACTTACGTGGTCACTGAGAAGTAGAACGGTTGAGTCGACTGCACTGAAATAATTATTTAAACAACGGCATAAGCCCTATATTTAGCAATGCAATTATTCGTGTTTCAGCGCTGTTACTCGACTTCCGCTCCTTGACAACACAAGATCAAGACTATTTTACCCTTACATCTCACTGTAACAAGGAGTAAGTAATCATTTATCATTTTGTATTGATAGAAAAATGATAAAGATGACTTGACTCGACTTCAAGAATTTTGTTATTACATAACTTTTACATTTCACTGCAATCTAAGGTAAGAAGTGATGTATTGTATCATTTTTCATATCAATATATTTATAATTATGATAAAGATAACATACTGTAAGGCAGAATATTAAATCATAATCTGCATGGAAATATTATTGCTACATTCATAATTTTAAATCACTGTTCGTGACATTATGGTAATGGTAATGGTACTGATTCTGGATGGTGGTGGTGGTGGTGGTGGTGGTGATGATGATGATGATGGTGACGACGACGATTTTCATAAGCTGGTCACATAAAGGATTAGCTAGTCTACATTGGTGTAATCATTTCTAACACTATTAGTAACAATATGGTAATTGTTGTATGTAATGATGATGGTCCTAACTATAGATGATGATGATATTATTTTTTAACCACACCTAGTTTTGTGACCTAGAAGCTGGTCACATCATAGGATTAGCTAGTCAACATATCTAACGTGTAATACATCCTTGAACCCATGTCGGGTTATTGGCCCACTCGACAGTTGCTCACACAGTGATCGCCCGGGGCTGTGGTGTGTGTGTGTGTGTGGGGGGGGGGGTGTGTGGGGGTACTCCAGGTAGAATTACAGACTATATACGGCAACGTTTGTTCATTTCAGGTGCATTGTCGAAATCGGATTCTACTGCTGAATTAGAACTTTGTCGAAAAAGTCTCATTAAAATCAGGCATTTGTTCTCGTTACCACTTTTAAACGCTTCAAACAGTGTTTGCAGCGAGAACTAAGATATGATTTTAATTAGATTAAATGGCCTTAGAAGCACGTGATGAACTGAAATTATCAATTCATTGTTGATTGATCTCAGGAAAAAAAGAATAATAATTACTTTAATATATTTTTTGTGAGTTAATTCATATGTTGATATTGTTTATTAAAATACCGCGTTCTGTTCTTTGTTCGTTTATAAATTGTTTGTTAGTTTGTATCTGTTCCATATTCTACAGATTTACTGTTAATTGCGTAATGTTTGATCAACACAAGCCTGAACGAGGTTAACCGTCTGACTGGTGTAGGACGGATACCTATTGCAGTGAACGCAATCTTGTCATTTGAACTTGTATGATAAACATTCATTTGAACATACTACATAATATCCTGAAATAATTCGTCATCTTTATATTAAAAGCACACGTATGAGCTTTCTCCAGAACAAACCTTCGACAGGACGTCGACCTACCACAGTCCCCTATGAGCAGTTCTCAGGATAGTAGCTTGCACTTATGTTTACAACTCTGATGGTGGAAGTGTCTTTGTGTCGAAATCAGTTGTTTACAACACCCAGGTAGAGTAGAAAGATAAATATTTTCTCGTAACATCATCTGCAAGAGATATTCTAAAGTTTGTTGAACCCAACGACATGATTAGTGCGTGCGTGAGACGTCAGTCATATGTAAAAGCATAATACAAATCGAGCACTCCCTTGTCAAGGCCACTGATCTGCGGCCCCGTATGTTCATTCAATTCAAGTTCAAAATGCCTTTTCAAATTACCGTCGCTTCTGAATAACGTTTATCAATGTTTAACGCACCATTCTGCTTACGAAACTTGCTGTGTGTATATAGGTAGATTGGACTATGGTATGCTTTTCAAGCCATTGCACATGACGCCTATATTATGGGACATTCTCTACTCTCGAAGTCCCAACTGTTACACGCATCTGTAAGCAATGACGCGTGACTGGCGTTGTTAGATATTTAAGGGGGATCATGGTACCCCGTTTAGCTGTCGCGACTTAATTAACCACCCTATGTCAGTCTAACTTATAAGTTGATTGTCACATGACCCTTTGTCTTTAATATCCTTGCTTACAAAGAGACGCTGATAACATTCATGGAACAGTGATGTTTACAAATTGACTTTATATGATTATCCCATCGAACTTCAATGTGTTATTAGATTAGATCTCCTGTTTTGTTTGTCAATTTACATTTTTAATGTGTGACACTGAAATGTAGATTATGAGTAACACAAAATCATATCTTCTACAGCCTGGTTTTAAAATTGTGCTTCTTTTTGTCACATGTCTGAAAATGCATGTCAACAGTATCAGCCTGAGACATTGCCACCTGTCTGAAGCCTGATTATTGTCATTCATAATAATGAATTGTAAGAACAGCTGTTCACAGATACACTAAGTGACTAACAGTTGAAACTAATAAAATAGGATATTTGGGCAAAAAGCAAGGCATATTATATATCATCCATATTCAGATTTTGATGAAGATATTGTTTCATGGAATTAATGTGACAAGTTGACCTTCCTGATATCAATGTGATCTGTGAAATTTGTATTAAAACAAAGCATGAGAAGTTTTCTATGTTTTCTATTGCTACAACTTTCATGACCTGCTTCTTTGCTGCAAGCTGCGAAGGTCCATAAGATCACTGCAAGATCATGGGTATTGCAAATTTCATCCATTAATGACCTGGACCCTGTGACTGTCATGTTCTCCATATTATCCTGCTGTGATCCCCTGATCATGGTTTCAAATCCAAGATAATCCCTGAACATGATCATATGTTTGTCAACATATGCTTGTATGTCATACATTTGTGACCTGCATTACAGCTTTGCACATCAAAATGGGCCCCCAATACCCTTGCTTGAGAAAGTCCTTTCCCTAAACCTGGAAAGTTATTTGAGCAGTATTGCACAAAATGCAAGTGAAAGATACCTCAATCATTTTTTTTCTTCTTTTTTTTTTCAGACAAAATTGATAACCAACAAGAATTGTAAGGAGACATACTTTGATCATGCCAAGAGCGCCAAACAAGCCTAAATGTGATTAAATATATAATCCCTTCTATTTTCTTAATTATTCATTCTCTCTTTCGTGTCGATAGTCTAGTAATGCCAGTTCACTAATCTGCTAAAGCTATATCTTGTCAAGTTGCTGACATAACACTGATTAGTACAGACATGAATCAGCTTTGTCTGTACTGTGAGATAACCACACTTCTCCAACCTTTGGCCATTCCGCTTCCATA